>NC_137813.1:67186042-67388542 GCF_963921795.1 Nannobrachium achirus
GTTACGTTAAACCATTATTTATGGCATTCGCAGCCAACTTATGATTGAGACTACTTTCTCCATGTTCTCACCTCAAAATGGATTATTCTTCAGATGAGCGGATCACACTGATGCAGCAGGCAATAGCCTACTGGAGCCGAGGTAACGAGCCGAGGTAACGGTGATTCACATCCAGTCGCCTTTATTGGATTTGATTTCTCCATCACAGCACTCAGACAAACTTTACATCGTAGCAAGTTTTAACATTAATGAATGATGAATGATGAATGATGCTGCAGCTGCTCAATCACTCAATGTAGGCCTATACTCATGTTTAAGCAGCAGAAAGACAGACAGACAGACAGCTGCTGCTGCCGCTGAATGCTGCGTGGTGCACCCGCTCTGGGTCATCATGACCACTTATACCAGTGTGAGTCAGGCTCCGCAAATCACCCATAGTAATTCTTAAGTTGCTTATTTTACTTTTTAAAGCAAACTTTTATTATAAAGAAATGACATTAATATGGGTGCAAGATGCAAATTTTGAATAGTTTGAAAAGTTCATATCTCAACAATTAAAAATATATTTAATAGATTAAACAAATTTTATTTACAAACCGAATAGTGGGATCAGCCCTGTGTAGTCGGATAATCGAATAATCGCGCACATCCCTAGTGAGTATATAAAAGCTGTGTGCTGGGTCACTATAAGTTATCATTGTTTAGTGAGGTTCAGATGATGGCTTATCGTGGTGCTTTGCTGTTGGTCCTGTTGGGTGTGTGTGAGGCTTACCCTGATGTCCAGCTCCGTCTGACCCTGGACCATCTGGACCACCAGGGAACAGAGTTGGAGCTGACCCTCGACGGCCACCGCGACCACGGAACGGCAAACAAAGGAGACACAGGTGAGGATGATTGATTGATTGCTTGCATTTACAACACTAGATTTTGGGCAGCTGTGCGGCATTCAAACCTAGAGGGGCTCCACACGAGCCCGGAGAAATCCATACACAGGGAGTTTCATTTGTGGTTGCTCATGGGTGTCCACATGCAAAAAGTGTATTTTTCTTACACAGCCGTTTTTCTTTCGTTGTGGACATGCACCATAAACCAGGGGTGGGCAACTTTGATGATGGAGAGGGCCACTATATTTTCACACTCACTCCAGAGGGCCACAATGCGTATACATAGCAAAACTAGCCGATCTACAAGCTCAAAACGCGCCGCAGTGCGACACGTTTTGAGCTTGTAGATCTGCTATTTTTGCTATTTTCTTTATATTTCAATACTGAAAAGTAACTTCTTTTTGTTTTAATTGTCTCCACCAGCAGAAGGGGGAGAGTATGTTTTCCCCTCTGTCCGTCCGTGCGTGCGTCCTCGCAGTTTGTTACCACCTAAGTCGCCGTTGGCCCGGTCGCTGCCAAAATGAGCACACACACACTCCCTGGATGCAAATTCAGAACCTCTGACGCCCATTTTTCAAATGGGCCTGTTCTAGCGCCACCATGAGGCCGATGTTCGCAAAACACATTTCTGTACACTACTCTTACAGATTTTGTCCAAAAATCCTACAAATCGGTAGGCAGTATCTCGACAGTCATGTGATTGACATGGATCTGTCTGATTTTGCATATTCCATCCTGATTGGCTAAGATTGGCTTCCAAAGTTTGTAGGATTGAGCCGTTTTGAACAAAATGCCTCAAATCACAAACGCAAAGTGCAATTATCATGACATCGCACACACACACACGTTCCCACTAGGCCAAGGAAGAAATGCCACTTCAAATTTTTTAAATCAGCCTCATGGTGGCGCTATAACAGGCCAATAGTAATTCTTAAGTTGCTTATTTTACTTATTAAAGCAAACTTTTATTATAAAGAAATGACATTAATATGGGTGCAAGATGCAAATTTTGAATAGTTTGAAAAGTTCATATCTCAACAATTAAAAATATATTTAATAGATTAAACAAATTTTATTTACAAACCGAATAGTGGGATCAGCCCCGTGTAGTCGGATAATCGAATAATAGCGCACATCCCTAGTGAGTATATAAGAGCTGTGTGCTGGGTCACTATAAGTTATCATTGTTTAGTGAGGTTCAGATGATGGCTTATCGCGGTGCTTTGCTGTTGGTCCTGTTGGGTGTGTGTGAGGCTTACCCTGATGTCCAGCTCCGTCTGACCCTGGACCATCTGGACCACCAGGGAACAGAGTTGGAGCTGACCCTCGACGGCCACCACGACCACGGAACGGCAAACAAAGGAGACACAGGTGAGGATGATTGATTGATTGCTTGCTTTTACAACACTAGATTTTTGGGCAGCTGTGCGGCATTCAAACCTAGAGGGGCTCCACACGAGCCCGGAGAAATCCATACACGGGGAGTTTCATTTGTGGTTGCTCATGGGTGTCCACATGCCGTTTTTCTTTCGTTGTGGACATGCACCATAAACCAGGGGTGGGCAACTTTGATGATGGAGAGGGCCACTATATTTTCACACTCACTCCAGAGGGCCACAATGCGTATACATAGCAAAACTAGACGATCTACAAGCTCAAAACGCGCCGCAGTGCGACACGTTTTGAGCTTGTAGATCTGCTATTTTTGCTATTTTCTTTTTATTTCAATACTGAAAAGTAACTTATTTTTGTTTTAATTGTCTCCACCAGCAGAAGGGGGAGAGTATGTTTTCCCCTCTGTCCGTCCGTGCGTGCGTCCTCGCAGTTTGTTACCACCTAAGTCGCCGTTGGCCCGGTCGCTGCCAAAATGAGTACACACACACTCCCTGGATGCAAATTCAGAACCTCTGACGCCCATTTTTCAAATGGGCCTGTTCTAGCGCCACCATGAGGCAGATGTTCGCAAAACACATTTCTGTACACTACTCTTACAGATTTTGTCCAAAAATCCTACAAATCGGTAGGCAGTATCTCGACAGTCATGTGATTGACATGGATCTGTCTGATTTTGCATATTCCATCCTGATTGGCTAAGATTGGCTTCCAAAGTTTGTAGGATTGAGCCGTTTTGAACAAAATGCCTCAAATCACAAACGCAAAGTGCAATTATCATGACATCGCACACACACACGTTCCCACTAGGCCAAGGAAGAAATGCCACTTCACATTTTTAAATCAGCCTCATGGTGGCGCTATAACAGGCCAATTTGTGTTTTTTCCTATAACTCCACCGATCAGTTTCAAACTTTGTAAGCGCACTCCCTAGAGGCCAAGGAAAAACCTTTGCCCTGCATTTTTCATATCTGCCTTTTATAGCGCCACCAGGAGGCCGACTTATGTAAAACAAAATGTGTCCTATTATTCCTTGAGATGTTATCCAAAAATCATGCAAATCAGTACACAGTATCTCTATAGTCATGTGATCAAGTCCGATCTGTCTGATATTTCATATTCCATCCTAATTGGCTAATATTGGCTTCCAAAGTTTGCAGGATAGCTCCGTTTTTGAACAAAATGCCTCAAATCATCAACGCAGCTTGCGATTAGCGTGACATTTGCCACACATATTCCCACTATAGGTCAAGGAACAAATGCTACCCTTTTCACATTGGCCTGTTATAGCGCCACCAGCAGGTAGACTTTAGCAAAACACATTTTTGGAACACAATGCCATATCAGCCATGCAGCGTCCGACTGCCATGAAAGGTCTAAGATTGGCAAAGAACACACCTTTTTACATTGAATAGACTTTTTGGTTACCACCGCGCTCTGACTCGACTGGTGCGGTGTCCCTTTAGATCAAACTGTATTCATTGGAGGATGGATCGCACACAGTGGCAAGAGTTGTTTTTTCTTTCTTTTATTATTCTATTATTTACATGGGTGAGAAACAAACGTTTCGGCTATCAGCCTTCTTCAGTGTATCTCTGATAGAAGACTGATACACTGAAGAAGGCTGATAGCCGAAACGTTTGTTTCTCACCCATGTAAATAATAAAGAAAGAAAAAACAACTGGATCGCACTGTGTGCGATCCATCCTCCAATGAATACCCTTTTTACATTGGCCACCAGGACGCCTGGCCTGGTGGAGACTTGTGCTCGGATCACTGCTTCTAGTTTCAAATGGATTTATATATTCTTATGTTAATTTATGAACTTAAATACAAATACATTGGACATAACAAATATAACATTTTAATACTAGTCATTTAGCTACTGATATAAACTGAAGTAATGGACGAATAGCAACTCCGCCCCTCCAAAAGCTGTCTCCGCCCCGACGTCCGACTACTATCACAGCGCGCCTCATTCACTTGAATGGAAATACGCGAATTTTTACACACATTTTACTTATTAAATACTAATGCAGTGTTGGACCCAGAGCTTCGAAATCTCTTCCTGGTCCGTTGGCAGGGCCTGGCATGCGTTGGAGGAAGGTATAGTAGCCTACACGGCTATTGGAACAAAACTGCAAAGGAATATTTGGAAACAACAACAGGAATGAGGAAGCTCCTGGTTCCTGGACCACAGTTCACCGTTTTTTATGTAAAAAAGCCGATTTAAATATGAATACACTGTATTGGCCAAAAGGCCATGACCCATGACTACAAACACCTTATTTGTTATGTTAAATATAGCTACTGATAAAGTAGCTTAATGAATGAACAATGCGAAGTGTTGTATTTCTGCCTTGCAGCAGGCTATGTGCAGGTGCGTCACAAGAGGGGGGAGTGGGACTGAGTTACTAGGGCCCAAGGTGGAAGGGCCTTAATTATTTTATACTTTAGCTATTGAAAAATAGCAGATATATAAGCTCACTCGGTGCCGCGCTGCGAGCTTGTAGATCTGCTATTTTTGAAATCCCCCGATGAAGAACATTCATGTGGGCCCGCACAGTGAATCCTTGTACCCAGGGCCCAGAATTTGGTGCGATGACACCCTTGGCTGCATCTGCTACTCGGTAGCTAAAACTTTTCTGGAATCGCGACAATTTCATGCCAGAGATATCAAATGATATAGTTTTATAAGCAATATCGGCATGATAAGAAACATGTAGGCCTAGCCTACATTTGAAGCAGTTTATTCTGGTTGTTGTTTAATGGAGAGTATAGCCTACATCATTTGTTGCTATCGGCTGTTTAAACACACCATCATCTCAGATCAAATAAATACATTAACACACCGTTTGGGCGTTAAATTCACTTGTAGGTATATTCATTAAGTGCTGCTATTTGTTGTCTTCTTACCTTGTGTTGTGGTACACATAACTGTCCAGTCCAGTGATAAAGGTTGGCTTATATTAGATGAAGTAGCCTATTCCTTGGTGCTTCTTGATAAACACATACTGTAGAATGTGTTGGTATAAAATGGCAAATGCTTCAACGCGAGGCTTTTTATATTTACTCACTGAACACTATGGCCCCTCATGGCCTTAATATTTGATATCAAACCATTCTTAGGTTAGCTTTATGTTTTGTATACTTGCCTTTTAATACTTGCATTGTTTTTGCATTGGTCATTGTTTGTTTTGATGCCCTTTTGTATCCTGTTCTTACCTACCTTTACATTTCTATACTGTTATATGCTGCATGTATTTTTTTTTTTGGAGCTGTGTGAAACACAGGCTCCCTATACGTGGCTGTGTGGGTATGTCTGTGTGTGTGTCTGTGTGTGTGTGTGTGTGTATGTAGCCTGACTTCGGCGCGTAACTAGTGCCGCACCATTTACGCCACTTGCGCAATATATACATCAAAATGTGCGGCTCGGCCGGGAATGGTGTTCTATTACCTTTCGTTCCGATCCGCCTTACCATGCCGACGTAATCGGCAAGAAATGACGCTTAATTGTCCCCATTGACTTATAATGGGACAATGCAAGAAATCCCTTTCAAGTATTTTTCTCTCGTAAACCATAGGAGCTACAGTTTCAAACCTCGGAGAGGAGATTCATAATGATTTTAAGAATGAATCGAAAAATAATTACATCACTCGGCCTCATGGTGGCGCTATAACGGCCCACTTTACGTTTTGCCCCGTAACTCTTGAACCGTGGATCGGAAAATTAAAATTCTTTTTTCCCTGGATTCCTTGGGTCAAGACGCATCTCCCCATATAGGCCACGCCCATTTGCGCCAGGATATATTTTCCGCCATCTTGAATTATCTCCAAAACACACTTTTTGCTCCTTTTCCTACATATTTTCTTCAAATGTCACAAAAATCGGTACACATGATCTACACACACACACACACACACACACACACACACACACACACACACACACACACACACACACACACACACACACACACACAGCTCCACTTCACACGGGTGTGATTTTTTATTAATTGAATGGTGGCATTTTGTAGAATTTGAGTCACTCAACACAATGTTTTTTGCTTTTGGTTTGCAGTTGATTTATGTTTATCACTCTGCATTATTGAGACTTTGTCCCCTTTGTAACCCCCTTAATCCCTTTTACAACTTGATATGTATTTCACCCTACAAAGGCTTGTCATTGGTCACTGCAGCCTGTTACCGTGGTAATAAGAGGGGGGTGGGGTTACTATGATTGTAACATTGTGATCAGCTGTGTGCATTGCTACTCACCACTTGTTGTGGGTGTATTTAACATTCACATTCTCTGTATGTCGCCATGCCTGACGAAGACCCACTGTGGGTCGAAACGTTGCAATAAATACTCTTTATGGGAGCTTAAGACGGTGTGCGAGCCTCCTCCTTTCTACTCGGTATGTTTTTTTAGCTCAGCACCCGGAAAGTTTTATAAGATGTGCATGCTCTTTTGACTTCTCATTTGGTATAAAATGGGTCATACACTTATTTTCTCAGATCATATGACAAGACTTGATGAAACTCACATGCTGCCCAGGTCAATAACACTAATCATTATAATGGCATGCATCGAAGTCTGTGATATTGTTGGCATTGCATGCTTATGGCTGATGTTAGGCTTAATCAGTAGCTATTCCTTCTCTCAAGACAGAGTAGTAGCAAGCGACTGAACTTTTCCTTGATGATGGCTAGCCAGATTAACATAACCAATAAGGTGTTGGGTGTTATAGTCTTGGGGCATTTTAGCCAACATGTATTCATAAATCGATCTGAGACAGTTAAAACGGCTCTATAGGTCCAGCAGCCAGAGAGCGATTTCCTTATCTGCTGTTATTTTTAATAGTCAAATAGTCAAATAGTTTAATATTTTTTCCAATGCATGCCAGGCCTTGTTGACGGATTTGGAAGAGATTTCAAAGTTGGGTCCAAAACGCGATGGGCAGTGTGTTGACATACATCCTGCATGCTGACAGTGAATGACTGAGTGACGGGCTCAGACAGAAGTCCAGCTTCAAAGCTTGTCATACGTAGCAACAGTAGGCGGAGAGGTGGGGGCGGAGCACCCGGTATAGAATTGAAGCGGTTAATTATTCCATGTTTTGAATTGGAACAGCTGAAATCAATAATATATCAGTACCAACTGTTTTTTCTTTGGAGAGTGGCACTCCTAGAGCGCCGAAAACTTTGCGCACGGTATTAATGCCTCTAGCGGGCGGTGAATCCTCAAAATCGATAGTCAAAAAATCGTCTAGCAAGTGGAGAACGAAGGGGAGTTTATACGTGTTATACAAAATCCAGCACAGCGCTTCCGACAGCGTGTTGAAAATGCGAGGGCTGCGGCGACAGCCGAACGTTACCTTGACCGTGAAATACAATTTGGAACGCCATTTAATGCCGAAAAGATGCCATTGCGAAGGGTGTAAAGTCATGACTTTAAACGCGTCCACGATGTCCGCTTTAGCCAGCCAGGCTCCTGGCCCCGCGGCTTTGATCATCTGGGCGGCATGATCTACAGAAGCATAAACATAGAGAACGGTGGCATCGGTATTAAACTATTAATGCTGGGTATGGCGCCACTATGCGGGTATTTCCGAGTGGCTAGCCCTATGGGGCTAACTCTGAACAAGCTAAACGGCGCTTTATCGAACAGACCTATTAAATGCCCCTTCTTCATTTCCTTCGCCAGGAGATCATCCACTATGGATGGCTCCGCGAGGGCTGACTTAGGTTTTGACACACATGAGTCACTTTTGGCAACCAGTATAGCCCCGCTAAAAACCCCTGCATCAGTCCCGTAATCAGATATTTAACCCAACATTTATTCGGATGATCTGTCAGGGCAGCAGAAAGAGCCGGCACGTCCACTGGAGTTGAGGGATGGATCGCTTTTATTTTTTCCCATTCTTGGGCTCTGGCCTCGTCCTCCTGGGACACACAGACTTGGGGTGGCTGTCCCCACACCAGCTGCATGTGTGCATATATTTACATTTAGGAAAAGTACAAACATTTTCGTTTTCGAACTGAATGCAAATAGGGACATTACGGTTAGGAGCATACGGCACCTGCTGTCTCGGGTTCGCTGGCGGCCCGTACCCCATCGGCGGGTGCTGGTTAGCGGGCGGGGAGGGTTTGGGCTTACTCGCCGCGTTCTGGGAACCGGCCTTCGGGCATAAATCGGTCCTGTGGCTGTAGGAGCTATACAGACCGAGCATGACAGCGGCGGGTGTGCCGTGAAATGGCGGCTAATTAAACCGAGATCTTGAACCGACCAATCGATGCGCTGGTTAAAGCGTTGAATGTGCATCGCTGCTTTTGAGGAAAAACTCTTATGGTACTCATAAAAGAGCCCGCCCCCATAAGTGTAAGCTAAGTCAGAGATTATGGAAATGTAAGTGTCCAACTCGGCCCTGCGCTCTTGATAGAACTCGCACAGGTATCTCGGTACACCCCGAAAGCTACATTAAACTCTGCCGGGGTCAGTGTCTTAGACAATCTAGGGTCGCTGTCCTTCAAAATGACTGAGAAGTCCCCGCAGTCTAGGAATCTCTCCGCTGAGGACTCAGCAGCGCATATGAGGATCTTTACCAGGTTCGCATCTTGACCTGCCAACACATTTAAAGCATGCTTAGCGGTGGTTTAACCCCAACCAGCAATAGAGCAAAACAAGCGCTGCTATTTACCTGCGAGAATCTGGCTTCTCAGCGCCTCGGGGATGGCAGACGCCGGGGAGATGAACGGAGTCCCCGCTGCTGGCGCTGCGACTGCGGTTCCCAGGGTTCTGCGTGGTATGAGGGATGCCTCGTCGTCCCTCGGTTGAGCCCCGCCTGGCCCCGAACCTCCGGAAGACGGGCCGGCGCCGCCGGATTCCAGCGACTGGATCCGCTGATTCATCCCCGACAAGGTGTTCTTTAAATCCGACAGCCTTTGCTGGCCTTTTCCCTTTGCCTTTCCCCTTACCCACCGGGGTCTCTTCAAGGGCGATTTTGCGCGCTGAAATCATGAACTGATACAGCCCCTCATGGCTGAGCCCCACCGGGGGTGACACGTTGTTAACATATAGCTCGTCCAGAATCTTGTGCACCGGCCATTCTGACAGCGACTGGTGCAGCCTGGCGCTTCTACGAGGAGTGGGCGGTTCCTCCAGCTGAGCCGGCGGGACCCCGGAATCTGGGATCACCTCGACTTCCTCTCCCTCACCCTGGAACTCTTCCTGCTCCGACTGGGAGCTACCCGACATGGTGAGTAGATTAAGAAATAACAAGTAATAGACAAAAAAGAAAATGAACCTCATTGATCTGGTGATCGGTGACTACGCAGGCTGACTTAGCCTCGTAGCAACTCCCAGGTAATACGACAAAGTTTGTAGCAGTTAGCAATTGTAGCAGCGACCTCCGTAACAGCAGCGAGTTTAGCAACTGATCTATGCAGTGGTTACTCTCCTAAAGTATTCTGGGTAAGGGGCCGGGGGTGCTTGCCCCCGCCCCCCTGGGGCGCGCTGACAACCCCTAGCTCCTCCCCCCTGAACTGGCTACGTCATAACTTCCTGCACTAAATTTAAGAAAATAATACCTTGTAGTTGTACTCACTCACTCACTCATTTGATACTCTAATGTAAAATAAATTCAATGTTTTTTTTTTTATGTTTTCCTGCCCCCTCATAGGTATCATGCCCATGACATAATATACACAGGTATTACCTTGCACATGCCCCAAAGCTCCAGCTCTGTCTGTAGGTGATTGGTTGTTTGCCAGTGCGAGGGGGCAGGTGCATGTATTTTAGCCAACACAGACAACAGAGCTGCTGAAGAAAAGAAGTAACATATATTAAGTGTAAGAACCAGCACAATTCAAACAGGAGAGACAAGACGTGGAGAATGGGTGTTATGAAGTGCTTTATGATTTTTGCCCTATTGGGCATAGGCTCACAGGTAAAGTAATAACTTTCTTTTTGTCTTAATTTATATAAAAAATACTAATATCACATTTTGATATTGTTATGTAGCCTACAAGGAAATGTACATTTCACTGACACGTGATCTTTCTTTATGTTTACATTTTCAGACAGCAGCAGGTATGTTCCTTTTTGCATAAATTCCACTGTATCATTGTCAAATAATAGAGACAGATATGGTATCATAGATTGTTTTTGCATTCTCAATATTATAATTGTTTAATAGTTATGAACACAGTAATGAACACATTTTTGTGTATCAACTACACTACAATGGAAAACAATATACCTAACACCTGTGCACACAGCAGGATCTAGGCATAGGCAAGGGGGGGGGGGCAATGCCCCCCTAAATGCCCTGTCTGCCCCTGTAAAGCCACCTGATCCCATGGGAAAAGTGCTTGGGACCGTCAATTTTTGAATTCGGCACACAAAAATACCCCTTGGTGCAAATTTTCACGCTTTCTGCCGGAAGTGAACACATTAGCCTATTTTTGTTACATATTTCTTCCACTACCCCACCTAGTGCTAAAGGCTAGATCCGGCCCTGACACAAAGGCACAATCTTGAACAGCCTGACACACATACTGCAGGCACTAGTTCATGTCAGGTTATAGCTTACATTTGTGATCGGAATCATTGGTCTCATACATCATATTGCTTGACATGATAATTACAAACATAGTTATGAAACAAAACAAAAATAATGCAGGCGTTGCATCTTAATGAAGCAACTGAATGAAAACAGACAAATTGTTTATTTTGCCAAAATTTTTGTTTGATCTCCTCATAAATGAATGATGTCATTTCACAGCTTTCCAAGCAGAATTATGGGAATCGTATTCAAAAAGCATTATTGTGTTATGGACAGAGTACTCGGGAGCCACCGCATACAAGCTCTCCGCTGCACCAATAAACGCGCCACTCAACACTACTACCTATGCAATGTATGGTCCCAATGTTAGGATGGGCTCCCTGCACAACCTCACCCCCAACAGCACCTATACCATTTCGGTCATAGCTCTGTGGGACTGCGCAGGACGACGCAGGCGTCGCAGCACTGGCGGTCAGTGCGAGACCATCTTCACTTTTGAGGCTTCCACAGGTGAGTAACAGTGGCGGCTTTGTCTATAACAAAGAGAGTTATTAGAAACGTAGACAACTAACTACTGTAGTTTCACAATTTAGAGTTAGACAGTTTTGGGTAGAAAACAGGAATAGTAGAGAATAGCATAACATTGGGGCTTATGTAGGTTTGGATCGTCTGTGTGTTTCTACTACAAGTTTTGAGGTGCTCTAAACTTAGAGACATTTAATGTACTGTATGTGCACATTTCTCACCTCTTCACATGCCTCGAATACCCAGCTCATATCCATTGCTGTAAATGTAGAAGGAAGGCACTTTTGTGTACAGTATAGGCCTTTAAAATGGATTTAAGTTATCTTCAGCTTTCAGGCAACTGTATAGACAGGAACATTTTACTGTTCACGAAGAGATTTGTCCAAATTCAGCCAAGAGGTATATTATGAAATATCGTTGCCCTTATTTTCTGCATACAGTACTGTACCGCTCGTGCAATGCAAGGTCAGGTGCCTGGTTGCGTTTGATTACGTTTTCTATTATGGGCATTTACTAAATGTTTTTCTTCTTCCCACATGTTTTTTCATTCGAACTAATTGTGTGCATTAACTGTCTTTAGCTCCCAAGGTGATGGATCCTATTGACGTAGTGAAGGCAAAAGACAGCACAACCTTGATGGTGGAGTTCACCAGGGTCCCCGGGGCCACTGGGTTCATCATACGTATTGAGAACAACGCTGGCTTCTTCCGCGAAGACCATGTGACCTCCTCGCCTGCACAGCTGGGATCCCTTGAACCGTACACCGCATACTCACTCAGCATCATGTCTAAGAACGCTGATGGCCGCAGCCAGCCGTCCACCTCTGTGGAAGGAAAGACAGGTACTGTTATGCCTCATGTAGTTTTAAAAACATATTTTATGGACAGGGGGGACATAATAGGGCATTCACGAATAGTCTTTTTTTGTATTCGAATTATTCAACTTCAAAGTATTTGAATAGTCGAATTTTCAACAGGACTGGCCAAACTGTCAAATATTAAGTAAGCAAGAGGCGGACATTGTGAAAATAGCCGATCTACATGCTCACAACGCCTCGCGTTGCGAGGCGTTGTGAGCATGTAGATCTGCTATTTTCACAATGTTTATCTGCGGAACATTACATGTAATTCCTACAATTCCAAGTGCTTGTCAGGGTGGGGGTCCCCAGTTCAAATATGTTTATTTTGGGGTTCACAGCCTAAAAAGGTTTGAGAAACAAATTCATCCACCAGGGCCATTGACAACTAATTCTTATGACTTCCTATCTTGCCAAGCTTTATAAACAATATATTTTTTTAAAGAGAAAACAATAATAATAATAATAATAAACGAATATTCGACTTAGGTGAACAACGTCGAATAGTGATTTTGATATTCGAATATTCGAATATTTGGTGAATGCCCTAGGACATAATGTAGGAAATAACTTTCTGAGGGCTTGTTTCAAGCAGAAATGACGCGTTCACTGGGGGAAAAAAACAATTGCCACCTAGCCTTCCACCTCCCTTGTTATCTGATATTCCTTATTGTCTAAAATTAGCACAAAAGAATATAGGTCCCAAGTAACCTGCTCTAAGGTCAACATTGGTTTGATCCACTTATGATATAACTGACATATATACATGTGACATATATATATTAGGCCTTTTCTGTATTAGTTGTAACTTTATCTGACCTCAGTATGCAAAACACAAAAAGCTGACCTCCTCCTGACAATGCATGCTGTTTACAACAGCTCCTGCTTGTCTTTCTCAATTACAGTTTACAGTTAAGGCATTTAGCAGACGCTTTTAATCCAAAGTGACTTACAATAAGCAGATAAAACATCACAATAATAAACAAGATAATATGTCAGTACATCAACAGCAATATAACAAATGCAAATGGATATCGATCTAGAAAAAAAAAATCAGTAGTGCTAAGGGTTTAGGTGGAGTCTGAAAATGTGAGTCTTCAGTCCACGGCGAAAGCTAGCGAGTGAGTCCGTTATTCTAAGTGCGACAGGGAGTTTATTCCACAACTTGGGGGCCAGGTGGGCAAACTGTCTCGGACGAGTGGATTTCTGCCCTGGGGTTTTTAGCGAGGGTTCTGTAAGCATCCCTGAGTTGGCTGATCTGAGTGAACGGGTGGGGGTAATTTCAGAGAAATAAGAAAGCCCAGTATTTGAACAAATTTTATATACAGTGACAGTAAATAGAACAACATAAGCATTTCAAGCCCTACCTGTGACTGCAGTGTAAAAACCCAAGTGTCCATTTAACTCAGTTATGGATAAATGAACACAGAGAATTTTCCTCTGTGATGAATCTCACTGTCACTAAATGATAAACGATTAACTGATCATCTTGCATCCATCCTTTTTCTAATATTTTGTGGAAATGAGACGACAAATTGAGAACATAACTGATATCTTTTTTCATTGGCCAGTTTTTGTGACTAGGAGTTTGTTGCTGACCATTATCTATGAAGATGATAATTGACAAAAGTAACAAATCTCATTAAAACAATCATTCATTAGTGTGCAATAAGTGTTAAATGGCTTTATATTATGAATAGTACTGTAATAATGTCTTGATCGCCTCTTGTCTTGATTGTTTAAACCTGACGGCATGGGCCGCTATGCTCCATAACAAGCTTGATAAGCCCAAAGCTTGTTGATAACGGGTACTCAATAAATCTGTTATCGGGTTATCGAGCTACCCTTGTTTAGGGCTCCATCCTTACTTAAGAATGGATTCAGTCCAGGATGCAAGAAACATCATTTGATTTGACAACATTCCTTGCTCTATTCTCCACCCCACAGTGTTGCCTGCTCCTGTGCTGACCACCTCATCTCCCAGCAACGACTCCATCACAGCATCATGGAGCAATGTGAAGCATGCAGTGAACTACTCCGTTGGTGTCCATAAGTTCGGCATAAACAACACCGTGATAGTGAACACCTCAAATCTAACGGAGACCATTGCCGGCCTGGATGCGGGCTCGCTCTATATCGTCTTTGTCTATCCCTGGGACACGGAGGGCAGGAAGGGAGAGGCTGCATCGGCCAACCAGACTACACGTAAGATGGGAGAGGGACCAAGTACATTGATGGGAAAACTGTTTGTATTCTGTTCATGAGATTATGGAGAAGGAAAGGTATTAAGCTGTCCATGATTCTTTAAAGCAGTGGTTCTCAATAGTAGGGTCCAGGGACCCTCAGGTTTTCTTGAGCAGGTTCCAAAAGGACCCTTACAGGTCTGTATCCTTGACAGTGTACAACAAATGGAACCAGGGACGTGCTGGCCATTGGGAAAAGCGGCCGAACGGCCGGTTCATTCCCGGCCGGTAATACCAGCCGATCTACAAGCACACAATGCCTCGCGGTGCGAGGCGTTGTGTGCTTGTAGATCGGCTGTTTTCACTAGTTTAGATCATTTTTAAAATGATAAATACAAAACAAACGGTTTTGCACGTACAAGGTTTCCACCCGACAACGACGAAATATAACTCATGTAATTGGCCCACTGGTTTGTCACTTGTCATGATCTGAAATGGCAAATGTTTGAGTAGCAGCAGCGCTATGGAGAGAGATCTCTCTCTATAGCGCGCAATGAGGGCCTCTCCAACTCTTTTTCCCGGGCTGAATCAGGGGCCCAGCATGTCCCTGAATGGAACCAAATGGACCCTTCCGGGTCCATTTTTACACAATCATGGTGGTGCTTCCTTCTTGAGAACCATTGTTTAACACGTACAGTGCATGTGATCAAATGTTTCATTTGTCAGACCAAACTAATGATATTTCTTTGGATTGCCACAGGACCTCCCACTCCAGATTCCGTCGTTGCGTCTGTGGTCTGGGAAGGTGATGTTGCAGGACTGAATGTGTCCTGGAGCAAGGATCAGAACATCCATCCGTCCATAGCTGTGGAATACCATGTCACGGCTGGAGCCCTGCAGTGTAACTCCACATCCAGTGCCTGTACCCTAACACCAGTGGTCTGTGGAGAGAACTACTCCATCCAAGTCACTGCGTCTAACGACGCTGGACCCAGCCATCCATCCCCTCCTCTGGTGTTCATGTCTTGTGAGTATCAATGATCAAACCATCCCCTGGTTTCCAAAGTGAATAATACGAGATGATATTAGACTTTTACCAAATATATCATATAACCAACATTGATATTTCACTGATTACTCACATGATTACTCACAAATATCACGTTTGTTTCAACACGTGTATGACACTTAATAGTTTTATTTGGGGAAAATGAGGTCTGACTTCCTGATTTATGTTAGGTGACAATGCGTTATAGCAATTCTTAGCATTTATTAGTACCCTTTATCACAATACATTTTTGAGAGATTGATTAAGGAGCTATTTTCCGATGATCGACATATGATCTTTATTGGCAGAAAAAAGGCAGCCCATTTGCATTTATTAAGAGCTTCAATTGTCACCTGTGTCACCTTCTCCCTCTAAAACAAATATGCCAGTTCCCTCAAAACCGATCCATTTCAAACAGATGAGGAAAAAAAGTAAATTATTTTACTTTTCATAAAAGACACTTGACATTAACTCGATATCCTGCATCAGAGGATCAGCATATCCCTGAATTACTTTGATTCAGGATGATTTATATACTGCTGTTCATTTGGATTATAGGTAGGGGTGGCCGATATGGAAAAATACAATATCACAATATTTTCCCAAGCTGTATCACGATACACGATTTTATCACAATTCTTTTTCATGTTTTTTTTTGTGTTTATTTTTCAAGTTATTTGACAAAAACGGGTCCATTTGGTTTCATTTGTATACTGTCAGAGTTAAGTGGAGACCTTGACATTTTAAAGTTTGAGAACTACTGAATTGAATTCTGCAATGAATATCTGTATTAACAATTATTAAACAGGATTTTTTTACAAGGCTCCCTCAATTGTATCACGATATATACAATACCTCTGAAAAGGCATATCGTGGAGACATTGTATCGTCTCAACGATAATTATCACCATATCGCCCGCCCCTAATTATAGGACACTAAACACTAAACTTTATCCTGTATTCCCAGTCCCTTGCCCACCAGAGAATTTGGCAGTGGAGGAGACAGAGGCAGGAAACTGTATGCTGTCATGGAATAGCTCACCCTACGCTGACAAGTACAAGGCCTTCATCAAGAGAGATGACGGAGATGAAGTGAACTGCACCACCAACAGCACCAGCTGCGACTTCGCCTGTATGTGTGGCTACACCTACCTGTTGAATGTGTTTGCCTACAACGATGCTGGCCGCAGTCCCGAGGGAGTGACCCTCAACTACACCACCTGTAAGTAACTGTTTAACCACTGCCAATTCAACCCTAATCTGGAGAGAACAAGAGTGAACATAGTGGAAAAAGCTTGTGCGACCTATATTTTGTCGAGAGATCTGGTGTATTGTACAAAAACAATAGCTTTCTCTCATCACAAGGCTGGGGAATCTTTGCAGCTTAAACCCTCTGTACTTAGTAAAACGTTGCAATTGTATCTGTACTTGGTACGCTCCTTTTCTCACTCTACACCAAATCTCTTCGCCCAAAACTGTCGATCTAGGTCTGTTATTCTTGGGGAACATTCTTCCCAGAATAGGGATAGTGGGATTCAAGTCGTTAACATACAGTATATATATATTTTTTCGAGCAATTCGCTTTTGATCTAGAGCAGATATTGTTACTTTGTGTAACCATATTTCATTTTCATTTTCAGAAATATTGAAAGTAGAAAGTAGAAGTGCTCAAGTATGTATTTGGGTTTTATAAATATTACCAATGAAAAGTAATAATTACATGTTATTGTGACCATTTCCTGAACGCTTTTGCATGTCTGTAAATGCATGCTTGGATGTGTGTGTGAGGAAATGTCCAGATCAGAGCAGAGCACTGATGACTTAGCCTGCTTCCATACCATAGACCCCGCCCACTCTCAGAGTGGACTCTTTCTCTGGTCTGGAGCTGAGTACATGAATCGGCATTTATTTTCGGCTGATCCAATGAGCGCGGGGGGTGGGGATGGGTCTAACGAATATCCAATCCGCACAGCAGTTGAAACGATTCAAACGAAGTTCACACACACAGGCAGACTGAGGAAGGCACACACACACACACACACGCACACGCTGATTTCACCAAGCTGTTAATGTTGATTACATGTTTCTGGTCGCAGTTCTGTGGAAGCAGTCACTGGCACAGACAGAGACACACACACAATCACACACACACTCCACGACCATGCGTCGCTTCCACCGTGCGTCTCGATCACCGTGCGGTCCGAGATCAGGCTACTGATGACTGAGCAGTAGAAACCAGGCTTTCCACGGGTACTGTGCAACCATAACCAAGGGTCCAAGGTTACTGGATTCGAAAGGGAAATGGCTCGGCTTTTGCTGTGATGCTGTTATAAAATGAGCTCACGTCACTTCATCATGTGTTCAATCTCCTCTGTACCACAGTGCCTTGTTGCCCAGAGGACGTGCTCGTCAGCCTGGTGAGCACAGAGACCCTGGAGATCATGTGGAGCCCTGTGCGCGGGGCACAGCTGTACGAGACAAGGGCCGTGGACAGTGACGAGACCGTCGTATGCAACGACACGGCACCCGTGTGTGCCCTCTCTGACCTGACGTGTGACAGCACCTACAACGTGCGGGTGATACCCTGCAATGAAATCCAAGGCTGCAACCGCACCTGCCAGCCTCGCACCAGGGACACGGGTATGTGCACGCACGCATTCAGGCACGTACACACGTACCTACGTTAGAGTTCTCAACGGGCCTGAAAATTAAGGCCTGGCCCTAACTGGGCCCTAACTGGGCAGGCCCGAGGCCCTACCCGGCCCTACTAGTTAGCATACATTTTAGGCCCTACCTGGCCCGAAAACCTTCGGGTCGGGTATGGTCGGGTATGGTCGGGTCTATCATATAGTAATAGTAATAAAATAATAAAAACAAATATTTTATTTTTTCTTTGAGCCAGAGGCCCGACTAATTAGCATACATTTTAGGCCCTACCCTACCCTGAATGTCAGTCGGGTTCGGGTATGGTCAGTTTCGGGCAGAATTTGAGAACTCTAACCTACGTATGTCGCATGCATAACAAAAACACATGTATTGAAACAAAGCATGGAAATTCCTAGAAATCCACATTGCCAAAAAGCAATGTATACATACACACACTGCACAAACATACATCATAGGGTTAAGATGCATTTTTGTGTGAAGACAGAGTACAAAACCTTCAGTGCTACATCTGAGAGTGTACACAGACGGGTCCATTTGGTTACCTGTGTACACTGTCGTAGAGATTGATCACGTGACGTTAATAACAGTAGTAGATATTATATTATCATGATTGATTATGAGTGACGTTAGTAAGAGTAGATTATAATGCGTCATGATGTACTGTAAGAGTCAAGATGTTTTCCTAGGTTGATAGATATTGTTTATGTTACAGCTTGTCCTTGCAATGCCAGTATAACTAGGGTTTGATTTCCTTTGCTTAGTGCAGAACTACTTTACCACTGCCCAGAGTGTTAAACTGTACTTCTGTCCATTATATCATGTTTACATCAACTTGACCACACCACCACCTAATATAATTGTCTTGTCTCCTCAATTTCTCATGATTATTGATTGATCTGAATTCCACCACAACACTCTCAGAATGAAGTTAACCCTCAGAAGTCGACTATGTAGGCACTGCAGGCAAATGCCAAATGTACACTTCATTGTTTGACCGCGCTGCTTGCTGATTTCCAACGAGCGACGCGGCAATAGGGCTGTCACGATATTACATTTTACATGACGATTAATTGTCACTCAAATAATTGGCGATTAACGATTTAATTGTGTTTTTGTCGCTGATAATTACATTTCTGTTTGGCATTTAGGCTTTGAAGTTGTATGGTATATATGACACATAACCTAAATATACAAAGAAATTACTGACATATTTGACCACTTAAAAAATAACTTTGATAGTGGAAATAGCCGATCTACAAGCTCACAACGCGCCGCGATGCGACGCGTTGTGAGTTTGTAGATCGGCTATTTCCACTATTTCGGACATTTTTCAACATTCACGATTATGACGATTATGACAAAATAATTGCGATAATGTCAAATAATCACCATTAGACGATTATTATGTAATAATTGTGACAGCCCTAAATAGGACAAGGTGTAAATCAGGCTGTAACTCATCCTGGCCTCTCTCCCCACCAGCTCCCTGCATGCCACAGGATCTGAAGGTGAACCAGACAGGAGACTACGTCAGCGTAAGCTGGACAGCGAACAACCGCGCTGCCAACTACACCGTGGCAGCACAGCAGGGTAGCACTGCCCCCATCACCTGCACAACCGCCTCAGACAGCTGCAGCTTCGCCGGCCTGCCATGTGGCACCCAATTTCAGATCACCGCCATGGCAAGCAACGGTGCCGGCGACAGTTTAACCAGCTTCAGCATTGATCTGGAAACAGGTAACCCGGTCGAAGATGACTATAGAGTCTGAGAGACTTCCTATAGCAGTGGTTCTCAACCTGTGGGTCGGGGCCCCCAGAGGGGTCCCCAAATTATTTTGGGGGGTCCCCAGATGTTTAGCTAAATGTTAACATTATTTTGTCACTCAACAGTAAACAAACCAACATACAGTATAAGGGTATAGAAGGTATCTAAAGTGACAATGTAAGGACTTTAAAGACCTTTTTAGTACCTCTGGTGAAACATTAGTCAAATTGTCAAATATTTGAGGCAGAAATTGTGAAAATAGCTGATCTACATGCTCACAACGCCTCGCAACGTGAGGCTCCTACAATTCCAAGTGTTTGTGCGGGGTGAGGGGTCCCCAGTTCAAATTATGATTATTTTGGGGGTCACGGCCTGAAAAGGTTGAGAACCACTGTCCTATAGTATGATGAACATCTCATTTGTCACTAAAAGGGCTCCCCAGGAATCATCGCATGTTGAAGAAATTAACATTGTATGTAGGCAGTTTGAAACATTTTGACATCGTCCCAGAATATTAACATCAGTGATAATGTGGGTAACATACATTTAAATTATAGTACTATCAAGCATATCAGACAATCTACATTTCCCTAAAAGAAATGCAGTCTGACTGGAAGCAGGAATAAAACATATCCTCACCAGTCATAACAATGAATGACCAGACATCCAAATCTAATCAGCTCAAGATAGAGATGAAAAGTTTGAATGCAAATCAAACCCCAGACTCTTGCACAATGCTTTTGCAGTGTTCATATCAGTTGCCACTTGCCACGGGATATTTCAGTCAAATCATGCCTTTGTATTTAATCAATTCCTGAGTTTCATGTCCATGATCAAGAAGGCTGTTGAAAAAAGGTTATTATATGGAGATGGGTGTCTACCCGACAGCAACGATATGCATCATACTGTATACAGAAAAATCAAACCTCGGTTCGAAGTGAAGCGGTGAATTTTTATTCTGTGTTCTAGAGCTATGAAATCTGTGTTCTAGATCTATACATTCTGTGTTCTAGATCTATATTTTCTATGTTCTTTAGTTCTATATTTTTATGAATTCTGAATGAATGAATGATTTTATCTGGAGGGCCAAATTGTCATGTGAAGCTTGACCAATCCTCAATTCTGCATGCACGGGACAGACAAAGCCTGTTCATTCTGGACTGGAATGACCATATATGGACATGTACGGGACACACAAAGCCACTCCTTGGAAGCGGCTACAAAAACACTGCACTCTGTACTGACTGACTGTTCCACTCTCTTCCCTTACCAGCGCCATGTTGCCCAGTAAACCTGACCGTGGAACAGGTGACCATGGCGATGAGCAACGTCACATGGTCTTACGCCAGAGGGGCAGCGTCGTTCCTCACCTCTCTGACGTCGCCGCGGGGCCATGCCCGCTGTCACACCCTGGACTACCACTGTCTCATGGGATGCATCACCTGTGGCACCAACTACACCGTGGGCATGGAGGCCTACAGCCGCACGGGCCACAAGTCTGTGTGCACCTATAAGGGCTTCTCATCCAGTGAGTTGAAATTTCTGTCACTGAAAATCGTCTATTTTCACTGTTTTGCACACTACCATTGTACAACGAAGTACTGTATAATACAGGGTTAAGTGGTTAATCAGACATTAGACGTTTTAATTGCCCGGTCCCAGTAAATAGATAGTTCAGGCTGACGTCTCTGCTAACGGAGATAGAACTTCCCTAAAACAATTGAATTAGTTTGCTTACAAGGAATAACTTGTGACAAAATCAAAGAGGTCCCTTAAAGCCTACGACTATTTTGTCTATAGTACAGAGCACGAAGGTCCACAGTGAAATCTTCCTGAGTGTGTTTTAACACTTATGTTGCAATGATTTTTTCTCTTCAATGTCTCGCGTTGCCATGGTTACCATAGACTTCCATGTAATTGTGCAAGTGTGTAAAAAGTGCACGCCCATGCCTAGATGATGCACCACGTGTGTAGATGCTGTTCACAGCTTTCAAACAAAAAAATCCGCTTGGAAATTCGTTCAGGCATTCATGATTTATCAGCCATTATGTTTTCTACAGATGTAAACAAACATGGCTGCCATGTTTGAAAGAATGGGTTGGTATGGGGGTTAAACATGCAATTTCGCGATCGCGATCATGCCTAATACATTTCTGGAGGTCCAAAAAACTTTTTTGAAAAAAAAATTTTTGAAAAATTTTTTTTTTTTTCTTTTTTTCAAAAACGGCCCAAACTCGGGAAACTCGGGGTTGGCACAGCACTAGTACCAATACAAACTCGGGAAACTCGGGGTTGGCACCAATAAGCAATCCATAACTTTTAAAATCTTTTTTTTTTTTTTTTTTACAATCTGTATGGTAGTGTATCTTATATATACATTCCTCTAAGAGCCGCATCCCACTTCCAAGCCCATTCACGCCCACTTCACATCCACCTCAACTCATAGCTAGATCAGATGTATGTCGGTAGAACTCACGGAATACCGCCCTAACTCTATCATTGGCCCCCCTTTGCCATGGTGACCGGTGACCGCCGTCCATTGGCTCGTATTCCCAGCTATGGGACCGGCGGATCCAATTTCAACCGAGGGGGGCGTAGCCAGAACACACACACACACACACACACACACACACACACACACACACACACACACACACAAAAATAGCTAATAGTTAGCTCACAACTTTCCACTTTTCTCTTTCACCTCAATCGCAGTAACATCCGTATACACCACGTCATCGCATCACCATTTTTTTTTTCAAAACTTTTTTTTTCAAAACTTTTTTCAAAAAAAAAAAATTTCTCAATTTTTTTTTTCTCAAAATTTTTTTTTTCTCAAATTTTTTTTTTCTCAAAAACTTTTTTTTTCTCAAAAAACTTTTTTTTTTCTCAAAAAAACTATTTTTTCTCAAAAAACTATTTTTTCTCAAAAAACTATTTTATTTTATAACACCACACTGCCGCAACATGGCGGTGAGGGCCGCACAGCGGCCTGAACTCTAGACTTTAAACTTCTAGTAATACAAAATGACTAGACTGCTCTTCTACTGAGAAATACAAATCCTAAGGTCGAGGGCCACTACTGGTTGCCAAGAGGTATTGCATGAAGCTCAAAGTGTAATATCACACCTGCCCAAAAACAGGCTTTCTGCGCGGGACACCCATGAAATCCCTACATAAACCGTGAATTGCAGCTTTAATAAGATCACTATCAGATGTATGACTTAAGAGACATTGTTGTCCCTTACAGGTGCCTGCTGTCCATCGGGCATAAAGCTATACAGACTGGCCAACAGCGCACTGCGGGTGTACTGGCGTTCTTCTCCTGGCGGCAACTACAACTACACAGTAGATATGTCTGGCAGTGCCAACTACACCTGCACCCCCCCTGCTGGGGAAAACAGCTGTGACATCAGCAGTGTGCGGTGTGGAGACGTCTACGTAACAGTAGCTCCAGTCATGCCAGCAGGCGACAAGGTCCACTTCTGCCCCCAGAGGATGTATTCAGGTACTGCACTTCTCAATTTCCAGTGGAAGGGACACTGCACTGGGATTTTGTTCTGAATTGTGTTGATTGAGTTTGGTTACTCGATCTAAAAAAATATGAAAAAGTAATTATAAAGTAATGCTTACATAACATTTATTATAATCATAGACAGTACAAAAAAACTTTAAGTGGAGATATGGATACTGTATAATGTATTTCCAATGAATATTGAAATACATAATTAACATCATGATTGCTTTTGGTTGACTTTGCATTCTTGTGTCTTTTTTCAGTAACTTGCTCGGGGAGCAATGTAGGAATGGGTGAGTACTGTATATTATTGGCACTTTCAATCTATAAAAATAGCATCACATCATATTGGCAGCCAGTGCATTGAGACAGACAACACTGTCTGTGTGCTTCCTGATAGGAAAGTCCAATACGTCTTTTTTTGTGTTGCTTTACATTAAGAGATGGAACAGTTTCATAATGACTAGGAGTCATATTATCCAGGCAGGCTATGAATACAAAAGTAACATAATTATTCATAACCAACTGAAATCTTTCAATACAATTTTGTCTCTAATGTCACTTAAATGTATTTTCCTCCAGTGATTTACCGAGGAAAGAGAAGTGTTAACTAGAGAGTGGTAAGTACAATGGCATTCACACGCCACTCACTTTCATTTTATTAGCAAAAGAAACTGGCAGAATTACAGTTATATCAAATGACACATTCTTACAGTAGCATACTGTAGTGTACACAGTAGACCCTCAGTGTTAAACTTCTGAGTGCAATACGTAACCAAATGGTTGAAATAACACTGATGATTTTACTGTGTAGCTACTTATGAAAGCCATTGTTATACCAAACACTGTACAATATCACCCTGTTACTTGAGAGTACATGTGTCCCTCTGCTGGCCACATGTGTCCCTACTGGCCACAACAACAATGTGTTAGTGCTTTCTCCAATTGGTAAACAGAAATGTACAACTAAACAGATTTCGTTTTTTGAGCGGTGGTCACAACGCTCCTATACGTGGCGGTGTGTGTGGGTATGTATGTCTGTCTGTATGCGTCCGTCCGTCCGTCCGTGTCTGTAGCCTGCAGTAACCTTTTCTGACCACACATGTTAAGGGAGGGGCGCTGTTGTTCAGACTCACATTCGCACACACGCACGCACGCACGCACGCACGCACGCACGCACGCACGCACGCACGCACACACGCACACACACACACACACACACACACACACACACACACACACACAGCCTCCACCGCTCAGTTCACACGAGTGTGATTTTACCGTAAGAACAAAAGTACTGAACAGAATGCATTGTGGATTGTTTTCAAAGCTTCAAGACCTGTTGAACCAAGCAGCAGATACATCTCTCTGCATCTCCCTGAGTCTGATCATCAACCTACATCTGATTCCTACAAGATCGAAGGCCAAAAAACGAAGTCTGGACAAGCAAGAAAAAGAAGCAAATCTATTCCCATGCAACATTTGGAGGCAGTTATAGCGGAGCGGTTAAGTGCTACGATCTTTCATGTTATGATAAAAGCGTGAAAGAAAATTGTCCGAGGCAATTGAAATTTCAATATGGCGGCCATTTTTCAAGATGACCAACACCTTAGTGCAGCATTTAAGTAATGTAATGGTATATTTGGTGATACAAGCATGAAAATTGGCATGAGCAGTCTCTGTGGGTCACTTGACAATAAGCCACCCACAGTCACTTGAAATTTCAAGATGGCGGGCATTTTTCAAGATGGCCACCACTGTAGTGAAGCAATTAAGTGATATAAGGGTTTATTTGGTGATACAAGCATGAAAATTTACATGAGCAGTCTCTGTGGGTCACTTGACAATAAGCCACCCACAGCCACTTGAATTTTCAAGATGGCGGCCGTTTTTCAAGATTGCCACCACCCAAATGGAGCATTAAGCAATAGAATTGTTTAGTTAGTGACACAAGTACGCAAATTGATATGAGCAGTCTTTATGACAAGAAATCACTTCCAGCCACTTGAAATTTCTATTTTCAAGATGGCCCCCTGGATCCTCAAAAGGTACATTTTCTCATATAAATGTATGTATTTTTCATTAAGGACGATTTGGTGTCATTCCATTTTAGATTATGTTAAAGAACAACTTTTAACACATCAAAATACAACTGTGTGGATCATAGATAGATTAGAAAAGAGTGATTATCTGCACTACCAGGACACGCTGGTGATATATCACTGCTGTTAAACTCAGAATGGGGTTCAATGTCAGCTAATTGAAAGTTAGTATCCCAAATGCTGTCTAATTACCCCAAAACAGTTAGATAGCTGCACCTGAATTGACAGGTTGTGCCAGCACGGGAGAGCCGAGCCAAGGTTAAACAGTATTTAAATGGCATTGGAAGAACGATTGGACCAAGTGTAGGGTTAAGGCATGAACTTAGTTGTATATCCCATACATCAAAGTGCTTGGTAAAATGTGGTTCAAGGATAAACCCTTGGCCTCTGCCTAAGACATGACAGAAGCCATCATAACAGTTGAGAAAACTAACTGGGACAGATGTTTCATTTGTCAGCAGGTCACAGAGGAAAAACAATTCAGCAGAGAGCACGATCATATATTGGTTATGATACCATTGCAAGAAATGTTCCATTATTTCAGAACAAAAAAACATTGCATGGATGCACCTCAGTGATGTAGCCCAAGCTCATCAGGATTTCGGGTCTCGCAACATCATGCCCCTAACTTGGTTGACCCAGCCGGGGTTGATTAAGTCCCGATTTATGTCCCGGTAGCTACCCACCATCAGTCCCATTAGAGAAAGACAGGACCATTCACTCCACCGCTCTGGAACTACTCGGCCGAGACTGGGAGAGGAAAATCTGGTGCATGCATGGAGAGACTAGGCTTTGTGGATTGACTCCTGTCTGGGCCCCTCCTATGTCTCACCAGGTCCAGGACCTGTGCGTTGCACCAGACTCCAGCCCCAGACATTTCACTCAGGAGTGGTGGATTTTGAGACACAATGGTAGTGCAGGCTCCACCTGGCCCAATGGTGGTGATGCATGCAGGCTCCGCTTGTGGCTTGAATGGCCCTCCTAAAGGCCTCACAGTGGGTTTTGTTGGGCTTCGTCCTCATGGAAGACACAAGCTGGGGCACTAACCCAACCTGCTCCCGGATGTCGTCTACATTCCGGCTGTCACCCGTCTCTCTGGTGGTCACCAGACTATTCCTGGTTGTCATGTAGTCTATTCTATGAGTCACTATAAATAAGATCAATGCTCTGCCTATCTTACTTAGTCCAACCCGACTAGATGAAGGTGATGGTATAGAAAGCACATTGACAAGACACATGGCAAAATATCATTCAAGCTGTAAACAACACAGAGCTGGAAAGGGCCCAAAAGAGAGCATCTACTGCTGCTGAAGACACCAAAGATATCATGTCAAGAGGCCAAGGAGATCCCAGCCCTCAAAAGCTTTGTGCTTTATCTGTGAAGATGACAGTGCAACGTCCCCCTTACAGGACGCAATGACAATGAAACTTAATGAAAGGGTTAATGAATGTGCCAGGAATCTAAGTGACAAGAAGCTCCTTGCAAAGCTTATCATTGCGTCCTATATAGGGGACGTTACATTCTCATCTTCACAGATAAAGCACAAAGCTTTTGAGTGCTGGGATCTTCTTGGCCTCTTAATATGGATATATTTGGTATCTTCTGTGTCTTCAGCAGCAGTAGTTTATCCTTTTACCACCTTTTACCAAGTACTTTGATGTATGGGATACAACTAAGTTCATGCCGTAAACCTACACTTAGTCCGATCGTTCATCCAATGCCATTTAAATCCTGTGTGATCTGTACACCATCCGGTGTGTGCCCTGGTAGTGCAGATATTGACTATTTTCTAATCTATCTATGATCAGCACAGTTGTATATTCATGTGTTGAAAGTGGTTCTTTAGCGTAATCTAAAATAAAAATTTCCTTAATGAAAAATACATACATTTCTATGAGAAAAGGGATCTTTTTAGGATCCAGTGGGACGCCATCTTGAAAATAGAAATTTCAAGTGGCTGGAAGTGATTTTTTGTCAGAGACTGATCATAACAATTAGCATGCTTGTGTCACTAACTAAACAATTATATTGCCTAATGCTCCATTTAGGTGGTGACAATCTTAAAAAATGTCCGCCATCTTGAAATTTAAAGTGACTGTGGGCATGTTCTTGTCAAATGAGCCTTTGAGACAGCTCATGGCAATTTTCATGCTTGTATCACCAAATAAACGATTATATCACTTCAGTGCTCCCTAAGGTGGTGGCCATCTTGAAAAATGGCCGCCATCTTGAAATTTCAAATGGCTGTGGGTTGCTTATTGTCAAGTGACCCACAGAGACTGTTCATGCCAATTTTCATGCTTGCATCATCAAATAAACCCTTATATCACTTAATTGCTTCACTACGGTGGTGTCCATCTTGAAAAATGGCCGCCATCTTGAAATTTCAATTGCCTCGGACAATTTTCTTGTCAAGTGATCCATGGAGACTGTCCATGCCAATTTTCACGCTTTTATCATGAACTGAAAGATTCTGGTGAAAAAAAGCAGTTAGCCGCTCCGCTATTATAGCCTGCAACAGGGATTACAATGACCAAATAAATGTGTGTTCTTTGTTCACATGTTATTTTTGGTTTTGTGTGAAACGCAAAACCCAATATGAGCTGCCGAAATTGCCCTGAAAGCCACGTGATCATGGTGCGCTCAATTCACATCCTTTGCCACGCCGACGGCACCTCGTCCAACGAAAGTGCTGCGAGCCTAGCTCCGCCTTCTGTTTTCGAGTGCTGCTTTTTCCCCGCGAGTTGCTTTTTAAGCAGCCCCTCCTATTTTGGTTTATAGTCGTTAAAAGAGAAGAACCACCGAAGAAGAAGAATAGTTGTTGAAGTGAAGCAGAAGAAGAAGAAGCCTCTTAAAACATATTATAAGCTACTGTAGCCTATTGGCTATACATTGACTGGGCTATTTATTTATTTATTTTTCCGTGACCGGGGTTTACAGTTGTCCTGCATTCATCATCATTTGTGATTTGAGATTAGAATGAGGATTTCTTTGGACGACAGAAACATTGACAGACAGGAATTGTCTTTGTTCCCATAATTATCATCATTTTGTCTTGTTGTATACATGAAAAGTCTAAATCAAGGATAGAGTGAGTAATGGTGTCTGTATGTTTTGTATTACCAGTTGCTTTTTGTTTATCTGGCAGAACGTCTAGGATAGCGTGAGTAATGGTGTCTGTATTTTTTGTATTACCAGCTGCTTTTTGTTAATCTTGCAGAACATTTTATTTATATAACTTACATTACAGTCGGCCTACTGTACTTTCAACGTAGGCTATTGGCCTTTTTGAAATGTTTCAATGTTTGTATGATTCAATGTTTGACAGAGAAGAGGTGATCAAACACAAGTGAAGTGAGAGAGAGAGAGAAAAGAGAAAAAAAGAGCACTGGCAGCGCATCACAAGGTGCGCAAACCCGACACTTGATTAACAGCCTAGATCAGGGTTCCCCAATAGGCGGCCTGCGGGCCATTTGCGGCCCGCGGGGGGCTACTGTCTGGCCCCCACCAACCCCAGTAATAATGGTGGTATAAGAGCAGCAACAACACTAGTATATTGTTGTTGTCGGGTGGAAACCTCGTATCTCCAAATTTGTACAAGTTCTTTCGCAAAGAAAAGCCCTGCTTCATCATGCAAGGCCGTCACACAAAAGTAGTGAAAACAGCAGATCTACAAGCACACAACGCCTCGCACCGCGAGGCGTTGTGTGCTTGTAGATCGGCTGTTTCACTAGTTTAAATCATTTTTAAATGATATGCAAAACAAACGGTTTTGGACATACAAGATTTTCACCCGACAACAACAATATCTGAACTGTCACTGGAGTAGCAGGAACGCCACCGTCACATAATTCGGCCCTTGGGGAAAACTAATTGAGGAACTCTGGCCTAGATGAATTAGCCTACATGTGACAAAATAAACCAAAACTCCCAAATAATGAGTATTAAATATCCAGCAAGCCACAGGAATGAATTAGCCTACTGGAAATCCATGTAAGCTGAGAGAGAGAGAGGGAAAGAGACCTCACCTAGCTCTGCGACATGACACCCTCATGATGACGGACAATTAATACATATAATCCTTATGCAAAAAAGAAAAAAAAAAAAAAAACATCAGTGTTATGTTGTAAAACAGTCAAATAACTACAAATGCAAAATTTAACAAAATGGTCACTTTAACAAGGTATTATAATTATATTCTCCACACTTGTATTCTCCCCATCTTGACAAAATTGTATATTCCCAGGTTCCACAGGTCAGTTGCACAGGTGCAATGCATTATTGTTAATTGTGGTACGTTTACTAACATGTCAAGTTTAGCTGCACTTGAACAACCGTTCCAAGCTGCCATATCCAGCCCAAGAAAGAAACCCGGGGAAAACAAGATTTTTTTCACGTGAGGACTCCCATCTTTGCCATACCCTAGCTTTTGCTAACTGACGCCACTGCCTGTGTCTGTGAAATGGATTCAGAGGGCCTCCAGCCCCGCCCCCCACAGTACCCTGTTCAGGGGTCCAGTTGTCCGGATTTAACATGAAGCAAACTCTGAACTAAAAGTTCCTATGTTTGGCTGCTAGTTGTGCTGTTCTGGTACCAAAAGCAGAATGTTCTCCATAGGATTCCATTCATTTTCCCCAAACTTTTACATTTGATTTTCTTACCTTAATAAACATTGTCATAAATAAAAATAAAGAATTGAAAATAATAACAGTGTGTGTGTGTGTGTGTGTGTGTGTGTGTGTGTGTGTGTGTGTGTGTGTGCGTGTGTGAGATGTTTATTATTGTTCAGTACTTCTGGTCAAATAAACATCAACTCAATCAAGTGATTGTTTTGCTGCCAGCGGTGACTTGAGGCCTGGAGTCTGTGTTGGGAAAGCGGATGCATCTGAGGCAGCAGGAAACACAGAGAGAGAGAGAGAGAGAGAGAGAGAGAGAGAGAGAGAGAGAGAGAGAGAGAGAGAGAGAGAGAGAGAGAGAGCAGGCTGCTCTCATACTGGATGGGGGAGGGAGACGTTTCAGCAAAAACAGGCAAACAATCGAGCAAAGATTCGACAACAGGCAACGCACCACCAACCATTCACACAATTACACAACCTACAACACAAAAACAGCTACACAACGCCAAGACAACCTCATAGTCCTAAAATCATACTGTGTATCTTTTTCCAGTTGAACAAACGTTATGTAACACACTGTAGCAATGGAATTAAGTTGCTGAAAGCCCAACGCAACACACTGTTCAGTTGGAAGCTGATTCAAAAGTCTTATTGTGACATGGTTAAGGTTAAAGTTAACAACTTAAACCATGGCCTGTATGGTTGTCTAGTCCGTTTCGCTCTACTTTAAATATCATTGCTGAAAAGGTTTTCTCCAGAACACGGATGCTAGGGTTTAAACCCACTGAGTGCTAATAGGCCTGTCACAATTATTACATAATCATTTAATGCAATTGTTTGAGGTAATCGCAATTATTTTTGCATCGTCATAATCATTTCATTTCCATGCAGATCGGCTATTTCCACATTAAAGAATAATGTTATTATACCAGTCATTCCTTTGTATATTTAGGTTATTTGTCATATCTGCCCTGTGCAACTTCAAAGCCAAACAGAAATGTAATTTCAATTCATATGCTCCAGTGTTCAACGACAAAAACACAATTCAATTTTTAATCACAATTATTTGTGACAATTAATCGTCCGGTAAAATCGTGGAAGCCCTACTGAGTGCACCACTTTTTACTGACTTTTATGTAATATTTGACCAGGAGGTCATGCCTGTACTTTGAGTCAAGTGGGCTTGTGTGTACTGATCATTAAACATTATGTTTCCCTATATATAGTACCAAGGCAGATAGCTGCATACTTTCACTTTTGGTTGTGACGAGGTCACAGAGGTTGTTTGAAACAACCCCTGTGACCCTGTAATGCTCCCCCCTAATCCTAACCCTAACCTCAGTAAAACTATGCCTAAACCTAACCCTAATCCTAACCCTAACCTCAGTAAAAACTATTCCTAGTTTCCCGAAGGTCTCAATCTTACTGAATCTCAAAAAAAAAAACTGTGACATATACATTGCATCCTCGTATAATAACAAAACAAAATAAGCAAATAAAAAGACAGTAGGCTAATGAGGGAATACAAATAAATCAAGGCACAAGGTATCCACAACTTATACACATCATCAACCACAAGAAACGCTGTTGTTACTGCTGTTGTTGTTGATGTGTATAAGTTGCAGATATTTGTGTGTATTTAATGACTATTACATACACTGCTACAATGTCTGAGGAGCCAAACTAAAAATACATTTCACTCTCATGCACAAGCTCAGCTCTTCGGTAACAATAACAACCTCCTTGAACCTGGCAGCTGTGGGAAGTCTCCCTCTTCTGCAGGCTCGTTTGACCACCTTTCTGCAGCGACTATAAGCAGTCTTTGAAACATCCTACATTTGACAATAGAACTGTCGGCCTGGAAAGTTGTGTGGCATCATTTGAAAATGTAGGCTAGACAGATAGACACTGCATCTTCATATGATTTAGGCCTGAACACATTATGACGCAATATTTTATGCTTTAAATATTAAAAAAAATAGCAGATATACAAGCTCACAGCGCAGCACCGAGTGCCGCGCTGCGAGCTTGTAGATCTGCTATTTTTTGAAAAATCGTGAAAATTTGAATTTTGACCCGATTCTATATGTGTCTTTTGAATCCTTCTAAGATTTTTGGAAAAAACCTAGGTTTCTATATCATCAATCTGGCCAGCCATCGTCAAAGAAAAGATCCTTTTCACTTCAACTGGAGCTCAGTTAGTCTGTTCTTGAGAGACTACTATGTCAGTGGTGCTCAAACCTTTTCATGTGAAGGACCCCCAAAATGATATTTATTTGGCCACGGACCCCCATTTCAAAATATCTAGTTCCAGGGACCACCCAGAAGCAAAATTTGAGTTACAAACGTTCGCTTTGAAAATACATATATTTAAAGATTTGCAAACATTTTTTTTCAAAAATAGCAGATCTACAAGCTCGCAGCGCGGCACTCGGTGCCGCGCTGTGAGCTTGTATATCTGATATTTTTCACTGGTTAAAGCATTCAATAATTCTAGGCCTAAATGGGTTAAAAACAAATCAAAATAAGAAGAAGAGTAACAGACTCAGAAGAGTAACAGACTCAGAAGAGTGACAGACTCAGAAGAGTGACAAAGAAGAGGATTTAAACCCACTGAGCAGTGGGTAACATTTACTTAAACTGGAGTATTTCCAATTTCCAATACTTTTACTCCACTACAGCTCAGATCCAAATACTGTACTTTTACTCCACTACATTAATTTGAAAACGTTGGTTACTAGTTACTTTGTAGATGTAAATCGTAATATATAAAACATACATAAACCACTTTAGCCCTATGTTATACCTATAGGCAATTTGAAAAAAGCCAATCAATCATGTTTTAAAACATTTTGTACTTTTACGTTTAGTACTTTAAGTACATTTTGATGCCAATACTTTTGTACTTTTACCCAAGTACATTTTTTTATTCTGGACTTTTACTTGTAACAGAGTATTTCTATATTGCAGTATTGATACTTAAGTAAAACATTTTAGTAGCCTACTTCTTCCACCACTGCTACTGAGTGCACCACTTTTTACTGACTTTATGTAATATTTGACCAGCCAGGAGGTTCATGCCTGTACTCTGACTCAAGTGGGCTTGTGTGTACTGATCATTAAACATGATGTTGTGACATGTGTTACCCTATAGTACCAAGGCTGCATACTTTCACTTTTGGTTGTGACGGGGTCACGGGGTATGTTTGAAACATCCCCTGTGACCCTGTAATGCTGTTGTTTCTGGGAGCCCATTGTTGCTGCTGTTGTTGTTGTTGTTGTTGTTGTTGATGCGTATAAGTTGCGGATATTTGTGTGTCTTTAATGACTATTACAATGTCTGAGGAGCCAAACTAAAACTACATTTCAATCTCATGCACAAGCTCAGCTCTACTGTAACAATAACGACCTCCTTGAACCTTGCAGCTGTGGGAAGTCGTTTGTTTGACCACCTTTCTGCAGCGACTATAAGCAGTCTTTGAAACGCCCTACATTTGACAATAGAACTGTCATCATCGGCCTGGAAATTTGTGTGGCATCCTTTGAAAAGCTCTCTATTCATTTTTGACATTTAGACACATTTCCCATTTCAAATACTTTTACTTCTACTCCACTACAGCTCCAGATCCAAAATGACTGTTCCTTTACTCCACTACATTTATTTGAAAACTTTAGTTACTAGTTACTTTGCAGATATAAATCATACTATCCCTGTGTTATGTTATGTTATACCTATAGGCTATTTGAAAATAGCCAATCTACAAACATTTTTAAATTTTACTTTTAGTACATTAAGGGCGGCTTGCACCAACACGGTTTAAGCCTTAAACTAGTTTAAATCAAGGTTTATCTTTTAATCAGCTTGCACCAAACCTTAAATCTAGTTTTCATTAATCAGGGTTAGTTTTAAATCATCCTTTTAATCTTGGTTTGAATTTTCACTGTAAACCTGGATTACTGTTAATCCTGTTGCACCACTACTCTAAACTTTGATTTAAACATCAGTAAGGGAATAATTTTAAACCTGCTGTAGAGGTGGTTTAAATGCAAACATGCCATTGACATGAATGGGGGTCCCCCTCCTGTGAGGGAAGCCCCACAGCAAGTAAACTGCAGACAGCGTTTCACAGCTGAAAACAAACATCTCATCACATCCTTGTAGTACTGTACATCGGCTATTTTAATGAGCGAACATTTAAATATTTACAGGGACATACAGACATTTGTCATGGAAGCTTGTGGACTTCCCAAGCAACATGGAGACGTTTTAATTTTCGAAATCGCTTCATAATCGACTCAAATGTGAATGTGATCAAAACTGTGGTCTTTTCTTGCTTCTAGCCGCGCATCGCATCGCATCGCCGCGCCGCACCGCACTGTAGCGTCCGAGCGTCACCGTCGTATGACGGGGAGCGTTATATTTTTGTTTTGTTTTGTTTTGGCTGCAGGCGCTCTTCTTAACACAGGCCTGCCCACATTCTCCTAGAAATGAATAAAAGAGTAACGCTAATGATATTAGGCTCAAGAGAATAGCATGTTCCAGTTTGTTTACATCGAAATCCAAGATGGAGGACATTTAAACCATGAATTAATCACAGTTTATGGTTTTAATCACAGGTTAAGGGTTTAATCACAAATTTGTTAAGCAATGCTTACATTTAAGTGGTGCAACGCACCTTGATTTAAAATAAAACCTAGATCAACAAACCCTTGATTAACCCTAAACTAAGATTTATTTAATCCCTCTTGGTGCAAGCCGCCCTAAGTACATTTTTATGCCAGAACTTGTGTAGGCTACTTTTACCCAAGTATTTCTTTTTAATTCTGGACTTTTACTTGTAAGGGTGCCCTCAGACCAAAATACCTATATGAGAGTGGAATCCGCGTTCCACCAATGCATTTCAATGAGAGTGAAGCAGTTTCATGCCAGGAGAGGATTTCTGCAAAAAACGCTCCCTTTTCATTGAAATGCATTGGACAGATTCCACTCTCATAGGTATTTTGGTCTGAGGGCACCCTAACAGAGTATTTCTGTATTGCAGTATTGATACTTTTACTTAAGTAAAACATTTTAGTAGCCTACTTTTTTCCACCACTGCTACTGAGTGCACCACTTTTTACTGACTTTATGTAATATTTGACCAGGAGGATCATGCCTGTACTCTGACTCAAGTGGGCTTGTGTGTACTGATCATTAAACAATATGTTACCCTATAGTACCAATGCAGATAGCTGCATACTTTCACTTTTGGTTGTGACAGGGTCATGGGGGTTGTTTCTGGGAACTGTTGTTGTGTGTTGATGTATATGTAGTGATACGCGGAAGCGGGGATTGAACCCGGGACTCCCACTCGCCAGTCCAACGCACAACCAGTCGTGCTAATAGGGCTGAGCCCGATTAGCAGGGCTGTTGTCGCTGGTTCATGGCTGGTACTAACTGTGGGGGCTACAATCACCCCCCTGATCTTTGGAGCGCGCCCTCGCGCTTCACACTTCACGCCGCGGACTGCCGCACGCGACGTGGACCTGTCCCTCACGCGAGGATACCACGCCCCTCATCCTGCCGACAACGCCAGATTGTAGTGATACGCGGAAGCGGGGATTGAACCCGGGACTCCCACTCGCCAGTCCAACGCACAACCAGTCGTGCTAATAGGGCTGAGCCCGATTAGCAGGGCTGTTGTCGCTGGTTCATGGCTGGTACTAACTGTGGGGGCTACATATACAGTATAGGTTGTACAGACTCAGGGCGCCCCATCATTAATAGCAGATCTACAAGCTCACAGCGCGGCACCGAGTGCCGCGCTGTGAGTGCCGCGCTGTGAGCTTGTATATCTGCTATTTAAGTGCCCTCGAGCAGGGCATTGGACTTGAACCCTGTAACTGTTCCAGTGGAGCTACTCAGTGGCCAGCATACAACTGTGGCTGCAGGTTTTAATGTGTGTGTCTATGTGCAGCGCATTGCTGGAAATAAGCACTTGTGTCCAGTGCTGTGTTCTACCTGTCACGCGGGTATACGGAGTATGCTGTGAAGATTTTTTTTTTAAAGCGTATGCCGTTGTGAACCTTTCAAAGTAGAGTATTTGATAGGCATTATGCACTGGCGTATGCGCTGGCCACACGAATAGCCGTGGATCATAGATTATAGTATGCCCTCAAAAAAAGTCTAGAACACACCACTGCTTGTGTCCATAAAGAAAAAAAGAAAAAAGCATTTACAAGAAATGGCCCTCTTCTTGTAAACAGCTGATCTCTGACTCCCCCCACTGGGGAATTCCAAACTGGAATCTATAAAATGACAGGATACCAGTCATGTCAGTGTGCTGGTCTTTGCTGGTGAACAGCTTGTCTTCCTCTGTTTCTTCAGACCTACATTAGAATTGCTACATTGAAGCAGGTAAGACACCTGAGACCATTTGTTATTTATTGATGGGAAAGTGTGACTTGACCTCTTTAATTCAGGCTAATACCACAGCAGCTGATATTTTGTAAAATAACTTTCCAAATCAAAATCAAAATTTGTCTGAAGTTTTTTGAAAAGATATGGAATTGGACTTTTTCTTTATTTGTCAAAATAAATAAATAAAATAACATTGCCAAACATCAGACAAGTTTACTGACTAAGCTACTGCCACATGTTCCTATGCATTTGATGTAGTAGCCTTGAGCTGTTCTTACCCTCTGGGTTAAGAATGTCTGCTAAATGCATAGATTGTAAATTGTAATTGTTCCAAGTACAAAAGGTTAGGTATGATGTACCGGTAGTTAACAAAAATGTATTATTACAGTTACTCACTCCTAACTAGGGGTGTAACGATACATTTTAATAGCGATTCGATACATATCACGATACATGGTTGACGATACGATACATTGACGATATTGGTTCATTCATGGCGATACGATACGATTCGATTCAATGATTTAAAATCGATATAGTAACTATTTAGCAAAGACATTAAATCTGTGTAAAAGGAGTGGCTAGTGCAGGTTTTTAAGGGAGACATGTATTATTATGGATATAAATAAGTAAACACAGTGAATATCTGCCAACTACATGGACATTTTATATTGACAAACCTGCACCTTGACATGAACCCAGAGATTACACACATTTATCGATAGACCAGTGTAGCTATATAGAAAGGAAAAGTAATTAAACCCCTCCTTCTTCTTAAAAATGCTAAATACAATGCACAAGTAGGTAGTATCGATACAATCGATTCTTTGCACTGCCGATTCGATACGATACAAAATAAAACGATACGATTCGATTTTAGCTGTTTACATTTCGATATACTTCGATTTTTTAAGATAAAAACGATATTTCGATACAGTTACTATATCGTTACACGCCTACTCCTAACACAACGCATTGATATTTACCACCTACACCTAACTGATGGTGCTGCCTCTGTGAAAGCCACAGTACAAGTGAGAGTAGTTACCAGGCCTGACTAACTTATTATCTCATATCCACTGATAGATTGTCCCTGCTCTCAAACGTCAGTCATAAAACCATCACAGCGATCAGGAGAATCGTCTCGTCATCAGGTCTCCTTGTCCTGTCCTCAGGTGGGTGATGACATCTCTGATAAGTTGTGGAGTTGTGTGAAACCACCCTTAAGTCCCTAGATGCCATCTATCACTCTGCTCTCAGGTTTATCACAGGTACAATACCCACAGTGGCGTCAGTTCAGCAAAATCTAGGGTATGGCAAAGATGGGAGTCCCCATGGAAAAGAGGCATTACATTTTGTATAACACGGTTCTATTGTGAAAATAGCAGATGTGAGCATGTAGATCGGCTATTTTCACAATATCTGAAAAAGAAAAGAAAAGAAAAAAATATATATGTACAGTATATATTGTGGAGACTGAACCCAAACCAAGGCACAAGAGAGCAAAGACAGTGTTGCCAACTCGGGCATTTATTGAACAGTTCTTATTTTACAACAGCATTGTAATGCAACGTAACATGAATGAACAACATAAATGTGAATAACTGAAATTGTCTTTTAATAAATCAACACAAGGTTTTCCCCGGACGGGGCTGTCGTTTCTCCTCTTCGTGGGGGGGCCAGGGGGTAGGTAAGAGTTACTTTAAAGGGGTTTCCCTCCACAGGAAACAGGCCAGTATAATTCCAGTGTATAGTCTCTCTTCCCCACAGGCGCTAGGCGCGTATAGTTCCTCTCTACAGGTGACAGGTAAAGTATTTCTTTCCCATAGGTAATAGGTGAGTATAGTTCTTTTCCACAGGTGACAGGTAATAGGTGAGTAGGTGCCCGCTCTTACACAAATCCGTCTAATTCTCTATCTTCTAAATAAAATGAACACGGGGTATAATGGGCCTGGGGCCAGAGAATTTCCGGATACTAGTATGGTTTTAAGGGAAGTGAGATATACTCAACAAAATAGGAATAGGGGTGGCTCGCCGGGGGTCCGGAAGGTAAGGCTGTGGTCTCCTTTTCCAGGTCCTTCTCCTCAGCTCGCCGAGTACACACTCTCCAGTGATAGGTACACACTCCACAGTGAGTCAGGTTTGCGCTCCTCATTGATCCAGGTACACACTCCTCAGTGTCAGTCCGCTCCCAGTCCATGCCTAGAAGTAATGAGTAGAAGGAACATTACTATAATGCACTTTACACAGTAACATGCGGTGGAGAGGGAAATATGGTGGCTCTTACCGCCTGTCTGCCCATGATCAGCTTGTCAGAGACTCCCAGCACAGACTGAAGGGGAGAGCGAGCTCAGTACTTATGCACCCCAGTGTTGGGTGGGGCCCACAGGTGCATACGCTTGTGCCTGATGAAGCGTGTGGGCCGGCAGGTAACGCCCGTCAATCACTTGGCCCACACAGTGTGTTGGTCTGCTAGGGCTCGCTCTCCCATCCAGGGTGCGCTTCTTTGACATGCAGGGCCTACCTGGCGGGCGGTGTCCGAACGAACCACCACACATCCCCCCCCTTAAGTTTGCTACTGGTTCGCAAACTTGCCGCTCTTCCTCATAGAGCCTGGACAGGGCATCGGCATGGGGAATATCCTTCCCTGGTTTATGCTCCACCTCAAAGTTGTAATCCTGCAACTCCAGAAACCAACGTGTTATTCTCTTATTAGTGTCCTTACTTTTAGCCATCCATTTCAATGGTGCGTGGTCCGTTATGAGAGTGAAACGCCTTCCCCACAAATAATAGCGTAGGTGGTGTATGGCCCACTTAATAGCAAGAGCCTCTTTCTCTATCGTTGCATAATTAAGCTCATGCTTTAAGAGCTTTCTGCTAATGAAGACTATTGGGTGCTCTTCGTCATCAATGACTTGCGAGAGCACGGCCCCGAGGCCTGTGTTCGAGGCGTCGGTGTGGAGTAGAAAATTCTTACCGAATTCCGGGGTTTTTAGGACCGGCTCATCGCAGAGCTTCAGTTTGAGGCCTCGGAACACGGCCTCGGTCTCCTCTGTCCAGCGCAGCATATTGGGCCGACTTTGTCGGGTCATCTCGTACAAGGGAGCTGCAAGGGTAGCATAGTTATTTATGAACTTGTTATAGTAGGACATGATTCCCAAGAATGACTTTAACTGCTTCTTGCTGACGGGTTTGGGCCAATCGCGTATACGCTCCACTTTGCGTAATTGGGGTTTTACGCACCCGCGCCCAATAGTGAAACCCAAATAGTCGGCCTCATACAGACCTATTCGGCACTTCTTGGCGTTGGCGGTCAGACCCGCTCGTCGGAGAGCTCCCAGGACTGCTTCGATGTGATGGAGGTGATTCTCCCAGGTGCTGCTGTGGATCACAATGTCATCTAAATATGCGGCGGCATAGAGATGATGGGGCCTTAATACTCGGTCCATGAGTCTCTGAAATGTTGCGGGGGCACCGTGTACCCCGAACGGTAAGACAGTATATTGGAACAGCCCTTCAGGGGTAGAGAAGGCTGTTTTCTCTTTGGTTTCTTTTGTAAGGGGCACTTGCCAATAGCCTTTTGTCAAATCGAGGGTGCTTACAAATCGAGCGGGGCCCAGCCGCTCGATTAATTCATCTACCCGGGGCATGGGGTAAGCATCAAAATTTGAAATCTCATTTAATTTACGGAAATCATTGCAGAACCGGATTGTGCCGTCCGGCTTGGGGACCAGCACAATGGGACTCGACCAGGCACTGTGTGACTCCTCTATAATTCCCAGTTGTAGCATATTTGTTACCTCCTCTTTTACGGCTCCTCGCCGGGCCTCTGGGATACGGTACGGACGTTGTCTCACTATTTTCCCCGGGGTTGTTTGGATGTCGTGCGCAATAGCGTGGGTACGGCCCGGCAGTTCTGAGAACCGGTCCGCATTCCTGCTCAGAAGCTCACGTATATCTTGCGCCTGAGCTGGGGACAGTTCCTCTCCAATAGGGACTGGAGGCGGGTTCTGAGAGGAGAGAGTGGTTAGTAGGGCCGGGAGAGCGACAGGAGGCACAACGTGCCACTTTTTCAGCAGATTAATATGGTAAATTTGCATAGTTTTCCGCCGCCCTATTTGGCGCACGCGGTAGTTGACCGGGCCCAGTTTCTCCATAATTTCGTATGGCCCTTGCCATTTTGCGAGAAATTTACATTCGCTCGTGGGAATGAGCACCAGCACTTTTTCGCCCACCTCAAAGCTCCGCAGCGTGGCGCCTCGGTTGTACACCCTGCACTGGGCGCGCTGCGCTTGTTCCATGTGTTCACGAACGAGCGGCCAGATCTTCTTGGCTCTCTCCTGTAATTGTTCAACATGGTCAATGACAGAACGATGTGGGGAAGGTTGGCTTTCCCATGTTTCCTTTGCTATATCCAACAGCCCCCGTGGCTGCCGTCCATATAGCAATTCAAACGGGGAGTACCCCGTAGACGCTTGAGGCACCTCCCGTATGGCGAACAACACCAGCGGAATCAAGCGATCCCAATCTTTGCCATCTATATCTATCAACTTTTTTAACATCTGCTTTAAACTTTTATTAAAGCGTTCCACTAATCCGTCCGATTGCGGGTGAAAGATAGAGGTCTTTATTTTATCTATTTTAAGCCATTTATAGAGTTCGGTGATGACGCGAGACATGAAACATGTGCCTTGATCCGATAAAATGGCATCGGCTATTCCGACCCGGCTGAATAGCATGAAGAGCTCGTGCGCCACTGCCCTGGCTGTAGCGGCTCTCAGGGGTATTGCCTCGGGGTACCGATTTGCATAGTCTAGTATTACCAATATATATTTGTGTCCCCGAGCCGATTTGGGGAGGGGGCCGACTATATCCATACCAATGCGGCTGAATGGGGTGGAAATGATAGGCATAGGTATGAGAGGGTTACGTTGGAAAGGACGGGGTGCGGTGAGCTGGCATACACCGCAGCCTTTGCAAAAGTCCTCTACTGCTCGTTTTATGCCTGGCCAATAAAACCGTGCATTGATGCGATCGGTGGTTTTCTTCACGCCCAGGTGCGCCCCCAGCTGGTGCGTGTGGGCCAAATACAATACTCTGGTGACATATTCTTTTGGCACGAGCAGCTGTTCTATCACGTCCCCAGTGTTGTTCCGCCACCCTCTATACAGTAAATCCCTCCGCACAAAGAAATAGGGGGAAATTAATTCACTCACCCCTTCACATAGTTTCCCATCAATCGCGCTGACGTTCCTCCGAGCATTTTCCAGGTTCGGATCGTTCCACTGTTGTGTGGCGAAGTCCCCTCTGAGCGGAGAGCTCTCATCCTCCTCTTCGGGGAAGTCAGGCCACGCCACCGGCTCTGGCTCTTCTGACGAGGTGCCCCGCGGCGCTTCCTCCGCCTCGGGTGCATCTCCCTGCAGCTCCTCGTCTGGAGAGGGTTCGCTCTCTGGTCCCTCTGATTCGGCGCGGAAGACCGGGCACGCGGGCAATGAGTTCCTCCAACGGGGGCCCGGCCGGATCTTTCTTCTTCGCGGCCGCGGCGGTCCTCTGCCCCCCGGGTTCCAATGTCTCTCAAACAGCACACAGTCCGTGCCGATGAGCAGGGGGACCGGTAGGTTAGGTACAATTCCAGCTTCCACTTCGACCTCTCCTTTGGTGGATTGGACGCGTATCAGCGTCGTTGGGTAGGAGCGCACATCCCCATGCACACAGCTGACCGGCATACGGCTGGATGTGGGACGCCCGGCATGCTCAGCGTGTACCAGCGTGACGACGCTCCCCGAGTCGAGAAGAGCCTGGGTGTCCACTCCGTCAATTCTCACCGGCAGGTTGGAGTGGCGCCGCCGCTGGCTCCCGGAGTGAAGGCAGGGGCGTCGGCCGTCGGATGCGGCGGTGGCGGATGGCATGGATACGTCCCGGTCTCGGTCCGGGCAGGACCATGCGATATGATCCGCTTTCCCGCAGACGTAGCACCGGCGTGATGTCTGCGGTTGGCTTCGGGCAGTCCGCTCTGTGGCGGCTCGTCTCGTAGTAGTAGGCGACAGGGGAGTAGCCGGAGGCCGCGAGCGGTCCCGGTTGTAACGTGCCTCCCCCGTCCCTCTGGGAATCTCTGACTTTGTGCTTCTCATCATCTCTGTACTCACTTGGTGATTTTCCAGGAGCGCAACCAGGGCCTCCACGGAATTTGGGCTCACCTGTGAGGCATAGCGGCGGGCATCAGGCGGCAGGGAACGTATACATTTGTCTATGACAATTCTCTCAATCAGTGGCGGGTCACCGGCCGTAGTCAGCCACCCATGAGTTAGGCGGAGGAGAGCGGCTATTTGGGGCCGAGGCGGCAGCGTCGCTTGCATGTTCCACCCATGGAAGCGCTGGGCTCGGGCCGGCATACTATAACCTTGACTAGCCAAGATAGCTGCTTTCAGGCGCCTATATTCACGGGCCTCTGCCAGGGGTAGGTCACGGCACACACGTTGGGCTTCTCCTGAGAGGAAAGGAGCGATGATGCTGCCCCAGTCGGGGACGGGCCATCGTTCCCGGGCAGCGGTGCGCTCGAACACCTCCAGGAAGGCTTCAATATCATCATCGGGGGACAGTTTCGTTAACACTTCTCCAGGCGAACGTGTGGGATTAACGTTTTGGTCAATTTGGATTTTCTCTATTAATTTAGTCACCGCTTGCTGTAATTCGGCCTGGCTCTGTAACAGAGCGTCTAGGGCCGGTGTGGTTGTCATATTGCGTCTAGGTGAGGTTCAGTACCCGTATTCTGCACACCATGTGTGGAGACTGAACCCAAACCAAGGCACAAGAGAGCAAAGACAGTGTTGCCAACTCGGGCATTTATTGAACAGTTCTTATTTTACAACAGCATTGTAATGCAACGTAACATGAATGAACAACATAAATGTGAATAACTGAAATTGTCTTTTAATAAATCAACACAAGGTTTTCCCCGGACGGGGCTGTCGTTTCTCCTCTTCGTGGGGGGGCCAGGGGGTAGGTAAGAGTTACTTTAAAGGGGTTTCCCTCCACAGGAAACAGGCCAGTATAATTCCAGTGTATAGTCTCTCTTCCCCACAGGCGCTAGGCGCGTATAGTTCCTCTCTACAGGTGACAGGTAAAGTATTTCTTTCCCATAGGTAATAGGTGAGTATAGTTCTTTTCCACAGGTGACAGGTAATAGGTGAGTAGGTGCCCGCTCTTACACAAATCCGTCTAATTCTCTATCTTCTAAATAAAATGAACACGGGGTATAATGGGCCTGGGGCCAGAGAATTTCCGGATACTAGTATGGTTTTAAGGGAAGTGAGATATACTCAACAAAATAGGAATAGGGGTGGCTCGCCGGGGGTCCGGAAGGTAAGGCTGTGGTCTCCTTTTCCAGGTCCTTCTCCTCAGCTCGCCGAGTACACACTCTCCAGTGATAGGTACACACTCCACAGTGAGTCAGGTTTGCGCTCCTCATTGATCCAGGTACACACTCCTCAGTGTCAGTCCGCTCCCAGTCCATGCCTAGAAGTAATGAGTAGAAGGAACATTACTATAATGCACTTTACACAGTAACATGCGGTGGAGAGGGAAATATGGTGGCTCTTACCGCCTGTCTGCCCATGATCAGCTTGTCAGAGACTCCCAGCACAGACTGAAGGGGAGAGCGAGCTCAGTACTTATGCACCCCAGTGTTGGGTGGGGCCCACAGGTGCATACGCTTGTGCCTGATGAAGCGTGTGGGCCGGCAGGTAACGCCCGTCAATCACTTGGCCCACACAGTGTGTTGGTCTGCTAGGGCTCGCTCTCCCATCCAGGGTGCGCTTCTTTGACATGCAGGGCCTACCTGGCGGGCGGTGTCCGAACGAACCACCACAATATATATATAAGGTTTCTACGGTTTCCTGGGCTGGATATGGCAGCCTTGAATGGTTGTTCAAGTGCAGCTAAACTTTGCATGTTAGTAAACGTGCCACAATTGACAATGCATTTGCACCTGTGCAGCTGACCTGCGGAACTTGGGAATATACCATTTTATTTTAAGTGTGGAGAATAATTACAATACCTTTAAGTGTGGAGAATAATTACAATACCTTGTTAAAGTGACCATTTTGTAAAATGTTGCATTTGTAGTTATTTTACTGTAATTTAACAACATAATATCCAGCGCAGATAGACAAAAGAGACATTCATGGATTTATATTTAAAAGTAACTTTTATTTCCCCCCCTGGACCCAGGGTATGGCAGCTGCATACCCCTGCCATACCCACTTGACGCCCCTGCGTCATTGCACCTTATATACAACAGTCGGTTGGCCCTCTCTCTCTATGAGGCGAGACCACCACTGGTTCATGTACATCTACAAAGCCTTATTAAAAAAATCACCATCTTACATTTCCTCATTATTAATTCCAAATCCTTCCATTCACCACACACAGGGACGTGCTGGCCATTGGGAAAAGCGGGACAACTCCCGAACGGCCGGTTCATTCTCGGCCGGTCCAGGCCGGGCCATTAGGAAAAAAATTAAACTGTTTGCACAAAAGTAAAAAGTTAACTGTTTGCACAAAAGTAGTGAAAACAGCAGATCTGCAAGCACACAACGCCTCGCACCGCGAGGCGTTGTGTGCTTGTAGATCGGCTGTTTTCACTAGTTTAAATCATTTTTTAAATGATAAATACAAAACAAACGGTTTTGGACGTACAAGGTTTCCACCCAACAACAATGAAATAAAGGCCTAATTCATGTAATTGGCCCACTGGCTTGTCACTTGTGAAGCAGCGCAGCGCTATAGAGAGAGATCTCTCTATAGCGCGCAATGAGGGCCTCTCCAACTCTTTTTCCCGGGCTGAATCAGGGGCCCAGCACGTCCCTGACCACACACGTTCCCAAAACTACATTCCACTTTTGGTCCCCATAGCCTACGCCGACGTAGACAAAACTGCTTTTGGTTTTAGCGTCCTCCATAGCTTGAATGAGTTACAACTTGAATCAATGGTTTCATTGGGACAATTTAAAAACTTGCTTTCCAATCATATTGTTTTAAATTCATCCCACATCTTGCTTTGACAGTAGATCATGCAATGACAATGTTCTCCGCCATTTTGAGTTTTCTTCAAAACACACATTTTGCTGTTACGTACTTTGTTGAAATTCTCATGCAAATGGTGAATATTATGTCTGTGGTCCCGCGATCAAGCGGTATCTGTCTGTTTTTTTTATTCCCAATGGCCTCAATTGGCTTTCAAAGTTTGCAGGAGGGGCCCTTTTTGCACAGAATGACACCAATCACTCAAACACAGCATTGCTGTGACACTTTGCAAGCACACTCCATAGGCCAAGGCAGTGTTGTTTTTGACAGCAAATTTTGATTTAGTTTTAGTCATAGTCTTTTGAATAAAATGTAATTATGTTTTAGTCCTAATTTAGTCACCTGAAAAGTTTTAGTTTTAGTCTGATTTTAGTCGACTGAATATCATAAGATTTTAGGCGACTACATTTACAGTTGATTTAGTCGACTAAAATGTATTTTGGCAGGCCTTGATGGCATCGTAATGACTGGTTTAACACTTGGTTGTGTGCTGAAAATAGCAGATCTACAACTGCGACGCGTTGTGAGCTTGTAGATCGTCTATTTTCAGCACGCAACACCTGAGAGCAACCAAACATAAAATTATTCTCTTCTCCACTAGTCCCTCCCTAACATTTTAGCCTAGTTTTTATTTTGTTGACGAAATTATTAATATATTTAGTCTTAGTTTTAGTCATCATAGCTTAGTTTTTATTACGTTTTTATTTAGTTTTCGTCAGTGACAAAAACGTAGTCGACAAACATTTTTAGTCATAGTTTTAGTCGACAAAATCAACACTGGGCCAAAGGAGAACCTCTCAACCAGTTTTTTCCAAACTTGTGCACTCTTGAACCTCTTGTAGGTTGTGCAATCAAAATCTTTTTTTCCCTGGGTTCCTTGGCTCAAACCCCCTACAATTTGTGCCAGAGAAGATAATCTGTATTAAAGTATAGATATTGCTTAGCCATATTGTTTTAAATTAAATAATTACAATCAATGGAAAGCTGTCAAGACCTCGAATATATACATTCATTATGTGATGAAAGACCTGTGTTGTAAGCATCAAATGTTATGATGATAGACTCTCTCTCTCTCTCTCTCTCTCTCTCTCTCTCTCTCTCTCTCTCTCTCTCTCCCTCCCTCTCTCTCTTACACAGAGTAAAAGACAACTTCAAAACGATGAGTTCAAGAGGTATGTATTGTTTATTTGTTTTAGTGTTTAGTCTCACGTAGCCAGACAACTATTCCACAATTTCAACATCATAACCATGTCAATTTATTCCATCATCTCTCATCAGGGAAAACACGAAAGGAGGAGAACAATGAAAAAGGCAAAGCTCTTGTAACTGGTCTTTATACTGCAGCTGGATGCATATTAGGAGGTGTTGCTGGAGCTTTTGCAGGACCTGCTGGTGCGGCTGCAGGAGCAGGTGCAGGTGCATCTGCAGGAAGAGCATTAGGGGAAACCTTTTCAGATATAGGCATCAAATACTCCAAATAACATCAGTTAACAGTTGGTTTAGTTGAAGTCACCTTAAACTTCAACTAAAGTGACAACGCTTCAATGAGTGTCAACATTTTCTTACATCATTTTTGTTTATCTCTCCCATTAAATTGATGGAAGACTTCATCGTGTGATGTGTTCATTATATGACATCTGATGTGTTGTGTTCATTATAAAACACTTGTGTAGGCTATGAACAAAATATATGTTTCTTTGGTCTCAAATAGGTTAAAGGAGTAGTTCACCCCTAAAATGACTTTTTCTATTGATTAGTCATGCCATGGAGAGTAGAGTTCAATAATATTTTTGGGTTTTTGTCACATTCCTAAGACAAAAATTTTATTCGAGTAAATTTACCCCCATTGATTCCGGATGGTGACCCGTTTCGAAACAGGTCACCATCCAGAAACAATGGGGGTAAATTTACTGTTATCACATTTTTGTCTTAGGAATGCGACAAAAAACTAAAAATATTATTGAACTCTACTCTCCATGGCATGAGTAATCAATAGAAAAAAGTCATTTTGGGGGTGAACTACATATAGCTGAGGTGAATCTGGTTCATCTTGTTGGACAATGAACCCTAGCAGTTTTGTTCTTGCTTTGCTGGACCATCACAGATAAATGATAGTATATCATTTCACATTCATACAATGCCCAGCTTAAAGTGTATTAACAGTATTCAAGGGTTTCCATACGGTGTAGCGGTTTTGGATGACCTAGTTTGGAGGCATTTTCTTAAAGATGCAGTGCCATGATTTATTTCCTCCCTAAAAAATGATGATCAGGTATTATGATTATACTAGGAGGATGATCTTTCCAGAATAAGTGTACAGTAAGTGTTACAATTGGGTTTTTAGGTGGCCACATGCACCCACCAGTTCATTAAGTAGGCCTAGTCATCTGGTGGCTGGTGGCCTAGCTGAGGTTAGCCACACTGCAGTGTTGGGTGAATGGTAAAAAGGGAGGGGATGAGTTTATGATGTCATTTAAGCTGTGTTTTTCAACCGGGCCTTTTGAGGCCCCGTCTTTCAGCTTTCAGGAAGTAACCAAAAATACACAGGGAAGACAAATCTGCACATTATAACCACACCTGGGGGTCTATTAGTGTAATGTAAACTCCATAGACACATACTGTACAAAACAGGAAAAAGTACAAAACTATGGCACCACCTCTTTAAGTGGTCCTCTGTGGTGCTTAATGTAAAATCATAAAATCATAAAATAATACGACTGTCATCATCACTCTGGAAATTTGTGTGACATCATTTGAAAATCTCTCAAGTTATGTTTGAAATTTAGACATTGCATCATATAATTTAAAGGAAAACAAAATAAGCAAATAAAAAGACAGTAGGCTAATAAGGGAATACAATAAATCAAGGCACAAGGTATCCACAACTTATACACATCATCAACATCAACAACAACAACAACAACAACAACAACAACAACAACAGTTCCCAGTTGTTGTTGTTGATGATGATGTGTATAAGATGTGTATATTATATACTGTACTTGTGTGTTTTTAATGACTGTTACTTACACTGCTATAATGTCTGAGGAGCCAAATAAAAATATAAATAGTTTAGGCACAACCTGGGCAACACACCAATGAAGAGGGATACCCAGTATTCTTGCTTGTTGTCACTGTAAAGGTGGCTCATGAGGTAGAGCAGGCCGGTTCGAATCTCAGCTCCTCCGGTCCACATATCGAAGTGTCCTTGGGCAAGACACTGAACCCCACATTGCCTCCAATGAGTGTCGGTGTCAGCTTGCCACCATTGGTGTGTGAATGTGGGAAGTGAGGACGCTGGCATTGACTGTTCACCGCCTCCCCTCCCAATGTATGAATGAACGATTGTAAAGCGCTTTGAGCACTTGGAAAGGCGCTATAAAAAATACACACACACACACACACACACACACACACACACACACACACACACACACACACACACACACACACACACACACACGCACACACACATTAACTAATCAAACTTTTAATCTGTGGTGCTTGTTTGTTTTTGCCTTATTCTCCATGGCAGCCACATGGATCGGTTAAACCATTCTCTTGAGACAGAGTCTGTAGGGACAGACCAAGTGGGCGTTCCCTTTTCTTTGACGATGGCTTAAACAAACACACAATGTCATTTTACCGCTAAACAGTAGGCTACACTTAACAATGATTTTGGAAACATTTGACACATATCATACATGTTCTTTATCTTACACCTCTCCAACTACAACTTAACACAAATGTATGAACAATGCATGTACAGCAGGCCTACAGTAGACCAGGGGTTTTCAAAGTGGGTGACGGGGCACCCTGGGGTGCCGCGAGATCATTTGATAATATTTTGAATTTATTTGGAAACTTGAAAAAATATTTAGTATAATTTTAAACTTGAAGTACAAAGTTATTTTCAGTCAGTTCTAACCAAAATGGTTATTATCTCAACGTTTTCCTCGCAACATATAATCACTAAAATATCGTCACGCAGAAACCTAGTATCTCCAAGTTTCTTCATCATACAAGACTGTCGCACAAAACTAGTGAAAACAGCAGATCTACAAGCACACAACGCCTCGCATCAGATCATTTTATAGATGATAAATACAAAACGAACGGTTTTGGACATACAAGGTTTCCACCCTACAACGACGATATGCTATGAATATAAGGTGCTGAGAGTGAAAATTATAATGTAGGGGTGCCTCGGATTAAAAAGATTTTTATGGGGTGCTGGGGGCTGGAAGAGGCATTTGGAAGACCAAAACACAAGAAAAAAGAAACGTGAAATTCATGGTGGGGCCCCTTTAAAGGCCCTATTTACAGTTAGTTTCAAAGTTTCTTAACAGTTTTCCGGAACTTTCAGGTATTTGTCCTCAAAAGCTCTCTCGTGGCACAATGATGCTTATAATAATGCCAGTATCTCTCGTCTGTTATTTCTCTGAATGAACTTTGCATGAGACCTGACCAGGTCTCATGATCCGCTCACCCTTTACAAGAAATTGGCCCACTTCTTTTCAAAGGTCATAAAATGACAGGTAGACTCCAGAGACAGGTTTCCTGTGGAAATAAGCTTAGTCTTTTCATGGATCTCCTTTTAGTAGACCTTGTACCAGTGAACTGTACCGTCATGAAACTGTACCTTTTCCTATGCAAATAAAGTCTTCAATCAATCAATCAAAACGTGCCGGTCAGTATTGTTGATGTAGCTACAGTATCTAGCCTGACAAGCATATCGTCGTTGTCGAGCGGAAACCTCGTATCTCCAGGTTTCAAATGTGTACGTTCTTTCGCAAAGTACAGCCCTGCTTCTTCATAGAAGGCGGTCGCACAAAAGTAGTGAAAACAGCAGATCTACAAGCACACAACGCCTCGCACCGCGAGGCTTAATCCAACTTTTGTTGGATTAAGTTACAGTCACACCTTTATCTAAATGAAACAATCTATTTACATTTTTATAAGCACAATTGTATGTAAATGTTGCTATTGTAACTATCAGGGTTTATTCAGGGTTTATTCCTCATTGCTGTTATCTTCCTTCTCCCTGTGGTGCAGACTTTTACTGTTGAACTTGGGTCACGTGATCCTCTCCAAGCATTTACAAGAAATGGTCCCACTTCTTGTCAACGATAGATCTCTGACTCCACCCATTGAAGGAATTGCATAACAATCTATAAAATGACAGGTAGACACCAGTCATGTCAGTGTGCTGGTCTTTGCTGGTGAACAGCTTGTCTTCGAAGCTCTGTCTCTTCAGACCTACATTAGAATTGCTACATTGAAGCAGGTAAGACACCTGAGACCATTTGTAATTTAGTGATGGGAAAGTTTGACTTGACCTCTTTAATTCAGGCTAATACCAGAATGCATTAAATTAACAGCAGCTGATATTTTGTAAAATAACTTTCCAAATCAAAATCAAAGGTTTCTTAATCTTCAGTTTGAAGATTAAGCTGCTGTCACATCTGTATCTAAATAACAATTTCTATGCATTTAATGTATTATCTTGGGCTGTTACGCTTATGCTCTGGATTAATAATGTCTGCTAAATGCCTAAATTGTATATTATAATTGTAAATTAAATCAGTATTATTTTACAAACTACGGACAAATCTAGACATACAAGGTGTGTGAAGGACATTCCTGCTATCTTGAAAAGGACCTCCATTAGACCCTCTGAAATTGAACGAATAACCTGTGTCATACTGTATACTGTGTTACTTTAATAATCTGCTTTGTTGGACAAAGTAGCTACTCAACCCCAGTACTTTAGTCAATAAATATATACTTGACAACTTTAAATACTATCACTGAACTACAGGTAAAGGGTAATCTGTCAAACTTGTACTTGAATTAAAGTACGGGTACTTCCTTTTTAAAATACTTAGGTAAAAAAGTACATTTTCCACAAAAGATCTTACCCCCAAATCAAGTATAATTGATGGTGAAAATAGCAAAAAGCTCATGGTCCATCAGATACTCAAGTAAAGACAGTACTCAAGATCTAGATTTTGTAAGAAGACATTCATTTACAGGGTTAGAATTTATTTTTAAACATGTAGATACAAGGTTTCTAGTTTCTACCCAACAGCAATGAAACAGTTAATATGTTTTTACTGTGAAACAAGTCTGCCATGAGTCCATATTTATAACGTTGAAAAATACTAATGAAGAAAGTGGATTGGTTAATCTATATAGGACTTAACCCATGAAGACATGAGGCTGATTAATCAGTGGTTGACAAACATTTTTGTGGCAAGGACCCCCCATATGGATATGTATTTTGCCTAGCCTCGGATTATGGACCAAAAGGTTGGGTATGATGTAATTAACAAAACCTAGGTATTATTACAGTTACTCACTCCTTGCATAGACTGTGGAAAAATATGGACGAAGCGAAGCCATTGGTTTCTATGCAGCGCAAAAGGGTTTGAGTACCCTAAGGTTTTATGTTAGAAATGTTGAGTATGGGTCCCCAGCATGTAGAAACTGCCGGATGCTAACTTATATGTTGAGCAATTTGCATAATTTGCATAATAAGCTTTAATTAGCATAATCACCTATATGGATAATATGTCAAAAACTGATAGGACGATTTGAACAATATTGTAGTGGTTTTGAGGGTTATTGAAGATGCTGAATCCATTTCTGACATTTTCTAAATTCAAAATGGCCGCTTTAAACCGTAAATGGCCATATACCAACTTAAATTGCGATGATTTTGATACTTTTTTGTTGATTTTGATTATGAATTAAATTATAAATGTGGTTATTTATATGCATATACATTATCTGCATTTCAAAAGCAAAATATAGACAATCCACACAAAATGATTAGAACAATGACTGCCACAATAGCCTAGCAAAAATAGTCACTTCATCATTTGGAAAATCAACAAAAAAGTATCAAAATCATTCCAATTTAAGTTGGTATGTGGCCATTTCCGGTTTAAAACAGCCCTTTTTGAATTTAGAAAAAAATGGAAATGGATTCAGCATCCTCAATAACCCCCAAAACCACTCCAATGTTGTTCAAATCAGCCAATCAGTTTTTGACATATTTTCCATTATTATAGGTGATTATACTAATTAAAGCTAATTATGCAAATTATGCAAATTGCTCAACATATGCAAGTTAGCATCCGGCAGTTTCTACATGCTGGGGACCCATACTCAACATTTCTAACATAAAACTTTAGGGTACTCAAAATGTCCGGGTTCACAATGGGGCTCTATGGGCTGGCTACTAGACTATGATGGTGCTGCCTCTGTGAAAGCCACAGTAAATGTGAGAGCAGTTACCAGGACTGACTAACTTGTTAACTTATTATCTCAAATCCACTGATAGATTCTCCCTGCTGTCATAAAACCATCACAGCGATCAGGAGAATCGTCTCGTCATCAGGTCTCCTTTCCCTATTCTCAGGTGGGTGATGACAGCTCTGATAAGTTGAAAAGTTGTGGAGTCGAGTGAAACGAAAGTACACACATTTTTTCATATTGGACTCATGGTGGCGCAATAACATCCCACATCTTGCTTTGACAGTAGATCATGCAATGACAATGTTCTCCGCCATTTTGAGTTTTCTTCAAAACAAATTTTTTTCTGTTACGGATTTTGTTGAAATTCTCATGCAAATGGTGAATATTATCTCCGTGGTCACGTGCAGTAGGGGCCCGTTTTGCACAAAATGACACAAATTACATCAACACTAGCCTGGCACCCACCCACCCACCCACCTGGAACCAGACCAACCCGCCTGGGCAAAAGCCTTGTGACTTTGTGAGGAATTAGTATGAGCAAGGTCAGGCTACATCAACACAGCATTGCTGTGAAACTTTGCATTCACACAGGGGCATCAATTGGGTATGGCAGGGGTATGAAGCTGCCATACCCTGGATCCAGGGGGGGAAAATAAAAGTTACTTTTAAATAGAAATCCATGAATATCTCTTTGTCTATCTGTTCTGGTTATTAAGTTGTTAAATTACAGTAAAATAACTACAAATGTTTCAAATTTAATTAATAAAATAACCAAAGAAATTCCCTAAATTACAAAACAAAATGTTTAAGAAGAAGTGAAAATTTCAGATCTGCAAGCACGCAACAAAGCACGAAGCGAAACGTGAGCTTGTAGAGCTGATATTTTCACTAGTTTGGGTCTGGGGCAAAACATGTGATTTCTCCTTTGGGTCTTTTGTCATTTGGGTTAAATCCCTCTGGTCTAGTGTGTTGGGCAGTGAGGAGCAGGAGGTGATATGATGACTGATATGACAGGGTGGAACAATGGTGGACATTTAGAAATATACGGACTGGAGCATGGAGAGGATTCACAGGATCTATTCTATAGCATCTGTTTTGAATGGAGTGTATCTCATGCATATTATTGAATCCTGTCAGAATTATTATTGATTGTGCATAAAGGAACATATCTATCCATCCATCCATCTTTATCTCACAATGCATAGCATCGTTGTGAGCTTGTAGATCTGCTATTTTGATCGACTTTTTTGAAACATTGCTGTTAAACTCTCTCTCGTCCAGGTTAAACTGTTGCCACCCTTCTTTGTCCTTTGTTCAGGGTTGACTGCAGGTGCGGTGGTCTCAAAAACATAAAGGAACTGGTCGGGACCCACAGGGGGGTCCCCACATGATTTTGAGGGGGTCCCCAGATGACAGTTTAGTGAGAATTTAAGGACTTCCAAGACCTTTTTAATACTTAAGAAAACATAAAAACTGCATCAAAAGTAATCAACAAACTACTATAAAAACTGGTCAAACACTGGCTAAATTGTCAAATAATATAAGGAAGAGGATTTTTTTAAATAACCGATCTCCTATATTTCCATAATGTTTATCTGTGGAACCGAGACAAACAATGCCTCAACTCCTACAGGGTGGGGGAATCCCCAGTTCAAATATGATTATTTTGGGGGGTCCTGACTTGAAAAGGTTGAGAACCACTGGTATAGACCACTGTTTGGAAACAATCTTGACATTTTTCCAAGGGTCATGGCCATAGACTGAGTTAAATCATATCTGGCTAAATCAGTTAATAACTTTTATTTATGTCTGTAACAGAAAGAAGCAGACTTCTGGCTTATTTGGGATTTCTACCAGTAAGACTCCCTAATCGGGAGATAAGCGACCGTTGGTCGCTTATCTCCACAAATAGGCCAAAAATGTTTTTCCAAAATCACCCTGATGGAGGCACTATATGGGACAGATCCATGTTGATGACATGAGTGTAGACATACTGTGTAGCGATTTGCGTGATTTTAGGGCAAAATCTGTAGGAGCAGTGTCCAAAAATGTGTTTTAAAAAATCGGCCTGAAGGTGGTGCTATATGGGACAGATCCATGTTGATGACATGAGTGTAGACATACTGTGTACCGATTTGCGTGATTTTAGGGCAAAAATTGTAGGAGCAGTGTCCAAAAATGTGTTTTAAAAAATCGGCCTGAAGGTGGCGCTATATGGGACAGATCCATGTTGATGACATGAGTGTAGACATACTGTGTACCGATTTGCGTGATTTTAGGGCAAACATTGTAGGAGCAGTGTCCAAAAATGTGTTTTAAAAAATCGGCCTGAAGGTGGCGCTATATGGGACAGATCCATGTTGATGACATGAGTGTAGACATACTGTGTACCGATTTGCGTGATTTTAGGGCAAAAATTGTAGGAGCAGTGTCCAAAAATGTGTTTTAAAAAATGGCATGGATCGGGGCAACGGTTGCGGAGATATGAGCAGGGCAAAAGTGTGACGTGTGACGTGTGACTGACAGACTGTCTGACTGACTGACTGACTGACTGACTGACGGACTGACGGACTGGCGGACTGACTGACGGACTGACAGCCGGTGGAGGTTTGGATAGTATAGGAGTGCAAGTAACTGCGACCTACGGTCGCAATAAAAAATGAAAGAGGCATCAGACCATTAAATGAATGTAACAATCATTCATCATTAATTATACCTAGTCCAATTTAGATTTATCCAAATCTTTAACATATTTTATGTATTCTAATCTATTTTATATTAGAAAATTCAGCAACATTTACAGATTATATTTTTACTTGGGTTACGGTTAGTTTTACAAGGCTACCAACCCAACAGCCTTAAACACACATAGCAGGAACATAGCATTACAGTATTTACAGTACATCACAAGAAAATCAAATAAGGATTGCGTGTGTGAGTGTGCATGTGTGTATGTACAGTATGCATACATGTCTTCATGTTGATGTCATACGTGTGTTACTGTGTGTATATACTGTACTGTATGTGCTTGAGTACTGTATTGTGGTGTGTGTCTCTCTCTCGTGCGTGCGTGCGTGCGTGCGTGTGTGCACGCATGCGTAATTGGGTAAAACGTAAATAACAATATCACCAGAAGATCCAAACGTAATGGTAGAAATGAAAACAGTTGTAAATGTATAAATGTCCACGTCTACAGTGTTATTTACTGTTCATATTCAGAAGAAATAATTGATAAGTGCTGGATGATGTTTGTTTTGTTCAGGATCTCAACCTATACTTATGTCAACAGTTCAGTCATGTCATCAAACATTATATGATTCATATGCTGGTGATAAAATGTTGTGCCTCCACGGCACGCTGATAGCTTAAGGGACATACAGGTATTTGATTTTTGAAGGAAAATTACTTTTTTGAAACATCTCTATCTCTTGGTTATGGGCTTAACATAATTGTTATAAATATTTTTGTAAAGATCTATGGGTTTTTAGTGGCACCAGTAAACCACTTCTGCGCGAGAGAGAGAGAGAGAGAGAGAGAGAGAGAGAGAGAGAGAGAGAGAGAGAGAGAGAGAGAGAGAGAGAGAGATCTCAGCTTTTGTTTGGTCTAAGACGGGATGTTCCAAGGACAAAAGTTTGGGTATGATGTACAGTAGTTAACAAAACTTCAAAGTTCAGGTATTGTTACAGTTACCCTTAACACAACACACTAATAGTTACCACACACATCCTATGGTGCTGCCTCTGTGAAACCTACAGTAAATGTGAGAGTAGTTACAGGACTGACTAACTTGTTAACTTATTATCTCATATCCACTGATAGATTCTCCCTGCTCTCAAACGTCAGTCATAAAACCATCACAGCGATCAGGAGAATCGTCTCGTAATCTCTGCTAAGTTGCAACGTTGTGGAGTTGCGTGAAATGTTGCACACACTATTTACCACATTTTTTTCATATTGGACTCATGGTTGCGCAATAAAATCCCACTTCATCCTTTTGCAAAAAAAAGTTGAGTTTGAGTTTTCTTCAAAACAAACATTTTGCTGTTACAGTTTTTGTTGAAATTCTCATGCAAATTGTGAATATTATCTTTGTGGTCACGTGATCTATAGCGGTATCTGTCAGATTTTGTATTCCAAATGGCCTCATAGTTAGGTAAAGTTAGCCGAAAGTTAAACCAATCTGGGAACTAAATCAAAATCAATATCTTTCTTCACAAATGTGTTCATAAAGGTGTCTACTATCACCTCTGAACTTTCTCAATCACAACTCCCTTCGGAAACTTTGTGGGAGCCAATCAAAGTTGGGGGTATCCCGAGGGCCTGGGATTAAAGGGGGAAAAAATAAAGAATGGCAAATATGAGTGTATGAGGTGTGTAATTAGGTTATTTTGGGGCTGCTGAATCCATTCCAACCATTAGTTTTCAGTAATAATTACTCCTTGGCCATAAAATAGGCCACGAGACATATAATATTGGCAATAAAAAAATTGTTGGAGTAGGGTTTGAATTCATGAAAACTATTCAAGATCAGGTGGGTAAGCGCACATCATGACACACAGGATAACATGATACAATCTGACAAGGAACACTTAAAAGGGTTTAAAACATAGGGACTAACAGGACACAGGTGAACTCGAATGACATGATTGGCTAAGCCTTAGCCAATTAGGCCTATTTTATGGCCAAGGAGTCATTTTAACTGAAAACTAATGGTTGGAATGGATTCAGCAGCCCAAAATACCCTAATTACACACCTCATATGCTCATATTGGCCATTTATTTATTTTATCCCCTTTAATCCCAGGCCCAGGTATCCCGATACCCCCAACTTTGATTGGCTCCCACAAAGTTTCCGAAGGGAGTTGTGATTGAGAAAGTTCAGAGGTGATAGTTGACACCTTTATGAACACATTTGTGAAGAAAGATATTGATTTTGATTTAGTTCCCAGATTGGATTAACTTTCGGCTAACTTTACCTAACTATCAATTGGCTTTCAAAGTTTGCGGGAGCGGACCGCTTTGCACAAAATGACACAAATCAAATCAACACAGCATTGCTGTGAAAGTTTCCATGATGCGCACTCCCTGTATGCCAAGGAAGAACCTCGGGCTCGGACCCATTTTATTTTCCAAACTGACCTCACTCTAACCTCTTGTAGGTTTTGCAATCAAAATCTTTTATCCCTGGATTCCTTGGTTCTATAATACCACAACAACCCCCGGCCATTTGTGCCAGAGAAAATTTCCCACAATTTTGTGTTTTCTTCAAAACACACTTTCCCCTGTAAAGCTCCTAGATATGCTCTCCGAAGAGCACATATATTTATTTAGCCATGAATTATAACTTGAGCGAATTGCAACGGCGATCAACGTCACGTGATATGTTCGGCCATTTTTACCCAAGCAGTTCAAAAACAAGGAAAGCGATGAGACTCGGAGAAGTTTTAGTAAACATTAATTTATTAGAAACATATGGACTAACACATGCCAATGAGTGTGCCGGCCGGTAGTTATAAAGCTGTTTCGACGAGCAACTTATTGATTTGTACATGTTTTGAGCCTTGTATGGACTTTGGGGCTCAACCAGCGAGAGCCATATGACTCTGGCTTATAACTCCAGGAGAGACATAACGTCCGAATATTAGCGCCCTCTCCTGGAAGTTATAATTTATGGCTAATATTTATTCATTATGTGATGAAAAACCTGTGGTGTAAGCAGGCCTGGAATTTCGTAATTTTAGGGGCAAGGCCACTTGGCCTTTGGCGTTGTCCACTTTTTGAGAGCACGAAGGCCAAATGCCAGGGCAGGACGGCCATGATAAAACAAGATTTTAGTCCATTGAAAGAATTAATTGAATTTAAGGGTTAAGGATTTTAAATGTAATGTGTAGAGTGTAGAATATCTGCTGTGAAATAAATAAATGGTCATTTACAATCTGATCCATGCTCAGCCCTGCACAAATCAAACATACTGGATTGGTTTAAAAATGGGGACTGGTTGCGAGCCCTGGTTGTGAGCATCATCTGTCTTTAACAACCCTCTCCTCTCTCCCTCCCTCTCTCTCTCTCTCTCTCTCTCTCTCTCTCTCTCTCTCTTTCTCTCTCTCTCTCACACACACAGTGCAAAAGACAACTTCAAAGCGATGAGTTCCAGCGGTATGTATCTTTTATTTGTTTTAATTTAATCTTCACTAGTAAGAGACCAGACCTCTGCTCGAGTTGAACACATTTTATTGAACAAAATATGAATGGATGAGGGAAGGACAGGGAACCCAGGTAGGGCGAGACTCAGGGTGGGAGTCAGGGACATGCTGGGCCCCTGATTCAGCCCGGGGAAAAGAGTTGGAGAGGCCCTCATTGCATGCTATAGCGCTGCTGCTACTCAAAGATGTGCCATTTCAGATCATGACAAGTGACAAGCCAGTGGGCCGATTACTGTACATGATATATATTTTGTCGACGTCGGGTGAAAAGTCTGAAAACCTTGCATGTCCAAAATCGTTTGTTTTGTATTTATCATTTTAAAAATTATTTAAACTAGTGAAAACAGCCGATCTACAAGCACACAACGCCTCGCACCGCGAGGCGTTGTGTGCTTGTAGATCCGCTGTTTTCACTACTTTTGTGCAACGGCCTTATATGATGAAGCAGGGCTTTGCTTTGCGAAAAAATGTATACATTTGAAACTTGGAGATACAAGGTTTCTGTCCGACAGTGATAATTTACTTTGTTGGCCGCCCAGCCCCCAAAATGGAACGAAGGCCGACATTTTATTTTTATTTTCTTCCTAATGGCCGGCCTGGACCGGCCGGGAATGAACCGGCCGTTCGGGAGTTGTCCCGCTTCTCCCAATGGCCAGCATGTCCCTGGTGGGGGTGTATAGTCTCTGGAGAGGACGGTCATCGATGCTCACTCGGGGAGCGGTTGTCTCTGTTCTGACAGGTTCCTGGGAAAAAAAATTGAAATATAGAATGAGAAGGAGGATATAGAGCTTCTCAACAATTAACAGTTGCCACCTTTTGGTACACCGACATCTCGTCTGGACTATAAGCAGAGGGTGGTCTCTACTCCTGAACCTACATTGTTATAAAACTCCCTTAATTAGTGTTTAGCATCTCCTAGGCTATAAGTCCCTTGTCACAATGATGTGAAATAAACCAGGCATTATGCCAATGCCTCCTATAGCACATGATATAAATGACTATATTGCATTATGCTTTTTGGTGTATTTTGGCACGTATTATATATATATATATATATATATATATATATATATATATATATATATATATATATATATATATATTTGTGATTGGCTTTATGCTTGTTATTCTGCTTCGGCAGTTATTTGTTTAGGCTTTTGAAACTTATGTATGTATTATTATTTGGCCATTCGAATTAGACATTTTTGTATTGATTAAATTCTTCTGAGTTTTCACATGTGTGCGCTCCATTCCACTAATACATGGCTTGATTGAGTCTCACTCCCTGCTGACCGGCTACGGGTGCCATCCTTGACCATTGTTATTATTGCCCTGAAGAAGGCAGCTTGTCCGTCCGAAACGTTGGTCCTCTCTGTGCATGTCATAATAAAATACGTTTGCATCGGCAGCTACGAGTGTGTGTGGCTATACTCCTTTTTTTGATTATAGCATCATAACCATGTAATTTTATTCCACCATCTCTCATCAGGGAATGTTTATACTACACGTGGACAAGTGGAGGACGTGGAGGAGGAGGAGGAGGAGGAGGAGGTGTTGCAGGAGCTTTAGGAGGGTCAGGGTACTAAAGTATCGTTCGATTTTCAATAGGAATTCAATTTTAAAAAATCATTTTTCTCTCAATTTTCTAATTTTCCAGCTCCCCATAAAATCAAATATTGGTTCATTTTTCCAATTTTCTAGCTTGCAAAAAAATCAGGAAAATGCTTCAATTTTGCTTCAATTTTTTAAATGTGTGATTAGTCTTTGTCATTATTTGATTTGGAACCGACAAAGGAAAAACATCTTTAAAAAAGGTATTTTTCATTTTTTACCACATTACGAATATCAAAAAATTGACCAATTTTTTAAATTTTCTAGCTTGCAAAAAAATCAGGAAAATGCTTAAATTTTTTAAATGTGTGATTCATATTTGTCATTATTTGATTTGGAACCGACAAAGGAAAAACATCTTTAAAAAAGGTATTTTTCATTTTTTTACCACATTACGAATATCAAAAAATGGACCAATTTTTCCAATTTTCTAGCTTGCAAAAACATCAGGAAAATGCTTAAATTTTTTAAATGTGTGATTCGTCTTTGTCATTATTTGATTTGGAACCGACAAAGGAAAAACATCTTGAAAAAGGTATTTCTTAATTTCTTACCCCATTACAACAATCAAAAAATGGGCCCATTTTTCCAATTTTCTAGCCCACAAAAAAATCAGGAAAATGCTTAAAATTTGCTCAATTTTTTGAATGTGTGATTCATATTTTGGCATTATTTGATTTGGAACCGACAAACAAAAAATAGGCCCATTATTCAATTTTCAAGTCCAGGAAAGAAATCGTCATCATGAATGTCACGTGACCACGTGTCAAGTCACATGGTACACAACTTCAAAATAAAAGCTGTAGGCTAGTCTAACATCCAAGTAATAGGATCAACATGCAGGCAGGCAGGGGGTCCATGAGGGGTTTACAAGGGGGTCCATGGCTGGTTCCCAAAGTGTGGTTTGCGGACCCCCAGGGTTTCTATGGCTGGTTCACAACAGCCTGGTACACGTACAGCCATGGCTGGTTCCCAAAGTGTAGTTCGGGGACCTCTTGAGGTCCATGACGGATTTCCAAGGGGGTCCATGGCTGGTTAGCAATAAATGTGGTTCGGGGACCTCTGGGGGTCCCTGAGGGGTTTCCAAAGGGGTCCATGGCTGGTTAGCAATAAGTGTAATTGCGACCGTAGGTCGCTACTTACTATCACAGCCTGCACAAACTGTCCGTCTGTCTGTCTGTCTGTCTGTCTGTCTGTCTGTCTGTCCCTCTGTCTGTCACACCTCACACGTCACACTATTGCCCTGCTCATATCTCCGCAACCGTTGGCCCGATCCATGCCAAATTTTGCACACACGCTCCTTGCCTGCCAAACTACAACCTCCATGGACCCCCGACCTCCAGGGACCCCCAGGTCCCTGGGGGACCCCCAGATGTAAAAAATGACCAAATATGCAAAAATGACCAAATGACCACCCCAACGGGGCTGCTCACGGGGAATTCCCGGGGACCACCGACTCCTGCTGCTCCAGAACGGATGCCAAAGTGGTGGCGCCCCCAGTGGAGGACCCCCTCCACTGCAGCTCACATAAAATGCCGTAACTCGGGCTAGGAGCGTCCGGGAGAGCCGGGGCCGGTACCTATTCGTCCGCCAAGGCAACGCGGAGACCCCACCCCTCATTTCTCACATGGCCCTCTTCTAGCGCCACCATGAGGCCGATTCTTGCTAAACACATTTTTGGACACTGCTCCTACAGATTTTGCCCTAAAATCACGCACATCGGTACACAGTATGTCTACACATTGCCCACACAACTAGGAACCAATGGCAGTTACAGCCCTCTTTGTGTATACATGTGACCTACGGTCGCTTATCTCCCGATTAGGGAGTCTTACTGGTAGTGTAATAGGTGAAATAGTGTAATAGTGCATTACTTGTAATATTGAAATAGCATAAATGTTATTGCGACCGTTATGTCGCAGTTACTATCAAAACCTCGACCAGCTGTGAGTCCGTCCGTCCGTCCGTCCGTCCGTCCGTCCGTCCGTCCGTCCGTCCGTCCGTCAGTCAGTCAGTCTGTCTGTCTGTCTGTCACACGTCACACTTTTGCCCTGCTCATATCTCCGCAACCGTTGCCCAGATCCATGCCAAATTTTGCACACATACTCCTTGCCTGCCAAACCACAACCTCCACCCATCAATTCACACATGACCCTCTTCTAGCGCCACCATGAGGCCGATTCTTGCAAAACAAATTTTTGGACACAGCTCCTAAATTTTTTGTCCTAAAATCACGCAAATCGGTACACAGTATGTCTACACTCGTGTCATCAACATGGATCTGTCCCATATAGCGCCACCTTCAGGCCGATTTTTGAAAACACATTTTTGGACACTGCCCTAAAATCACCCTATTAGGGAGTCTTACTGGTAGTGTAATAGCGCAATAAGGGTAATAGTGTAATATTGTAATAAGTGTAATAATATAATAGTGTCATTGCGACCGTCAGGTTGCAGTTACTATCAAAACCTCCACCAGCTGTCAGTCTGTCAGTCAGTCTGTCAGTCAGACTTTCAGTCACACTTTTTCCCTTCTCATAGTGATTTTGGCTGCCAAACCACTACCCCCATTTCTCCCTCTTCTAGCGCCACCATGAGGCCGCTTCTTGCAAAACACATTTTTGGACACTGCTCCTACAAATTTTGCCCTAAAATCACGCAAAGCGGTACACAGTATGTCTACACTGGGTTGACACTGTCCAAGATAGCGCCACCATCAGGGCGATTTTTCAAAGACATTTTTGGACTCTGCTTTTACAGATTTTGCCGTAAAATCACGCAAAGCGTAAAATCACAGCAAAGCGTGATTTTAGGATGCCCTGATGGTGGCGCTATCTCGGACAGATCCATGCTGATGACATGAGTGTAGACATAATGTGTACCGCTTTACGTGATTTTAGGGCAGAATTTGTAGGAGCAGTGTCCAAAAAAGTATGTGTTTTGCAAGAAGCGGCCTCATGGTGGCGCTAGAAGAGGGAGAAATGGGGTAGTGGTTTGGCAGCCAAAACCACTATGAGAAGGGCAAAAGTGTGACTGAAAGTCTGACTGACAGACTGACTGACAGACTGACAGCTGGTGGAGGTTTTGATAAGAATGCACTATTACACTATTTCACCTATTACACTACCAGTAAGACTCCCTAATCGGGAGATAAGCGACCGTTGGTCGCTTATCTCCACAAAAAGGCCAAAAGTTTGTTTTACCAAAATCGTCCTGATGGTGGCGCTGGATGGGACAGATGCGTTTTGATTACATGACTGTAGAGATACTGTGCGATTTGTGTGATTTTAGGGCAAAATCTGTAGGAGCAGTGTCCAAAAATGTGTTTAAAAAAATCGGCCTGAAGGTGGCGCTAAATGGGACAGATCCATGTTGATGAGATGAGTGTAGACATACTGTGTAGCGATTTGCGTGATTTTAGGGCAAAGATTGTAGGAGCAGTGTCCAAAAATGTGTTTTAAAAAATCGGCCTGAAGGTGGCGCTATATGGGACAGATCCAAGTTGATGACATGAGTGTAGACATACTGTGTACCGATTTGTGTGATTTTAGGGCAAAAATTTTAGGAGCAGTGTCCAAAAATGTGTTTTGCAGAATCGGCCTCATGGTGGCGCTAGAAGAGGGCCATATGAGAAATGAGAGGTGGGGTCTCCGCGCTGCCGAGGCGGACGAATAGGTACCGGCCCCGGCTCTCCCGGTCGCTCCTAGCCCGAGTTAAGGCATTTTATGTGAGCTGCAGTGGAGGGGGTCCTCCACTGGGGGCGCCACCACTTTTGCATCCGTTCTGGAGCACCAGGAGTCGGTGGTCCCCGGGAATTCCCCGTGAGCAGCCCCTTTGGGGTGGTCTTTTTTGCACATTTGGTCATTTTTTACACCTGGGGGTCCCCCAGGGACCTGGGGGTCCCTGGAGCTCCGGGGGTCCTTCGAGGTTGTAGTTTGGCAGGCAAGGAGTTTGTATGGAAATTTTGGCATGGATCGGGGCAACGGTGGCGGAGATATGAGTAGGGGGAAAGTGTGACGTGTGACGAGTGACGTGACGGAGGGAAGGACAGGCTGACGGCTGGTGGAGGTTTGGATAGTAGAGAGTGTAAAAGTAACTGCGACCTACTACGGTCGCAATTAAACACACTTATTGCTAACCAGCCATGGACCCCCTTGGAAACCCCTCAGGGACCCCCAGAGGTCCCCGAACCACACTTTGAGAACCAGCCATGGACCCCCTTGGAAATCCGTCATGGACCTCCAGAGGTCCCCGAACCACACTTTGGGAACCAGCCATGGCTGTAGGTGTACCAGGCTGTTGTGAACCAGCCATAGAAACCCTGGGGGTCCCCAAACCACACTTTGGGAACCAGCCATGGACCCCCTTGTAAACCCCTCATGGACCCCCTGCCTGCCTGCATGTTGATCCTATTACTTGTTGGATGTTAGACTAGCCTACAGCTTTTATTTTGAAGTTGTGTACCATGTGACTTGACACGTGGTCACGTGACATTCATGATGACGATTTCTTTCCTGGACTTGAAAATTGAATAATGGGCCTATTTTTTGTTTGTCGGTTCCAAATCAAATAATGCCAAAATATGAATCACACATTCAAAAAATTGAGCAAATTTTAAGCATTTTCCTGACTTTTTTGTGGGCTAGAAAATTGGAAAAATGGGCCCATTTTTTGATTGTTGTAATGGGGTAAGAAATTAAGAAATACCTTTTTCAAGATGTTTTTCCTTTGTTGGTTCCAAATCAAATAATGACAAAGACGAATCACACATTTAAAAAATTGAAGCATTTTCCTGATTTCTTTGCAAGCTAGAACATTTGAAAAATTGGTCCATTTTTTGATATTCGTAATGTGGTAAAAAAATGAAAAATACCTTTTTTAAAGATGTTTTTCCTTTGTCGGTTCCAAATCAAATAATGACAAATATGAATCACACATTTAAAAAATTGAAGCATTTTCCTGATTTTTTTGCAAGCTAGAAAATTGAAAAAATTGGTCAATTTTTTGATATTCGTAATGTGGTAAAAAATGAAAAATACCTTTTTTAAAGATGTTTTTCCTTTGTCGGTTCCAAATCAAATAATGACAAAGACGAATCACACATTTAAAAAATTGAAGCAAAATTGAAGCATTTTCCTGATTTTTTTGCAAGCTAGAAAATTGGAAAAATGAACCAATATTTGATTTTATGGGGAGCTGGAAAATTAAAAAATTGAGAGAAAAATGATTTTTTAAAATTGAATTCCTATTGAAAATCGAACGATACTTTAGTACCCTGACCTAGGAGGACCTGCAGAAATGGCTGCAGGTGCAGCTGCAGGTGCAGCTGCAGGAAGAGCAGTAGGGGAAACCGCTTCAGATGCAGTCATCCACCTCACCAAATAACATATCAAATAACAATTAAGTTGAAGTCACCTTAAACTTCAACTAAAGTGACAATGTTCAATGAGTGAAGACAAATGTCACCATTTCTTACATGATTTTTGTTTATCTCTCCCATTAAATTCATGTAAGACTTCATCGTGTGATGTGTTCATTATTTGTGCTCTGGTGTGATGTGTTCATTATAAAACACTTGTGTATGCTATGAAGAAAATGTATTTCTCTTAAATGAATAGTATGTTATTTCACATTCATACAGGGCCGGCTGCAGGATGAAATGACTAAGGGGGCACATATTTTTTATATAGGCTAGTAATAATGAACATTCTTTTTATTATCTATAATACCTACAACAGATGCCAGTTTTTGGGAGCTGAAATAACAGCTGCTGCTACTGCACTGGTTTAGGTGATTTTAAATTGCGGATTAGACGGGTGATTGGGACATCACATTGTGACATCACATTCCGCCCTTGTCCCTTGTATGCCCATACTGTACTGTATATAGAGATCACTGATGTCATCATCATTAAGCCCATAGCTTGGAATGTCCATAAATGGATGGGACTTATTCTGTGAGTCTCATGTGGTCTATAACTAAGACATCTATGATGTCAGAACGTAAGTCATATCCAAATTTGGGGAGATATTTTGTCCACAATTTGTCCATCTATTTACTGCTATATTTATACCCCTTGTAATGTTCCACACCGCCAGGATTTTGCCTACCTTTAACGTGGGCGCGTGCGCGCATCTCGTGCGCGATGGTTCGCCGATCACGTTCGCTCTAGTATCCACTCATGGTAAAAAAAACAACAGCCGTCCATTTTCCATAGCGAAACAGTTTGCCACGTGGTTGTTGCGTAATGTTGAAGTGAATGCACTCGGAGACAGGATACAGGGGGTGGGTTGGCAAACAGATGGTCAAAACAGGTCCTATGACAACAGGTATAATGGGGTTTGCATTAAAGGGCTGAGCATTCATTCCCTATTTACATCGTTCCCGAGTTGGCCGGCCCCTGACTAGACAAGCTTCTAGTGATAAAGAATTAACTTTGTAACAAATGAACAGTGTACAAACAACAGCCATTATATTCCTACAGTACATATTGCTTTATAAGCATTATCATTATTATCATTACTGTTATAATATCATAATCATCATCATATTAATCATATTACATTATCATCATCATCCCATCACATCACAGGGAGTCCAAGCACTACAGTATCAATGACCTCTTTTTGAACAACATGTTAGACATAGCCTACAGTATGTATATTATATAATATATCAGCAATCGTATAAAGACATATCAAGTTGAGGAAATACATCTCAGGTTCATAATCTTCCCGTAAAGTGAACAAAGCTTTGTGTGTGTAGCGTGTGTGTGTGTGTGTGTGTGTGTGTGTGTGTGTGTGTGTGTGTGTGTGTGTGTGTGTGTGTGTGTGTGTGTGTGTGTGTTTTCCTTGGTTACGCTGTTAACTCACTGTTACTAAATAACTTTGTAGATTTGTATTATAATTACAAAATATTACCACTTAATGTACCCTATTTAAAACATGCTATAGCAACAAGATCACAAATTGTCACATTCTGAGCTTGTAGATCTGCTATTTTCAAAAGATTTATTATACATATTATAGACATATAATATGTATATGTAGACATATTATACATTTGAAAACTTGTGAAATTAGACATTCTGCATGAGTACAACATTTTTGAACTGCAAAATAATCATATTTGAAAAGGGGCCCCCAAAATAACCATATTTGAACGTATATATATATTATTTTTTTTCTTTTTCTGAAATGATGACTGTATGCTTATTAAACTATAAAGATCTTTTTATATTATATCATTATTTCAACAAATCGCGTCACCATGTATTATCTTAAGGAAATGCATCTCAGGTTCATAATTTTCCCGTAAAATGAACAAAGCTGTGTGCATGGTGTCATTCAGAAGGAGGGTATGTACATAAGGATAATATCACAATAAGTGAGGCCAGGCTGCACATGCTGAGCCACTGGCACTGTCTCTGTACTCAGTTATCTTCCTACATTATATTTAATTCCACTGAACAAACACTTCCATTTATTCCAAAACTGGGTTACATCTGAGCCTGCAGCATATTGAAAAGTGTGTGCTTCTTTTGGAGGTGGCGAGTACAGTATATTATAAGACAGCTGTGTCACTTGCTGTGTCAGTAGTCAGCGAGGTTCAGGGTGAAGCCTTGTGGTGCTTTGCTGTTCTGTGTGTGTGAGGCTGACCCTGTAGTCCAGCTCCATCACAGACTCAACCATACTGACGACCACGGAACAGAGTTGGAGCTGACCCTTGAACATACTGACGACCACGGAACAGAGCTGACCCTCGAACATAATGACGGCCATGGAACAGAGTTGGAGCTGACTCTTGACCGTCACCACAACCATGGAACAGAGTTGGAGCTGATTCTTGACCATCACCACAACCATGGAACAGAGTTGGAGCTGACCCTCGACCATCACGGCGACCACGGAACGGCCAACAAAGAAGACACAGGTGAGGATGATTGACATGCTTTTACAACACTAGATTTCCAGTAGTGATGCACTTGCAGCACCCAGATCCACTGTCATACCTGTGTGACCTCCCGAACCACCCAGCCCACCCAGCCCACCTTCTGTTCCAGCTCCTACCCTCAAGGAGAACGCTATAGATCAATTCACGCCAAGAACACCCTCTTCAAAGACTTGCTTCTTCCCTCCAGCCATATGAACTCACAATTCTGCTTTTTATATCTTGCTGGCACCTTCCTTTTTATACTCTGTGTACTGTTTTTTGTATTGTTTTTACATTAGTTAGTTAGTTAGTTAGTTAGTGCAGCTTTGTTCACTTTACAGGATAATTATGACACTGAGATGCATTTGCTTAAGCTGATACATTGTGACATGATTTGATGAAATAATGATATAATGTAAAAACATCTTATAAAGGGGACATTGATAAGTTCTTGTTTGGCAGCAGGGAATGGTCATCATTTCGGATTTTTTTTTTTTTTTTTCATAATTCAGGTATTTGAAACGTTAAACACTGCTGCAACACTGTGCAGTGCCTCATTATGTGTGACATTATGTTCATGTATCAGTTATGTTGGTGTGACTATTCTCATGACATACCCCTGAACCGTGTTTGTGCCAGGTGTGGTTTGGGGCAGATCGCAGCAATGGTGAGACTCGCATGTCCGGATTTCACGCTTGTGACTGTTGCATCTGATCAGAAAAATGATGAAGGAATGTTCACACCACGTCTTAGATCTTCAGATGTATTTCTATGTTCACAAGCATCTCTTTGTAAAAAAACAGCACAAGTATCACAGCTGTCTCCTGTCCTCTCTCCGGGACAGGGGGTCTATCTCCGTTCTCTCTGAAATCATGAGTAGAAAACCAATGCACAATTGCGGGTGACTCCTTTTATATGATCATCAAAACAAAGCACACACAAAGCGGATAGGGGGGTAGGTGCCATAGATCGAAGAGACACCATTAAACTAATTCACCCAAAAAGGTCCAAGCTCAAACCCCCTTCCAGTATCTCCCTGTTAAGTGCTTGGTCTTAATTGCACCTTTCATGAACACCCCTATGACATTGTACGTGGCATAGTGAGATGGTGCTCTCACTAAGGAACTCATTTCATTACTCAGCTATATTCTAATATCATATATGCTACATGACTACGGTCGAGCATAACCCCTGCTCATTAGGCCTATGCTAGGGTGATACTAGACAGGAAACAGGAATCACAGTCCTGCTAGCACATTCCTTTTTATATTCGGTGTACTGTTTTTTGTATTGTTTTTACATTTACTGCAGACTCGCTCCCAATCTTCCGATGTAATCTGAAACCTCAGCTCTTCAGACCTCTTGATACTAGATTTATGAATACTGTAAATCACTCTGCTAAATGCCCACATCGTGTGTATGTGTGTGCACACGCCAAAGATTTAGCTTTTACAAGTTGTAAGGGTTGTAAACTGAATGTAAACTGGCGCAAAACGTTCGGAATCTCCTTATGCAGAGCTGATTGTTGACATCAGGCTTTTCCGGAGGAAATCGGCGCAAGCGCTGACTCATTGTGACATCACTTCATAAAAGGCTCTGACATCACGTACGCCACATGAGTCAACAAAAAAATCTCTGTATGTATGTATGTATGTATGTAATCCGCGTATCTCGAGAACCGTTCGTCCCACCGGCATGTCTGACATCGGAGTTTTCCGCAACCGGTACTGTGTGTGCAGTGTTCTCCATATATGGGCATAAGTGGACAAAGGCAAACAGATGGTCAAAACGGGTCCTATGACAAAAGGTATATTGGGGTTTGCAGCAGTGCTCGGCCTCGACCCGACCCGATACACAATTTTCTGGAACCAGCACGAAAGGTTCGGATTCTGATGTCTGACATCAGGATTTTCCGGAACTGGCACTGTGTCTGCATAGATATCCATATATGTGCATAAAATGGATGCAGACAGACAGATACAGATATCTCCATATATGGATATAAATGGACACGGGCAAACAGATGGTCAAAGATCTCCATATATGGGCATAAAGTGGACGCAGACAGATACAGATATCTCCATATATGGGCATAAATGGACACAGGCAAACTGATGGTCAAAACGGGTCCTATGACAACAGGTATAATGGGGTTTGCATTAAAGGGGGAACCAGCACTGTGTCTGCAACACAGTCGGAGGCACAGACAGATACAGAGATCTCCACAATGGGCATAAAGGGACACAGACAAACAGATGGAGGAGGAGACAAACATAAGACAAGCAACAAAGAGTGTGACTGGGAGGACATCAATGACATCGATGATTTAAATTACTTTACAGCTTTTGCTGAAGAGAACAAGGATCAGTAGTGGAGATCTGGGTTGGCTAAGGTGCAGACGGAGGCAAACATAAGACAAGCTAAATCAACAGCACAAGACAAAAAACAAGTTCTCCAAAAAAAACTCAAGCTGAATTCACTCTTCTGCTCCAAAAAAGAAAACAAAAGAGACAAACATAAGACAAGCAACAAAGCGTGGGACTGGGAGGATGACTTGAATGATGCAGATTTAAGCAGGCTGCATATTCTGCTTAAAGAGGAAACAAACAAAAAGCGACAGAGATCTCATATATGAGCATAAAATGGACGCAGATAAACAGATATCTCCATATATGGGCATACAATGGATGCAGAATCACAAAGATCTCCATATACGGGCATAAAAGGGACACAGACAGACAGATACAGAGATCTCCATATATGGGCATAAAATGGACACAGATAGACAGATAACTCCATATGGGCATATATGGGCATAAAATGGACCCAGAACTATATCTGCAGTGATCTCCATATATGGACATAAAATGGACGCCGACAGACAGACAGATACAGATATCTCCATATATGGGCATAAATGGACACAGGCAAACAGATGGTCAAAACGGAAAAAGCATGCTAAGTTCACTCTCAGAACCCTACTCAGAAGTTGGGCTTTGACGGTGTGGTGAATTGAATTGCAGACCCCAGTGGCGCGTTCTTTTGCTTGTGCATGTATTTTTCACCCGCCAGCAGTTCCAGCTTTGGCCAGTAGGGCAGTAGCTTTAATATTTACAAGACATTCTGGGGGCTTGTTCTGAATGCACCCATATTCAGTCTGATCCTTCCTGCCTCAACATTGGCTACAGCCAAGTGCTCCACCCTAATGCTCAAATGTCAGTCACCACTCCCAACCCTGCTTGTTGTTGACTGCTTTTCATGCCAGTTCACCTGTTTCCCCACAGAGTAGCTGCCTAGGCTAGGCCCTAGCTGGTGGAGTGCCGAGTGAATGATAATTTGTCCAATCATCCTTTGAGACCTGTCAGCTGTGCAGGCGCGGTTCTAGCCCTGAGCAGTAGGGGGTGCTACAGGGAGCTTTTGCCGCGAAAGGCCGCTCCACGTGCACGCGCGCGAAAATTGGCGGTTTTTCGCGGATTTGAACGCGTTTTATTCGGGTTTCCGCTGTTTATTTCTTTGCTAAACAATCGGGAACGGCACACTACACTTTCCCTTTGCCTCTCCACATGCACCAGCCAGCAAGATAGTCTATAGTAGATAATTCTTGGTACCAACACTCCAACAGACAGACAACACCAGTGTCATATAAGCATTCAGTTCCAAAAGCTTTTCAGTTAATCTACTTAATTTTACACCACTCTGTCTACTACAGCAAGCATGATGGTATAGCTTCCCAAACGTTTTAGCCCGTGAACCAAGAGAAACTAAACCCACACAAGTAGAAGTGAAAATAGCCAATCTACAAGCTCACAACGAGTCGCTTCGCGCTGCGTTGTGAACTTCTAGATCTGCTATTTTCGATTTAATTAACATTTGTCTCAGCGGACAACTTTTGACATCAAGAAAAGAGTTCGGCATAGGCAAGCTGCAGCAGCAGTCAAGTGTACTCACCAGTCACCATCCAGAAGAATTAGATTCCAAAACCAGTTGACAACAATCAACAGCAGAGCAGCATATTTTATCCTGTTTATCCATATTCCATTTGTCCCAGTTTTTGGAAAAAGATTGATGAAAAGCCCCTCTCTCTTATATGCAACTTTGGGAAAGTTGTAAAGGCTTTGGTGGTGATCTTGTACAGTTTCCATAACATCTCCTCATAAAGAACTTCAATTGAGTGTATAATGTTTCTTTTATATGGGTTGTAAGTTGTCCTCCTGCGTGCCTTCGAGGCGTTGTGAGCATGTAGATCGGCTATTTTCATACTTCCCATGGACCAGTCAGTGCGCATTGCAAGATGACGCTGAAATGGACTGCAGACTGTCTTCTCTCTCCCTCCAGCGCCCCTGTTCGCAAATTAATGTGTAGGCTAAACTGTTCTGATAATACAAATTGTTTTGGCTGTCCATTCATTCATCATGTATAACTTAAACTGCGCGCTAGTAGGCTATTCCAAACCAATGCAGCTTAACATAACAAACCGACAACTAGGGCCAACCCAGCAACAACTATCGTTTCCTGTCTTACTTTCACAATAAAGTGTCTCCCGCTTACTTCCCAATGCAGCTTATTTCACGCAGGTTATTATTAACAGGAAACAGTGTAGCTTAACCTGTGTGTTTTTGTGCAACCAAGCGTGCATGGGAGAGAGAGTGATGAGGGTGAGAGAGAGAGAGACATTGAGAAACAGAGAGAGAGAGAGAACACAGAGAAGTGCCATTATTTCTCCGTCTGACCGTCTCTCTCCCGATTTTGCTAGCCCCGAAAACTACTGGTGCTAGTCAGGAAAATAGTGGTGCTTAAGCACCAAAAGCCTCTGCCTAAATCCGCGCCTGCGAAGCAGACCTTCCATGTTGAACCTGTGCCTTGCAGCCTTGCTTCCCCACTGACCCGACTTGTTTATTTTGTTAGTTTAATATTGTGTTATTGGCCTTCGGAAAGTCAACGTTCTATTCAGTTCGTTAGACCCTGTTTTCGTTTCCCCTGTTTATTATTTGCTTTGGTTGTTTTGGGTTCTGTAAGTAGTCTGTTTGTTTTATTGTTATATTTTGTTTGGTTCACGCCAACGCCCAGGGAATGGCTCCGGCCGTCTCCCTTTACTCTTAGACTCTTCCTAACTTCATATTGCAGTATTTGCCTTAACCTACTAAACTCGTAGCAGCTATAGAATTCTAGACATCTATTTTGGCTACTGTGTTTTATTATTGTTCAGGGGGGACGACCATAAGGTTGAATAAGCTTTATTGACAAGAATGGCAGCACTCATACAGCAATGACAGCACAATATGAATAAGCAGCATACTACAGCAGCATATGAATGACATGAGCAGGAAAGCATGATATGATGCGGCATCTCTATACTACAAGCGAGTGGCTATGGATTCTGCCCTCGGATAAATGTACCGCGGCCACGATAAATGTCACGCTATATCGTGGTTTAAGCTCTCCGCTATCACATGATCTGAGACCCCCAGCGGGGATAAGCCTAATCCAAGAGGTGGAGTTGGGGAAGGAGGTGGGGCAGCAGCGAGTTTAGCAACTGATCTATGCAGTGGTTACTCTCCTAAAGTATTCTGGGTAAGGGGCCGGGGGTGCTTGCCCCCGCCCCCCTGGGGCACGCTGACAACCCCTAGCTCCTCCCCCCTGAACTGGCTACGTCATAACTTCCTGCGCTAAATTTCAGGGGGGACGACCATAAGGTTGAATAAGCTTTATTGACAAGAATGGCAGCACTCATACAGCAATGACAGCACAATATGAATAAGCAGCATACTACAGCAGCATATGAATGACATGAGCAGGAAAGCATGATATGATGCGGCATCTCTATACTACAAGCGGAACCTTAGAGTGGCTATGGATTCTGCCCTCGGATAAATGTACCGCGGCCACGATAAATGTCACGCTATATCGTGGTTTAAGCTCTCCGTGGTCACATGATCCGAGACCCCCAAAAGGAAGGACCCAAGTCCCCCCAAAACACACAACGCTCTATACTACAAGCGAGTTGGGGAAGGAGGTGGGGCAGCAGCGAGTTTAGCAACTGATCTATGCAGTGGTTACTCTCCTAAAGTATTCTGGGTAAGGGGCCGGGGGTGCTTGCCCCCGCCCCCCTGGGGCACGCTGACAACCCCTAGCTCCTCCCCCCTGAACTGGCTACGTCATAACTTCCTGCGCTAAATTTCAGGGGGGACGACCATAAGGTTGAATAAGCTTTATTGACAAGAATGGCAGCACTCATACAGCAATGACAGCACAATATGAATAAGCAGCATACTACAGCAGCATATGAATGACATGAGCAGGAAAGCATGATATGATGCGGCATCTCTATACTACAAGCGGAACCTTAGAGTGGCTATGGATTCTGCCCTCGGATAAATGTACCGCGGCCACGATAAATGTCACGCTATATCGTGGTTTAAGCTCTCCGTGGTCACATGATCCGAGACCCCCAAAAGGAAGGACCCAAGTCCCCCCAAAACACACAACGCTCTATACTACAAGCGAGTGGCTATGGATTCTGCCCTCGGATAAATGTACCGATGTGTTAAGAGTAAATCCATAATTACTCTTAACACATCGGGTGCCCACGTGGTGTCTACAAGTAAATTTCTTTGATGTCGCTGGAGGCCCACAACGCGTTTGACGCGTTGTACAGTAAACTATACTGTACTGTAGCTACTGCACTTGGCTACCGCGGTGATGAAACAAACTCCATTTCCCAACATGCAGCGCGCAATTACGTCACCCGGACGTGCTGTGTGTCTCGTTGACTTCCTGTCTAACGGCTGCACAAAAACGCTGTTCTCTCCTAATCTAGCTTTTAAATCACTTTCATTTCAAAACGGCAGCCTCTTCTACCTGCCGTAACACAAACACTGTGGCTTAGAAATGATAAAAAACGGTCCTGACTGAAAGAAAAGATTTTCGCGAAATAAACAGGACATACTCAGATTACATTTACTCGGATTACTTTTCTCGCCAGTACTCTCGCCGGTAGGTAAAATGACGTGTTTGACGCGCGTTGCCATGGGCACCAGCAAATTAGACGTCAGAGATCACGTGGGCATCCGATGTGTTAACCAGCGGTGAAGTTGGTTTGTTTCCGCGGACCTAACAGCCTGGTCACTGCTGTGAACAGAAGCGCATATAACTAAACTGACTTATATAAGCATTCATTTTACTGTGACCCCCAGCACCCAGAATACAGCTCTTTTAATGAATCGGTCCTATACAGCATCCTATTTATTTCTTTTTATTATTTTTTTCACCCCCCCAACACACCTTGCTTTTGCAAAAAAGAAACACATAGCATACACGGGACTCCGTCCCTCCGCCTGACGCGCCTTGATTGCTCACAGCGGGTCGCAATCAGTCTTTTAATCGACAGCTGCCTCGATCACTCCTGCGTCGCCTGGTTGCTCATAAGTCTCTGAGCTTGGAGTATCTCTGGTTTGCTGAACCTGATGTAGCGGACGTAGGCTGCCGAAGACCAGCGACCGAGTGACTGGATCGTAGCAGAAGGCACCAGTAGGGCTGCTGAAGTAGCTGCTCCGATGCGCAGGGAGTGCGGTGTGTAGAGGGCCGGCGCGAGGCCTTCGCTTTGGCACAGCTCCTTCAGCTTGGTGCGAACCAGGCCCGTGTCATGGGCCGCCCCTCGATGGTGCGAAACAATGGGTCGTTAGGAGCCGACATCGGACGGACCGCCAGGTATCTCAGCATGGAGGTGAAAGGACAAAAAGGCAAGTTAGTTCTTGCAACCACAACCGGCGTGCCTTCGCTAAATTTGTCTGTTTTAGATTTTTTTAACAATACAGTATAATGCGCTTCTTCCAAAACTAAGTCAGAAAAGCAAAGTCCCTGAGATGGGTCGAAAGCCAGGGTGCTAGCCGTGTACTCCCCACACCGTAAAAAAGCGTAGAAAGCCAATAGGAGGACAGCTTCTAATATGACATTGTGGTACCATGAAAACAGTCCTCCCCTTAATTTCCCCACCATCCTGTGAAGCACCGCTATCGTGATAGGTAAACGGCGGTCATTGCCTTGAGTCTGTTCTTTCTTGAGACCGTTGAGCAGCAGGTGTATGGCTGGATTGCTTAGAATGTTTGGAACCGTCGGATCGCGACAACGGAGGTGGAATTGAATGCCCGAAATGAGTGCTTTGATATAGAACGGCCTGTAGTTTTCTAGATTCAAAAGCATGAACTATAAACGCACACACCATTGGGATGTTTAGGGGAAGCAGGGGACATGCAAAACAAAATTACAGAAAAACCACCATGCTGAGTCGTAAGATTTAATGGTATTTGGGGCGAGGCCCTTACGCATGTATATCTCTGCGGCTTCCCATAAGGAGACCAGGGGCCTTTCTGGAACTAGTCCAGCGTCATCCCTGCGAACGGCGGAACTGCCAGGCCGCTGGCTGCGGCCTCTGGGCATAGAATGCGAAATTCCTGAAACTTGCGTCAGCTATACAGGACAGTGCGTCAGCTATACAGTTTTGTTTACCTGGAATGAACTCTGCCCGCATGATAAAATTACCCTGCAGGCCTAGCCAGGTAAGGCGTCTTACAAATGTATTAATAATACTGATCGAGGAGCGCCCTTTGTTAATCACTTGCACTGTTGCCTCGTTGTCGCATCTGACGGAGATTTTTCTCCGGGCCCACTTGTCTCCCCATAGGGATGCAGCTACAACAATAGGGTACAGTTCAAATAGTGCAATGGATTTACAGTCTTGAGGTAAAACCTGCATCTCTTTTGGCCATGAACTGGCAAACCATTCCCCTTTGAAAAATCCCCCGAACCCGACGGAGGGGGCCGCGTCTGTAAAGAACTGCATGGCCTCGGAGGACTCCTCTTCCTCGTCGTAGAAGAAGGAGATGCCGTTCCATTGGGCTAGAAATAACGACCAGAACCTGAGATCGGACCGGCTTCCCTCATCTAACTCAATATTATCCGAGAGGTTCTTTTTTTACTTTGACAACACGAACGAGCGCCCGCGGGGAATAATGCGCATCGCGTAATTAAGGTGTCCTAGCAAGGACAGCAGCGCCCTTTTTGAAACGACTGGCGCCTCCACTGCGTTCTTAATTATCTCTCTGATTCTTAAGAGTTTCTCTAGAGGCAAAGCAGCCTGCATTAGTACGCTGTCGAGCATGATCCCTAAGAATTCGATCCTAGTTAAGGGACCAACTGTTTTTTCTTTGGAGAGTGGCACTCCTAGAGCGCCGAAAACTTTGCGCACGGTATTAATGCCTCTAGCGGGCGGTGAATCGGCGAAATCGATAGTCAAAAAATCGTCTAGCAAGTGGAGAACGAAGGGGAGTTTATACGTGTTATACAAAATCCAGCACAGCGCTTCCGACAGCGTGTCGAAAATGCGAGGGCTGCGGCGACAGCCGAACGTTACCTTGACCGCGAAATACAATTTGGAACGCCATTTAATGCCGAAAAGATGCCATTGCGAAGGGTGTAAAGGCATGACTTTAAACGCGTCCACGATGTCCGCTTTAGCCAGCCAGGCTCCTGGCCCGGCGGCTTTGATCATCTGGGCGGCATGATCTACAGAAGCATAAACATAGAGAACGGTGGCATCGGTATTCAACTATTAATGCTGGGTATGGCGCCACTATGCGGGGCGGAAAGGTCGAAGATCAGGCGTTTTTTCCCCGAGTATTTCCGAGTGGCTAGCCCTATGGGGCTAACTCTGAACAAGCTAAACAGCGCTTTATCGAACAGACCTATTAAATGCCCCTTCTTCATTTCCTTCGCCAGGAGATCATCCACTATGGATGGCTCCGCGAGGGCTGACTTAGGTTTTGACACACATGAGTCACTTTTGGCAACCAGCATAGCCCCGCTAAAAACCCCTGCATCAGTCCCGTAATCAGATATTTAACCCAACATTTATTCGGATGATCTGTCAGGGCAGCAGAAAGAGCCGGCACGTCCACTGGAGTTGAGGGATGGATCGCTTTTATTTTTTCCCATTCTTGGGCTCTGGCCTCGTCCTCCTGGGACACACAGACTTGGGGTGGCTGTCCCCACACCAGCTGCAAGTGTGCATATATTTACATTTAGGAAAAGTACAAACATTTTCGTTGAACTGAATGCAAATAGGGACATTATGGTTAGGAGCATACGGCACCTGCTGTCTCGGGTTCGCTGGCGGCCCGTACCCCATCGGCGGGTGCTGGTTAGCGGGCGGAGAGGGTTTGGGCTTACTTGCCGCGTTCTGGGAACCGGCCTTCGGGCATAAATCGGTCCTGTGGCTGTAGGAGCTACAGACCGAGCATGACAGCGACGGGTGTGCCGTGAAATGGCGGCTAATTAAACCGAGATCCTGAACTGACCAATCGATGCGCTGGTTAAAGCGCTGAATGTGCATCGCTGCTTTTGAGGAAAAACTCTTATGGTACTCATAAAAGAGCCCGCCCCATAAGTGTAAGCTAAGTCAGAGATTATGGAAATGTAAGTGTCCAACTCGGCCCTGCGCTCTTGATAGAACTCGCACAAGGTATCTCGGTACACCCCGAAAGCCACGTTAAACTCTGCCAGGGTCAGTGTCTTAGACAATAGGGTCGCTGTCCTTCAGAATGACTGAGAAGTCCCCGCAGTCTAGGAATCTCTCCGCTGAGGACTCAGCAGCGCATATGAGGATCTTTACCAGGTTCGCATCTTGACCTGCCAACACATTTAAAGCATGCTTAGCGGTGGTTTAACCCCAACCAGCAATAGAGCAAAACAAGCGCTGCTATTTACCCGCGAGAATCTGGCTTCTCAGCCCCTCGGGGATGGCAGACGCCGGGGAGATGAACGGAGTCCCCGCTGCTGGTGCTGCGACTGCGGTTCCCAGGGTTCTGCGTGGTATGAGGGATGCCTCATCGTCCCTCGGTTGAGCCCCGCCTGGCCCCGAACCTCCGGAAGACGGGCCGGCGCCGCCGGATTCCAGCGACTGGATCCGCTGATTCATCCCCGACAAGGTGTTCTTTAAATCCGACAGCGCCAGGAGCACTTCCAAGCTTGCGACTCTGCTCCCGGAGCCTTCCTCGCCACCGCCGCCGGTGGGAACCGGAGCGCTGCCGCTTGCTGCGCCGCTCTTTCTCTTCTTCGGTGGGGCCTGATTCTCCGCCTTCGCTGGCCTTTTCCCTTTGCCTTTCCCCTTACCCACCGGGGTCTCTTCAAGGGCGATTTTGCGCGCTGAAATCATGAACTGATACAGCCCCTCATGGCTGAGCCCCACCGGGGGTGACACGTTGTTAGCATATAGCTCGTCCAGAATCTTGTGCACCGGCCATTCTGACAGCGACTGGTGCAGCCTGGCGCTTCTACGAGGAGTGGGCGGTTCCTCCAGCTGAGCCGGCAGGACCCCGGAATCTGGGATCACCTCGACTTCCTCTCCCTCACCCTGGAACTCTTCCTGCTCCGACTGGGAGCTACCCGACATGGTGAGTAGATTAAGAAATAACAAGTAATAGACAAAAAAGAAAATGAACCTCATTGATCTGGTGATCGGTGACTACGCAGGCTGACTTAGCCTCGTAGCAACTCCCAGGTAACACGACAAAGTTTGTAGCAGTTAGCGATTGTAGCAGCGACCTCCGTAGCAGCAGCGAGTTTAGCAACTGATGCAGTGGTTACTCTCCTAAAGTATTCTGGGTAATGGGCCGGGGGTGCTTGCCCCCACCCCCCTGGGGCGCGCTGACAACCCCTAGCTCCTCCCCCCTGAACTGGCTACGTCATAACTTCCTGCGCTAAATTTAAGAAAATAATACCTTGTAATTGTACTCACTCACTCATTTGATACTCTAATGTAAAATAAATTCAATGTTTTTTTTTTTAATGTTTTCCTGCCCCCTCATAGTTATCATGCCCATGACATAATATACACAGGTATTACCTTGCACATGCCCCAAAGCTCCAGCTCTGTCTGTAGGTGATTGGTTGTTTGCCAGTGCGAGGGGGCAGGTGCATGTATTTTAGCCAACACAGACAACAGAGCTGCTGAAGAAAAGAAGTAACATATATTAAGTGTAAGAACCAGCACAATTCAAACAGGAGAGACAAGACGTGGAGAATGGGTGTTATGAAGTGCTTTATGATTTTTGCCCTATTGGGCATAGGCTCACAGGTAAAGTAATAACTTTCTTTTTGTCTTAATTTATATAAAAAATACTAATATCACATTTTGATATCGTTATGTAGCCTACAAGGAAATGTACATTTCACTGACACGTGATCTTTCTTTATGTTTACATTTTCAGACAGCAGCTATAGGTATGTTCCTTTTTGCATAAATTCCACTGTATCATTGTCAAATAATAGAGACAGATATGGTATCATAGATTGCTTTTGCGTTCTCAATATTATAATTGTTTAATAGTTATGAACACAGTAATGAACACATTTTTGTGTATCAACTACACTACAATGGAAAACAATATACCTAAACACCTGTGCACACAGCAGGATCTAGGCATAGGCAGGGGGGGGGGGGCAATGCCCCCCTAAATGCCCTGTCTGCCCCACCAAACATGATGGCATGCAAACATCTAAAATTTCAAAAATATTAAACTATTTGAAATGTTATGCTACAACTAGGTAGATGGATACATTGGATAGATAAACTGATGAGATAGGTGTTAAACGTGTTATAGGTACTAGCCCTTACCCGTTCAAAGATATGAGCTCCGAAATGATGTGCAGTGTGTGGGTTATGGGATGTGCACTGTGCACACAGTATATGAGGGATGGAAAGTAACTTTAACTGGTGCTTGCATGCTAAAACCATATCGCAAATGACATCGTCTTCTTGCTCGCTGGATGCAATACCCACGCCATTTCTCAAAGAGGTTGTAGACTGTGTGATTGGAGATATCCTAAAAATAGTAAATAACTCTATACAATCAGGTGTCTTTCCAGAAACACTGAAAACGGCCGTAGTTAAGCCCTTACTCAAGAAACACAACCTCGACCCGTCCATGCTGTGTAATTATAGACCCATTTCCAATTTGCCTTTTCTGGGCAAGGTCCTAGAAAAAATTATCTTTCATCAATTGGATGTATTTCTGCAGAACAATAAGGTGCACAACAAATTCCAATCCGGCTTCAGGAAAGGACACAGCACAGAAACTGCACTTTTAAAAGTAATTAATGATCTTAGGGTGTCTGCTGATAACAAAAATGTATCCGTTCTCCTACTGCTGGATCAAACGGCGGCTTTTGACACAATTGACCATACAATTCTAATACAACGTCTTGAACACTGGGTAGGGCTGTCAGGCACAGCTTTGTCCTGGTTTTACTCCTACCTAACAGGCAGAAGCTACTTTGTTAATCTAGCTGACTTTGAGTCAAACAAACACAACATCTGCTCTGGTATTCCACAGGGCTCAATTCTTGGTCCTTTATTATTCTCCCTCTATATACTGCCGCTGGGAGAACTTATTTCCGCTCACGGTGTGAATTTCCATTTCTATGCTGATGACACCCAGCTGTACCTTTCGGTAGCTCCGGACGACCCCTGTGCTCTAGACCCATTGCTGACGTGTGTGTCTAGCATAAAATGCTGGATGAGTGAGAACTTTCTCAAACTAAATGAGGACAAGACAGAAGTTCTCATAATTGGTTCTACTGCGCAGAGAGAATCAATAATAAGTAGACTTGGTAACCTGTCTAAAGAAAGTAACACTTCTGTAAAGAACCTGGGAGTGATCATTGACGCTGAATTGAATTTTAATACACACATTAATCATGTCACCAAGATTGCCTTCTTTCACCTTAGAAATATTGCGCGAATTAGAGCCTATCTAACATTGGACGATGCAAAAACGCTGATCCACGCTTTTGTTTTCTCTCGGCTTGATTACTGCAACGCACTTCTCTCTGGTCTGCCAAAGAAAACAACTGACAGTTTGCAACTTGTTCAAAATGCGGCAGCCAGAGTTTTAACTAAAGCTAAGATGAGAGAACATATTACTCCAGTCTTAGCGTCGCTACACTGGCTCCCGGTTGTTTTTAGGATTGATTTTAAAATTCTTTTACTTGTTTATAAAGCTCTAAATGGTCTGGCACCTTCGTACCTCTATGACTGCCTGCATAGATACGTTCCAAACCGCCCACTCAGGTCTTCTAGTGCTGACCTACTCGATGTGCCTAAAATGAAATATAAAAAATATGGTGAAGCAGCTTTCTGCTTCTACGGACCGACAGTTTGGAATAAACTTCCACTACACCTAAGACAGGCAGCCTCTGTGGATAGCTTTAAAGCACAGCTCAAGACCTATTTCTTTACTCTTGCTTTTAGCTGAATTATTTTTTTATCTCTTTGATGCTATTGACGTCCACACTGTTCTGAAATTGTTCTTCAATGTTTTATGTTTTTATTGTACTGCTTTATTGTATTCATGTGTATTTTATTTTTTCTGTTAAGTAACTGTGCTTCATTTTCTGCTCTGTAAAGCACTTTGAGCTGCATTTCATGTCATGAAAGGTGCTATACAAATAAAGCTTTATTATTATTATTATTATAATATGTAGGAGCATCAATGTAAGAAATACCCGTTCCATTTAACGGCTACAGAGATACTGTGTACCGATCTGCATGATTTTTGGACAACATCTGTAACAGGGCCAGAACCTATCATTTCTTCCTGCCCTAGTGGGAGAAATATGTGAAAAAGGTGTTCACTTCCGGCAGAAAGCGTGAAAATTTGCACCTAGGGGTATTTTTGTGCGCTGAATTAAAAAATTCCCAAGCACTTTTCTCAAATTCACTTTTCTCTAATTCACTTACCATAGGGTTAGGGTTAGGAAAAAAAAAAACCCAAAAATCTTCTTTAAGTAGCATGTGAGGGGTCTATCTAGGGGGTTTTCATGATTCTGAATCCATTCCAAGCATTTGTTTTGCTCAAAAACATTCCTTGGGCAAGAAATGGACCCCACAAAACTATGGTTTAGTGATGAGTCATCACTTTTCACAGTTGTGTAGGGTCCATTTCTTGCCCAAGGAATGTTTTTCGTGCAAAACAAATGCTTGCAATGGATTCAGAATCATGAAAACCCCCTAGATAGACCCCTCACATGCTATTTAAAGAAGATTTTTTGGGGGGTCTTTTTTCCCTAGTATGGTAAGTGAATTAGAGCCACCTGATCCCATGGGAAAAGTGCTTGGGACCGTACATTTTTGAATTCGGCACACAAAAATACCCCTTGGTGCAAATTTTCACGCTTTCTGCCGGAAGTGAACACATTAGCCTATTTTTGTTACATATTTCTTCCACTACCCCACCTAGTGCTAAAGGCTAGATCCGGCCCTGACACAAAGGCACAATCTTGAACAGCCTGACACACATACTGCAGGCACTGGTTCATGTCAGGTTATAGCCTACATTTGTGATCGGAATCATTGGTCTCATACATCACATTGCTTGACATAATAATTACAAACATAGTTATGAAACAAAACAAAATAATGCAGGCGTTGCATCTTAATGAAGCAACTGAATGAAAACAGACAAATTGTTTATTTTGCCAAAATTTGTGTTTGATCTCCTCATAAATGAATGATGTCATTTCACAGCTTTCCAATCAGAATTATGGGAATCGTCATCAAAAAGCATGATTGTGTCATGGACAGAGTACTCGGGAGCCAAAGGATACAAGCTCTCCGCTGCACCAACAGCCTCGCCAAACAACACTATTACCTGTGCAACGTATGGTTCCAATGTTGTGATGGGCTCCCTGATCAACCTCAACCCCAACAGCCAGTATACCATTGAGGTCATAGCTCTGGAGGGCATTGGCTGCATGCGCAGGCGTCGCAGCAGCCACAGCAGGGGCAGCAGCAGCAGCAGCAGCAACAACAGCACTTACGAATCCTACAGAAGTCAAGGTCCACCAATCAGAAGCACTTTGGAGGCTTCCACCGGTGAGTTACAGTGGTGGCTTTGTCTATAACAAAGAGTGTTATTAGAAACTTTTGCTGTTGTTATTGTTGTTAGGCAACTAACCAGTGGCGTCAGTTCAGAAAAAGCTAAGGTATGGCAACATGACTGGTGTCTTGCACGCGCGCGAAGCACCAGTCATGTGTCCATACCTTAGCAACAGGCATGATACATTTATTTTAAGAAGTACATTCTATTTTTCTATGGTTTCTTGGGAAAAGTGCAGATAAACTTGGCATGTTAGTAAACATGCCACAATTAACAATAATGCATTGCACCTGTGCAGCTGACCTGCGGAACCTGGGAATATACCATTTTGACAAGATGGGGAGAATACAAGTGGAGAATATAATTATAGCCTAACACCTTGTTAGTGACCATTTTGTTACATTTTGCATTTTACTGTAATTTAACAACATAATAACCAGCACCGATAGACAAAGAGACATTCATGGATTTGGATCCATGAACCCAGGGTGTGGCAGCTGCATACCCCTGCCATACCCAATTGACGCCCCTGCAACTAACTACTGTAGATTTACAATTTAGAGTTAGAGAGTTTTGGGTAGAAAACAGGAATAGTAATAGCATAACATTGGGGCTTATGTAGGTTTGGATTGTCCGTGTGTTTCTACTACAAGTTTTAGAGGTACTCTAAACTTAGAGACATTTAATATACTGTATGTGCACAGTTCTCACATCTTCACATGCCTCGAATACCCAGCTCATATCGATTGCTGTAAATGTAGACGGAAGGCACTTTTGTGTACAGTATAGGCCTTTAAAATGGATTCAAGTTATCTTCAGCTTTCAGGCAACTGTATAGACAGGAACATTTTACTGTTCACGAAGAGATTTGTCCAAATTCAGCCAGAGGTATATTATGAAATATTGTTGCCCTTATTTTCTGCATACAGTACTGTACCTCTCGTGCAATGCAAGGTGCCTGGTTGTGTTTGATTACGTTTTCTATTATGGGCATTTACTAAATGTTTTTCTTCTTCCCACATGTTTTTTTTTCATCAGAACTAATTGTGTGCATTAACTGTCTTTAGCTCCCAAGGTGATGGATCCTATTGACGTAGTGAAGGCAAAAGACAGCACAACCTTGATGGTGGAGTTCACCAGGGTCCCCGGGGCCACTGGGTTCATCATACGCATTGAGAACAACGCTGGCTTCTTCCGCGAAGACCATGTGACCTGCTCGCCTGCACAGCTGGGATCCCTTGAACCGTACACCGCATACTCACTCAGCATCATGTCTAAGAACGCTGATGGCCGCAGCCAGCCGTCCACCTCTGTGGAAGGAAAGACAGGTACTGTTATGCCTCATGTAGTTTTAAAAACATATTTTATGGACAGGGGGGACATAATAGGGCATTCACGAATAGTGTTTTTTAGTATTCGAATTATTCAACTTCAAAGTATTCGAATAGTCGAATATTCGACAGGACTGGCCAAACTGTCAAATGTGAGCATGTAGATCTGCTATTTTCCCAATGTTTATCTCCGGAACCGAGTCACATTAAATGTAATACCTACAATTCCAAGTGCTTGTCAGGGTGGGGGTCCCCAGTTCAAATATGTTTATTTTGGGGGTCACAGACTAAAAAGGTTTGAGAACCCCTGGTATAGAATATTAACAAATTCATCCACCAGGGCCATTGACAACTAATTCTTATGACTTCCTATCTAGCCAAGCTTCATAAACATTAAACAATATATATATTTTAAAGAGAAAACAATAAAAATTTAAATAAAATAATAATAAGCGAATATTCGACTCAGGTGAGCAACGTCGAATAGTGATTTTGATATTCGAATATTCGAATATTTGGTGAAACTTTCTGAGGGCTTGTTTCAAGCAGAAATGTGTTACGTGTTCACTGGGGGGAAAAATGATTGCCACGTAGCCTTCCACCTCCCTTGTTATCTGATCTTCCTTATTGTCTAAAATTTGTACAAAAGAATATAGGTCCCAAGTAACCTGCTCTAAGGACAACATTGGTTTGATCCACTTATGATATAACTGACATATATACATGTGACATACCGGTATATATCAGGCCTTTTCTGTATTAGTTGTAACTTTATCTGACCTCAGTATGCAAAACACAAAAAGCTGACCTCATTCTGACAATGCATGCTGTTTACAACAGCTCCAGGTTGTCTTTCTCAATTACAGTTTACAGTTAAGGCATTTAGCAGACGCTTTTAATCCAAAGTGACTTACAATAAGCAGATAAAACATCACAATAATAAACAAGATAATATGTCAGTACATCAACAGCAATATAACAAATGCAAATGGATATCGATCTAGAAAAAAAAGAAGTTCTAAAAACCTAAAAAGAAAATGCTAACTATAGCTTCATGTATGGTCATTGATTTTTCAGTAGTGCTAAGGGTTTAGGTGGAGTCTGAAAATGTGAGTCTTCAGTCCACGGCGAAAGCTAGCGAGTGAGTCCGTTGTTCTAAGTGCGACAGGGAGTTTATTCCACAACTTGGGGGCCAGGTTTGATTGATTGATTGATTGAAGACTTTATTAGAAGTTTGCATAGGAAAAGGTACAGTTTCATGACGGTACAGTTCACTGGTACAAGGTCTACTAAAAGGAGATCCATGAAAAGACTAAGCTTATTTCCACTGGAAACCATTGAAGTATCTCATATAACATTGAATGACAGACAAATAGAACACAGTTCTATGCAGTAGATATGTAAAGAAAAACAAAAAAGAAAACAGTATATACAAAGAAGGGGCAGGGGAGGGTAGGGTTGGGCTAGGTTCATTTGTTTACCAGTTGCGAACGGCTGCTGCCTGTAAGTGGTTTTTCAGGGCAATTGTAAAGGATGCTAGTGATCCACACTCCTTTATGGCCTTTGGTAAGGCTTTCCACATTTTGGTGGTATAGCAGAAAAACGTGTTTGACCCTTTGTTGGTTTTGACTCTGGGTTGGAAGTGATCTGTGGCGCTGCCTCTGGTGTTGTAATTATGGACATCCTAAATGTTTATAAAGTATTGTGACAGGTACTTGGGTATCATAGTGGTGTAGTGTATCTTGTACACCAGGCCCATTGCAAGTTGCTGTACTCTGTCATCTACTCTGAGCCACCCCACTCTTAACTGTTGAGTAGCAGTGAGGTGAGTCTGATAGGGAAGGTTAAGCAAGACCCTAATTAGTTTAGGTGGGCAAACTGTCTCGGACGAGTGGATTTTTGCCCTGGGGTTTTTAGCGAGGGTTCTGTAAGCATCCCTGAGTTGGCTGATCTGAGTGAACGGGTGGGGGTAATTTCAAAGAAATAAGAAAGCCCAGTATTTGAACACATTTTATATACAGTGACAGTAAATGGAACAAGCGCTACCTGTGACTGCAGTGTAAAACCCCAAGTGTCCATTTAACTCAGTTACACATGGATAAATGAACACAGAGAATTTTCCTCTGTGATGAATCTCACTGTCACTAAATGATAAACGATTAACTGATCATCATGCATCCATCCTTTTTCTAATATTTTGCGGAAATGAGACGACAAATTGAGAACATAACTGATATCTATACTATAAGTTTGCGAATGTCTGTCTGAGTGAGTGTCTGTCTGTCTGTCTGTCTGTCTGTCTGTCTGTCTGTCTGAGTGTCTGTCTGTCTGTCTGTCTGTCTGAGTGTCTGTCTGTCTGTCTGTCTGTCTGTCTGAGTGTCTGTCACAGCGTTTCTCCTCAGTGGCTGGAGCAATTGATCTGAAATCACATCACCATTAGCATATGAACACACCTGACATAACTGTGAAGCCCGTTTGTCACTTTAACAAATCATATGCTGTATATTAGCATTTTTATGGTGTAACTACTATCTATTCTGCATCTAGCATGAGGCATATCTATTCTGCATCTAGCATGGGGCAACATGTTTAACCAGCTCTGTGTGTGTGTGTGTGTGTGTGCGTGTGTGTGTGTGTGTGTGTGCGCGTGTGTGCGCGCGTGTGTGTGTGTGTGTGTGTGTGTGTGTGTGTGTGTGTGTGTGTGTGTGTGTGTGTGTGTGTGTGGGTGGGCGGGCGGGGGGGGGGGGGGGGGGGGTGTTGGCTGGCCCTCTTTCAGATGTTGTCATGTAGATCGTTACACAGTATCTCTGTAGCCTTTAAACGAAACGGGTATTTCTTACATTGATGCTCCTACATTTTATCATGCAAGCACCAGAAAGTTACTTTCCATCCCTCGTATACTGTGTGCACAGTGCACACCCCATAACCCACACACTGCACATCATTTCGGAGCTCATATCTTTGAACGGGTAAGGACTAGTCTTTTTTTATTAGCCAGTTTTTGTGACTAGGAGTTTGTTGCTGACCATTATCTATGAAGATGATAATTGACAAAAGTAACAAATATCATTAAAACAATCATTCATTAGTGTGCAATAAGTGTTAAATGGCTTTATATTATGAATAGTACTGTAATAATGTCTTGATCGCCTCTTGTCTTGATTGTTTAAACATGCCGGCATGGGCCGCTATGCTCCATAAGAAGCTTGATAAGCCCAAAGCTTATTGATAACGGGTACTCAATAAATCTGTTATCGGGTTATCGAGCTACCCTTGTTTAGGGCTCCATCCCTAGGGGTCCCGGAACCCCTGTTGAAGACCCCTGGCCAAGGGTTAGGATCAGAACAAATATATGACTTGCTCAATGACAAGAAAAAATAAATACATTTCAGGTAAACGCACCAAACAGGAGAACTGCAAGCGGACAGGGAGGTGGGCTGTGAAGATGCAGTATGTGCCCCACACACAACTCTTCCGAAAGACACTGGTCCGTCTCGCCATCAAGCGGAGAAAGGATGTGACAGTGCCCTACCAAGTGCCAACTTCTTCTCTCGATCGGCCATCTCTACCACCGCCCAAGCCTCCAAAGGAGAAGGCAGTTCTTGAACACCAGTCCAGATTTAACCAGGACCATAGGCGATTCTAGCCTCTTCTAGCAGGGGGTGCAAGACTGGGTTCCTCATGCACGCTTGCGCACGTGTGAACATTTTCGGATTTTGTACGGTTTATCCTGTTGTTTTAACCCATTCAGGCCGGGAACACATGTTGCTGTTTGGGAGGGGCTTACAGTACATGTACAGTATAGCAACATATTTGTTTTTGTAGGCTAATTTCTGATTTTTCCCTAACTATAGGTTAGGCCTTTGTAAGGTTTATTTTTTTTTACCTAATTGTAACACAATATAAACTGTGTTTTTTCTAGACACCATGAGCATATGTCTATATGATTTATTTACTTATTTTTTGCAACAACTTGTGTGTAAAATACATTTTGCACTTGGCCGCCAGTGCAAGTGCACCCATAGACACCCCTTAAAATCGCCTATGACCAGGACTAACCAAGTCTCCAGGTTTTAAAGACACTGTGTGTCAAATGTATGACACTGATTTACTATGACACTACACGGTACATTAGGAGTCCACTAGGACAGTGGTTCTCAAACAAGCAGGGGTTGACACTAAGGTCTCAGAGGCCATGTTCTACTTGCCCAAAGGTCATGCCAACTTGTCCAAAAATTCAATCGTCCATTATAAGATTATACAGGGTTTAATTATCACTCAATGTAACACTTATTTAATTTCAATGTCATACCTCAATACCTCCACATAAAAATATCAAATACCTACATAGCTATGATTGAATATGTCTGTGGTTACACACTTGTTGTTTTATATTTTTAAGTGCACAAAAGATTGTAGGTAAACGGTGCACTTATTTTACAGAACAGAAGACAGTGCATGCTGGCCATGTTCAGGTGATTAGACAGATGGACAGACGGTTGCATCTTCTCTCAAATGAGCACTTGCCCGGTTGGGCAACCTGAAAGCAAACTTCACCTGCCATAGGGTTCACACTTTTCCTTGATAGCGTCATAGACTTGTTTGACAGCACTATCATGTACAGCAATGTGTTAGTGTTTGTTCTATTGTCTCTCTAAATTGGTTCATGGATTGGATTAAGGTGTATATTCAGACGTTTAACCACTCAAACCCTAAATACTAAGTAAACTTGACCTTTGGCTCTCTGTATTTGGTTTGCTCCTTTTTCCCTCTGCACCATCGAAAATAGGAAATCTTTGCCAGGTCCAGGCTGTGTGTGGGACCCCTTTCTTTGATCTATCACTGATATTTGGACCTCTGAGGCGTGCTTTCAGTCGCCTTTTCAATTGTATATTATGATAAATGGTCCTTGGTTTTACATAAACAGACATAACAAAGCACACACATTGATTCCTAAGCCCACTCTAAAAACTACACAACTCTGACTTATACAAAAATGAACTTATTAAGAGCCTAAATCTATTTAGAGTCATGAATGCCCTACTATGCTATACTAGTGCCATACAAAAGTAGAAGATCCACAAGCTCAAAGGATGTTGCATTTTTAGCTTGTAGATCTTCTACTTTTGATTTTGAATCCTGAAAAGTTGCCATTTCGGACATGAGGTGTCCACCTGATGCTATGAATGAAACCCACTTTTGAAGAATATATCGATAATATAACATTTCAAAGAAAAAGGAGTGAAAGACTTTAAATTACAGCATCCAAACACAGTTACTCTAAATGGTGTTCATTTTTCACTTTCATGTGCCCCCGTAGTACCTCTATGTACCCCTAGGTGTACACGTAACCCCATTTGAGAACTGCTGTAGGCAACAATTTATTATTTCACTTTTTTGGGTTCAACTGTGTACATCACACTTAATACAAGTAAATAAAAAGTCCACTGTCTTAAATTAATGTATCTTTATTGCACACCATCACAGCTCATCAAAAAGATCTTCTGCTTCACAAAAGCCCTTGTACACCCCACTAGGTTCGGGGAATCGCTGCCTGACCTGAAGAAGGAAGAAGATTTTCAATTTAGGTATTTAACAGCTTAAAGCTCTCAAAATGAAATTTTTTCTATTGATTTGTCAGCCCATGGAGACTTGAGTTCAATATGATAATATCTGTTTAGTTTTAGTTGCATTCCTAAAACGAAATTATGAGTAGGCCTATAGTAAATTTAGTAAATCTATAGTAATCAAAGTATTGTCTTAGGAATGCAACAAAAATAATATTATTCAACTCGTGTCTCCATGGGGTGACTAATCAATAGAAAAAATGTCATGGGGTGAACTATCCTTTCTAGGTTGAGTGGAAAAAAGCAAAATGGTCTGAAGTAATATATGATAGTTTTACCTGGTGAATTATGCAAGCTGGCAGGACAATACGATTCCCTATTCCGAGTTTTTCCCCCCGAAGGATCCACTCCAAGACGTGCCGGTATCCCGCCAGGCGATATTGCCTGCAGTCAGAAGAAAGAAGAAAAGTTGCAGACTGTATACAGTAGTATTGTAGCTTGCATGTTGTGTAGTCTCTCTCATACTGTTCTTTCATAAATCCTGATTCATTGTTGGGTGGGTGTGACACGTTGTCATTGACGTGTCTATGGCTTTACCATTCACATGTAATTCAGTGGCGTTCCATTGTCATTAAAAGTCAGTCATTGTAATTATTTTGCCTGAAGAGAACAATGTGTAATGATGATGGCTCATTGGTCAGTGATTGGTCTGACTCTATATCTTTTACATTCATGTGTAATTCAGTAGTGCAATAAGTGCATAATGAGGGTGGATAATTCAATGTTACTGTGTTGACACTGTAACTAAGGAGTTTTGACCATCATTAGCCTATAGCTGTGGTTCCTCTTTTTAAAAGGTAATCAGAGGAACCATCATACATTGTACACTACAGTGTTGTCCTTCCTTTGCCCAGCTATGTGTGTACATCAGCTATGTGATGTTACACGGAACTACATTTACAGGACATTTATTCCTCTATAGAGACATTTGCATATATGGTAAAGGAATGTGTGAAACGAGATAAAACAATGGGGTGGAGATTTAGGGTTGCCACTTTCAGAAATTGAAATAAGGAACACCTCTTCCGGGCACGCGGTGCGTGCGTTCCGTGCGCGTGGCACAGCCGCCAGCCGGCGAAAAAATGCAGTCCCAAACCCATGCATAGAATAGTTATAACTATAACACACAACATGGTATAACCTATATTGTTTTGCAGTTTGAAGTGGCCAATTGTTTCTAAAATATGAATAAGTTAATTTTGTATGAAATAAAGCAATGTATGAATGATTTGAACCTGGCTCTTGTATTGGGTCACTTGGTGGTCAGTAAAGAGAAGGTAGTCAAGAAACCATTAAGTCATATACTTAAAGTTTAAATTGCTTTATTAGCAACGAAGATTAAACATTTTTTACTTTAGGCTGAATAGGCTTCACTAGCCTGAACCTGAGCATAGCCTAGTTTAAAGTGCTTTATTAGCAATGAACATTGAACATTTTTACTTTAGGCTGAATAGGCTTCACTAGCCTAAACCTGAGCATAGCCTATTTTATGAACATTGAACATTTTTACTTAGGCTGAATAGGCTTCACTAGCCTAAACCTGAGCATAGCCTATTTTATAAAGTGTCTACTGTCTACAATCTACTGTCTTGACACTCGAACCAAAATTGTTCTATAGATCATAATCTACAAATTGGAAGTGAAAAATAAACTTTAACACAAATTTAAAATGAAAACCAAAAATTACATGTACACGGAACCCCACTATAGGCAGAGCGTAGAGCGCACCACAGCCTCAGCGACTGCGAGCCGCCTCACAGGTGGTCCTTCGCGCCTCTCCCTCCTTTTGCTGTCTTTTCCTGTGTTTTATTTCATTCATTATTGTTAAATTCTGTGTTGAGGTTTGTGTGACAGTGACAGACCTTTATGGGGCATTTGGTTAAATACGGAACAAACCGCGTTCCGTATTGGTTCAATACGGAACGCATCTTTTAATTGTCCAATACGGAACGATTCCGTATTATACGGAACGGGTGGTAACCCTATGGAGATTAGCACTGAGATGGCCCTGTCTGCATCTCAGTGCACCAGGCGTTGAATTGTACTACTTCCATAGACTAGAATCAATTCACGTTGCACTTTGTCTTTTATCATCTGGTCTAGCTAAATATATCAAATTGTTTAAAGTTGTGGAAGGCTCGGTCACTCACACACACACACACACACACACACACACACACACACACACACACACACACACACACACACACACACAAACACACAGAGAGAGAGAGAGAGAGAAAGAAAGAGAGACTGAGTAAATAAATTGATCGCTTACTTCAAACTCATCGTCCCTCTTGGTCCATTGGGTTTCGGCTGCTTTTTCCAATTCAGCTTGGGTATTCTGAAGTACGTTTGAAGTACACCACTGTCAAGGTGGGCAGAGAAGCTGGGGTGCTCCGTGACACACACTGTCTCTGTGTCTGGAAGCTCTCCCAACAAGAACTGGACACAGGGCCATGTTTTGCAACATAGAGATTCCCTTTCTGTAGGCATGGCCTGACAGCGTCCACACACACACCAGTCAGTGTTGTTGGCTCTGGGTGGTCCCTCTGGCTCCGGTGGGGCTGCAGCTCTGGACGCGTCTCTCTGTCTCTCTTGTTCTTCTCTTTCCCTCAATTCTTCCTGCGTGTACTCAGGCTCAAACATGTATGGCTGAACAGCAGATTCAGCCAACATATTTAAAAAGTCCTCCTCCTCGTCGAAATACTCGAAATCTGTCTCTGAAGCCATGTTTTACTACTGCTGCTGCTACTGCTACCTTTGTTTTTGTTTGGGGTTCGCTGTAAACTGCTAGCCTACTACGGTAGCCGGGTCAATCCTACTGTAGTTTCCGTAGCTACAACGACCCACTACCACCTACGTCATAGCCTCGGGAACCCAGGCGTTTCATTGGCCGAATCCGTCTATGACGTACGTGGTAATAGGCCCCCTACTGGCCACAGAACAGTAATGTAAGGAAATAGACGCGTTTTAGCATGAACGTAGTTGACTAAAAGAACACAGACTTGGTTGAAAACCGGCGAACTACTCCTTTAGTGAGTGAATGGATGAGATTAGAGCCCCCGGAGCTCGCGATCAAAAAGTTTGGGAACCACTGTTCTATACTAGGCTATGATGTGATGTCCTTGGCTCATTATCGCCAAAATAAACAGTGTTCTACCGTGAGTGACACGTAGTATGCAGTGAAGAATATAGCCTAAAATCAGCGATTCTGAATGTCGACTTTACAATGAAATGGATGCTTCTCTTGTTTGGGTCGGGACCCATTTGTGAGTCGCGGAGACAGTTTTATGGTTTATGGGCCGTTATATATTTCATACATTTTGATACATTATACAATAAATAAAATGTGGCCGTATACGTGCGTTACAGGTAGAACACAGCACTGATCTCACATAACATTGAAAGACAGACGTATAGAACAAAGTGAAACGTAGAGAACATAAGCTTTGTAACGCTTACCGGTTCGCTGATCGCAGGACAGCTCAGCAGTGCGGGAGAGACCGCAGCGACGGGTCGCCTGCCACGGGCACGGCGGCTAGTTCCACCACGGCCTCGTTTGGGTGCTGACGCGCCCGCTGCATCTCCGGGGCCATGGTCAGTGGTGAAGCTGGGCAGCATGCATGCCTCGCCGGCGTCGCCGCCACCGGGGGCTGCGTGCTTGGTGTCCAGACTGTCCACGGGCCATGGTTCGGCTACGTGCTTGATCTCCACCGGCTCGTCCTTGATTGTGGACTGTTGCTCTCTGATCCGCGGAGCAACGGTACCGGTAACTGGGACGGGGACGGGGATCACTGGCTTAGGTTTGAAAACCTCCGTGATTTTTGGCTGGCCCCGTGGTGGCGATGTGTGTTTACGTTTGGACTTAGCTTTCCCTCCTCGCCCTGGCATCTTTCCCTGATTTCTAATCTCCAATACAAGAAATATACTACACTACAATACAATACAATACAATACAATACTATACGATACACTACAACATACAACACAAACTCCTCTACAATCCTATTATTTTGTTTTTTTTATGTTTTTTTTGCCCAACCCAAAGAAGAAACCCAACTAAATCAAATTCTACAATACTATACAATACAATACACTACAACATACAACACAAACTCCTCTACACTCCTTTTCTTTGTTTTTTTTTAATGTTTTTTTGCCCACCCCAAAGAAGAAACCCTAACTAAAACAAATGCTACAATACTATACAATACAAAATGGACCCCCTCAGCCTAAAAAAGATAATTCCCTTCCCCCACCCCTACCAGCTAAAACCTAAACCTACCGATCTCTCTCTCTATCTCTATCTATCTAAATAAAACTAAATCTAATGATTTTATAACTAAACTACTACTATACTATACTATACTACTAAATAATCCAAAAATAAACTAACAATTACCTGATCTCGCTCTTTCTCTCAATCTCTCTCTCTCTCTCTCTCTGATAGATGTTTGTCCGGGAGTAACGTTAAGCCACTGAAACTATTCTTCTCTGTCTGGTACTATGTGGGCCTCTCAGCCGTTGTTTCTGGGGGAACCGGCCAACCAGCATGCTTGAATTTGGTCACATGAGCGTGTGATGTCATGCATGACGACCGTCCCATCGCCGAAAAGGGCTGGATCTTGGTTACCGCATAGATCCAACACTGTACTACTGTAATATGAAAAAAATAAAGGTTTAGCGTGATACCACGCTAAAGAATTTTTTTGGCAACAATGCCAAGGACGCGTCGGGCGTCATACCACGCCCGTGGCCATCAAAGTGTTAAGAGTCCTTAACCTTAATTGGGGCCTATTTCGCCAAACAGGAAGTGCCCCTCACCAAACAGGAAGTGACCCTTGATCTCGTGAACCGTTTGTCGTACGGACGCGCGGGTTGCGTCAAATGACAAGATTAAGAGTCCTTAACCTTAATTGGGGCCTATTTCGCCAAACAGGAAGTGCCCCTCACCAAACAGGAAGTGACCCTTGATCTCGTGAACCGTTTGTCGTACAGACGCGCGGGTTGCGTCAAATGACAAGATTAAGAGTCCTTAACCTTAATTGGGGCCTATTTCGCCAAACAGGAAGTGCCCCTCACCAAACAGGAAGTGACCCTTTATCTCGTGAACCGTTTGTCGTGCAGACGCGTGGGTGGTGTGAAATGACTTGATTAAGAGTCCTTAACCTTAATTGGGGCCTATTTCGCCAAACAGGAAGTGCCCCTCACCAAACAGGAAGTGACCCCTATTCTCGTGAACCGTTTGTCGTACATACGTGTGGGTGGCGTCAAATGACTTGATTAAGAGTCCTTAACCTTAATTGGGGCCTATTTCGCCAAACAGGAAGTGCCCCTCACCAAACAGGAAGTGACCCTTTATCTCGTGAACCGTTTGTCGTACAGACGCGTGGGTGGAGCCATATGACTTGATTAAGAGTCCTTAACCTTAATTGTGGCCTATTTCACCAAACAGGAACTGCCCCTCTCCAAACAGGAAGTGACCGTTTATCTCGTGAACCGTTTGTCGTACAGACATGTGGGTGGTGTCATATGAAGAACCATAATGTTAACTCAGTTAGCGCCGGGCGACTTTTAGATCAACTATCTCACTATGGTCTTCCCTTGCCGAGCGACTTTGGGCGACTTTTATATAAAAGCATTGTTTAAGCTTTTAATTTGGGTTAATAGACGGAGCGAAATGCGTAGCTTACCTTCGTATGGTATCCACACGTAAACCGTGAAAAAAAGGATACGATTATGACGTCACCTTTAAACCATAGCTTCCTGTTTACGTAGGCCTCTGCTAGCCGCTAGGCTCAATGCAAACCATCCGACCCTCACGCAGCTTCACTAGGTCGGATTTTGATTCGGAAACTTTCTGTGTGGCATCTGTATACGTTCCGGTGCCCATACCGATGGTGGTTTTAGACGATCAAGCACGAATTGAACAGTATTGAGCTCAGATGGCGGCCCGCGGGTCTTCCATTCAATGTCAATGGGGAGCGATGTCATCGTCCCATCCTTGGATGTTGTGAACCTTGGTTTTAACATGGGTTTACATGGGGGCTTGCACAGTCTATGGGCAATGGCTCGCTCTAGTGGTCATTGCGTGGTATGGTATGTCAATGTTGCTTGGTAAATTGATGTGATTAAGATGATTAAATATAGCTATTTCCTGGCGTTATAAGCGCACATTCACATTTAAATTTGGCTGGCAATGGCAATGGCAAGCTTATGCAAAAAATGCTAATGTTAAAAAATGTAACGCTAATGCTAACACCAACCGCTACACAAGGTTGCACAGACATAGCGAGCTGCAGGCACACTTCAAATTTCTTAGAAATTTTCTTTTCTAGTTGTTTACCTGTTTTCTAGATTGTTGAGGCACTAAACTTCCACTTTGCATTCTGAGCTACCGTGCTTATTAGATAATAGCGTCTGCTAAATGCCCACATTGTAAATTGTAAATTGCAGATTAAAGAACCAAGAAGACTAAGAAACAAACGATCATTACCGTATGAGGTGTATGATAGTTGTGATGGGAGATCTGTTGGATTGTCTGGTATCAGATCGGGTTCCAAGGTCCACATGTGCTCTCATTGAGAATGTGTGAGCTGGTGAGCTCCCAAAGTAGTTCAGATGACCCAGATCAGAATCATTTTTGGGATATCTACACAAAATAAAAGAAACACATATTGGGTGCGTTCGGAAATGCGCACTCAACGCACTGGTGTGCCATGTTGTCGTTCGTTTATTCGGTGCACTTGGTGTGCTGTCGTTCGGAAATCCAGTGCGCGGCGCACTGGTGTGTTGAGTGCACGCACTGAACAACCCTACTCAGAAGACGGGGTTTGGCGGTGTGGTGCGTCGGTGCGGTGTTCTGATTGGTTGGTTTTCATGGCCGTGTCTCGAATGCTTCTCAGCTGTGAACAATGGAGGAAATGACCGCAAAATACAGCACTTGCAGCTTAATTGGTCGTTTGGGCTTGATAGTTTCACACACATCAACATGTAAATTAACAGCAGGTATGCCAATGTTGTGAAGTAGACCTACATCTCCTAATAGCAACGTTACGCAACTGCTGCTTTTCAGGAAGTTTACCTTCAGAGTTCAGAGTGAAAAAGCACACAGCCTGTTAAAACTTTCTGAACGCACCCCTTGTTTCATCCCACATACAGAGAAACAACAATAACACTAGTTGATCTTGGGTCATTGTAGCAACAATACAAACTGAAGAATAGCACAAGACAGACACACACTCTCAAGCTTTTTTGTGTTTTTTTTTTACAGTATGTACACATACACACATGCATTTCTGACAATAATGAACATCAATATCACACAGCTGTATACACACACCTAGTGTCACCTACACACTTCCTGTTCATGGAGTTACCTATTGTTTTGTTTTGTATTCCTTTTATGCTCCGTAAGTAGCTGTTGATTCCTATTAAAGGTATATTCAGTGATTGTATTTCATTCAAATAAAAATATAATTGTTACATTTTCCATTCATTCTCCTCACTAGAATGTGTGCTGACCATATAGGGACTTCCACCATGGCCCGTGTTGTGAGCATACTGGTAGCTAGATTCGGTTTTCAGAGGTGGCCAGCCAGTCCTCGACCAATCAGGGTAGAGTATGGCCGTAGTTATGTTATGATGTTTAGTTATGATGGTCAAAATAAAAGTTATGAGAACCAAGTTATGAGTCACTCTGAATTAAGAACGTCTGCTAAATGCATAGATTGTAAACTACTGAACTCATAAAATGCCACAGTCTTGTAGTAAACTAGAAAAATATTGTTCCTTCGAAACAATTGTGGGCTCGCTTCAAGCCAGAAAACAATGGCTATAAAAGTACAAAATGTCAAGATCGCAGGCAGTGCTCTCTTTGACGTTACTGACGTCAAAGATTGGTCCATTTTGTTCCAAAAATGTGTTGTGCAAAAGTTGACCCGCTGGTGGCGCTATAACAGGCCAATGTAAGAAGGGTGGTATCTGTTCCTTGACCTATTGGGAATGTGCTTGCAAGATTTCACGCACATTGCAGTCTGTGTTCATGATTTGAGGTGTTTTTGGCTTTGGCCACTTTATCGCTGCTTGCAGCTATATTCATTATTATTATTTTTTTTTTGAGTGTGTGCACTTCATAGGCATATTAGATAAAGGTCCTTAGATTGTGTGTAGAATGTTTCATGCAAATTGCAAAAAAAAATCCTAACGGGTTTAAGCGTTTCACAAGCTGCTCAAAATGATATAGCGCCCCCCTTTGGCCAATTGGGGTAAGATTGGTTTTAGTGATATTTGGACTAACACTCTACATCTTTGCCAAATGCCATGAACATGTTACTTTGCATGTATGATTTAGAGGCAGAAGAGTAATTTGCATAAAACTGCAATATTCATTGAATTTATTTAAAAAGGCATGTTTCAATTTTAAAGAAATCCGATCTGACAGATCTTTAGATATCGGTCCAAAGTTCACGTAAAAAAAGTTTTGTGCACGTGGAGCGAAAATTCCAGAATAAAAGCGGGTTTACGCGTTTTACAAACTGCTCAAAATGGCGGAAAACCGAAGGGCGGAGCTTACTTAACAACGACACAGATGTCTTCCGCTCGAGTCAAAGCACGCGTGTAACAAGTTGCATGTCTTCAAACGAAACGAGTCATGACTTATGCCCGTTTGAAGTTTGAATTTTCAGACGCTTCGTATAGCGCCCCCATTTGGCCGATTGGAATAAAATTGGTTTCAGTGATACTTTGACTAACCCTCCACATCTTTGCCAAATGCCATGAACGTGTAACTTTGCATGTATGATTTAGAGGCCGAAGAATAATTTGCATAAAACCGCAATATTGATTGAATTATTAAAAATTTATATTTCACTTTAAAAGAAATCCGACCAGACAGTTTGACCGTATTGGTCCAAAGTTCATGTGAAAAAAGTTTTGTGCGCGTAACGAAAAAAACCCAGGAGGAGATCAGAGGTCAAAAGTTAGAGGGTAAAAGTTGTTCGGCATGAGGAGAGCATAAGTGTATACAGGTTTAATGGCTGTATGTATAACACAGCATGAGCTATACCTGTTCAAAGTTCGCACTTTCGAAGGCTTCCTGCAGCGCCACCATTTGGCCGATTGCTGTAAAAAGTAATAGCACGCGTCGCCACAGTAAGCTGAACACATTGATGTTTTTATTTTCATTTTCTCACTAAGTATGTAGGAGTTGAAAGCGGACAAAGTTCCCGTCTACTGTTGACTGATAGATAAATAATGACAATATCTAAAGTGTGCTCGCCTTACAGGCGAGCCCACAATTAGTGTCATACATATCCTGAAGCTGGAGACGTAGGCCTACCGATATTCAGTGATTGGGTCTAATGATCAAAACAAGAACATTATAATGGTGTAAAAAATCTATAAAAAACGAAACATTTCCACGCTGTAAGGCCAGTAAGGGACAAGATGACCCGGACCCCCGGCCACTTTCATTATCACTGAGTACACCTTTAAAGGAGTAGTTCACCCCCAAAATTACCTTTTTTCTATTGATTACTCATGCCATGGAGACTTGAGTTCAATAATATTTTTTTATATTTGTCGCATTCCTTAGACAAAAATATTATAGTACATTTACCCCCATTGATTCCGGATGGGGACCCAAATGGATTCGGGTCTACATCCGGAATCAATGGGGGTCAATTTGTTGTAATCAAATTATTGTCTTAGGAATGCAACAAAAAACTAAAAAATATGATTGAACTCAAGTCTCCATGGCATGAGTAATCAATAGAAAAAAAGTCATTTTGGAGGTGAACTACTCCTTTAACGACCACAATGCAAACTAGAAATGCACTCTGTCGAGGTACTGTAACAACTTCTCACAAGTAGGCCGTGCAAGCAGAGCACGCCATGAGATGCGCTCACCACTGGCATCACTGCTTCCAAAAAAAGAAAAACTGATATATTATGATAAATGCCAATACCAATGACATCACCACTGGCATCACCAGGAATACTGGTCCCTCATTGCCTGTTAATGAGGACATTGCCAAAGATGCTGGTCCCTGATTGGCCTACGGTCTTAAACAAGAGAAGACACCGACATAAATACCCCGACCTACATGAATACCCAGCCGATCGCAGAATGTGCGCTCTGCTCAAGTAACAAGTCTTCTTTTTTTGGTATCCTTGCACTTTACAATGCATTGTATGGACTCACATTTTCCAATAAATACCCTAACCAACCAACCAACCAACCAACCAAAAGATAAAATATTGACAGGTTGACTTTATAAAAAATACATATCCTCACCTAATTTCAAAAGGTCTGTTGCTATGCAGCTTTCTTGTCATGACCAACTCCTGCAGACACCAGTAGTCGATCCTTGTGATGGTGCTGTTGATCTGGTATCCACAGTCTCCATAGGAACAGGAGAAGTCATTCTGCTGGTCAATGGGCTTGCAGGAGGCTAGCTTAATACGAAGCTCCACCTGCAAACAAAACAGTGAGTCGAGTTTACAAAGCACTGAATCTGAAGGAAAGGTCCTGAATCGAGAGATTCAGGAAACAGCAAACAGTCATTTACATAAAATACAAATGGATTCACAATATCAAGGTATTGCAAGCATTAGTGAGATTTAACAAAATCTCACATTTGCCATTTTTTTTAATTGAGATTTTCAGATATGAATGAAAGAATGGGTTATTTTCGGTCTTTGTTTACAACAAACCAATGGATTAGTCGATTCAACGCTCTTTTCTATAATAAAATTAGGATCTATATTTGTTTCATATACATTTGATTCCCCCAGACCTCAACACATGACATGTACTGTATGGTAGGCTACTACAAGTGAAATATAATAAATGCAAACATTCCGGATTCAACAGCTCCCATAGTTACTACACATAGTTGTACACAATACCAACAGATTTAGCTTATTTACTTTTCATATGTTATAAGTGGCTTCCAACAGAGATTGTGATCTATAAGCCCACCTAAGGATTTTGTTTCATGAACTCTTTCAATGTTGGCTCCATTTAAATTCAGTTTAATTTCACAGTCAGCAGGAACACCACCAAATACCATGAACTTAGTTTTGTGTTCATTTAGTGACAACTTATTCCAATCAAACCATTTCTTTAACCTTATCAATTCCCTTTCTGATTGTATGTCCTTGAACAAATTAAATTAGTATCATCATCAGCAAGCATAACAATCTTCTAAATATTAGATACTGTAATAAAATGATTTAAATAAAGTATAAATACGTTAAGAGTTACGTGTGGAACACCACACGTTACTCTTCTAAGATATGATTCTGTATTATTATTAATATTTACATATTGGAAACTATTATTTAAATTACTTCTTAACCAATGATTAGTAAGACCTCTTATTTCATACGGTTCTATTTTTTGTACAAGTAGGGAATGATCAATTTTGTCAAATTGTGTCAATACATATTAAGTTTTTCACGAAATCCTTTTGATGGTCACTCAATAACCCTTATTTATACAAAAGAAGCCATCAAATAATAGGCCTATGCATAATATACAACATTAATAAGTAAAATATAAGTGTTTACCTCATATGTCCCATTCCATGAATAGTGGACTTTGGGGCTAAAGGTGACAGATCCTCCATAGTAGCGGTAGTCACTGGTACTGTGATCAGCAGCATCCCCTGCAGTCACACTGGACCCCATCAGCACCAGCTGCAGCAGGAGTATTAAAGAAGACATGGTTACCATCATGGTTCAATCTGTTCCTCTGACAAACACCACCACAAGCACCACCTCTTAAAGTCACCATCACAAGGAAATGAAATGAATATCTCACAATAACCTGATATAAGAACAAAAGAAACTTGACATGTTTGATATACTGGCTTAGTTTTGGGCGTGGTAGGAAACGCTTCTCAAATTCCTCCCGTCTAATGTATGTTGTCGGGAAATCGCTGTATCATATAATTGTTATTGATAAGTACATATTACATAATTATCATTCGATTTTTGTGATGCCCTCTTTCTCTCCTTCAATAGTGATTTTCCTTCCTGCGTGCGTGCCCCAGACCTCAACGCAAATGCATTTGCATTTGCGTGTGCGCGCGCGAGTGTGTCCAATATCTCATCAATGACTGATATGGTTTGCCTTCTGGCAATGTGTTAGTTCCTTTTGTAGGGCACTATGCTTAATGCAGACATATTATCATATAGGCCTAAATAATGTTATGTATACGAGTCGTAACCAAATACAGTCTTACTGTATAACAAAGTAGATTTGGGTACGTGGGAACCATGTTGTGTGGGGACCAAGGACATCTCCAGCTGCATGTCATAAGACACCAGATAATGTGGCATCGAACAGTAACTTCTTACTGTCATTTTTAATTTCTCAGTTACATTGACCAGGGACGTGCAGAGAATGTTAGAGAGGCAGGGACTGAAATTTCTAAAAGGGAAAATGTCAGAAATATCGTTGTGAGCTTTGAGGTCGGCTATTTTCAGTGCTTGATACCACCCTCAACTAAACATAATAAAGTCAATACATGGAGATGTGACGTAACAGCATGGATTTCTACACAGAGAGGGCAATTCTTTCAACATAAAATGCTGCATTCAAGTTCAGAAGAGTTTGAACAAGGCAATTCTCTTGAATGCTGCCTTCAGGTATGGCATGGAAAGAGGGCATTTGCATTTCTTTCACCATAGTAAAAACTGCATTCATGGTCTGGAAATGGCACTTTTTACAGACGGATAAAAGGGCAGGTGCTCAAGCCCCTTTGATGTCTATGTGTACATACAAATTTGTTAAGCTAAAATAAATTTTGAGAGACAATTCTATAATACTCTTCAGGCCAAATAGCATAAGCTCTAGTGTGCTTTTAAATGAAACATTACAAATGTGAGAAAAAGTAAGTTGGGAGTATGAGAGAGTGGGATGGGTGTTGTGGGGTTTTCAGTTTCAGTCATTTTCGATTTTTTATATTTTATTTTTTGATGTTTTTTTTCTTTGATTAACCTACTATTTCTTTCCATTTGATGTATTGATGTTGATGTATACTGATGTATTTACCTTCCTGATTGTAAGTCGCCCTGGATTAAGAGTGCATTTGCAGATTTGGGCACGTTGGCTGCCATCTATTAAATGCATTAAACTTACCAGCGCGTGTGCGGTTGCGCTGCGCTCACTAACATTGGTGTGCGTGACAGACGCACATGAGATCGTTAGCATGATGATGTAATATTCCAACTGCGGGGCGATCCCCGAGCTCCATTCACTCATAACATCCACCATTTTACATGCATTCTCTATGGGGCTTGAGACGGCTGTGCAAAGCAGAGTCCTGTGCACGTGGGCTCATCAGGAAGTGTATGCGACCATATCGGCTGCTAAGCCTGATGGGAAATGTAGTGTTTTTGCTCACCTGGGGCTAAACGGGACATCTTTATTATTATTTAACCTGATAAACATGCAAGCATTGTCAGCCAGATTTAAGACGTGTGGACCTGTCTTTTCTCTCAAAATGGCAGCCAAATATTGATGACATCAGGGATCTCCATATATGGGTATAAAAGGGACAAGGACAGAATTCATTTGCAAGTGTGACTCGCGTTGCGGTTGGTCGTTTAAGTTGGACAAAATGTGGCCAAATTCTCCCAAATATGGATGAGCTGCCTGGGATGTGGTGTCATGCATTTTGTGATACACATGGGCTTGATATTGACCAGTAAGACTCGCTAGAAGAGGGTCATGTGAGAAATCAGGGGCGGAGGTTGTGATTTGCCATCCAAGGAGTGTGTGTGCAAAGTTTGGCATGGATAGGGGCAATGGTGGCGGCGATATGAGTATAGGGATAAAGGTGTGACGTGATGTGTGACGGACAGACTGACTGACAGAAAGACTGACTGACAGCTGGTGGAGGTTTTGATAGTAACTGCGACCTGACAGGGATCTCCATATATGGGCATAAAAGGGACAAGGACGGAATTCATTTGCAACATCATTGTGTTGTCAGAACAGATCAGCTATGCTGAGCTGGGATAAGCTGATGTCAGAACAGGTCAGCTATATCCTTCTGCTGAGCTGGGATGAGGTGTCATTGTGATGTCAGAAGAGTGACGGACAGACAGACAGACTGACAGACATGAGCTGGAGGTTTTCATACTATGTAGCGACCTACATTCGCAATTAACATACTCCGCCATACATATGTATATCCATCCATCCATCTTCGACCGCTTATCTGGATGGAATCGGGTTGCAGGCGTAACAGTTCCAACAGAGATTTCCAGTGTTCCCTACTTCCCCTTGGGGATCCCCAGGTGTTCCCGGGCCAGTGTGGAGAATGAGATGTAATTCCTCCATCTGGTCTTTGGTCGGCCAGGTTGTCTGCCCCCAGTGGGACGTGCATAATGCATAGAAGACCTCTCTAGGGAGATGCTCGGGAGGCATCCGTACTAGATGCCCGAGCCACCTAAGCTGCATGGCTCCTTTCCAAGCATATAGGAGTAGCAGTTCTACTCTAAAGGCCCTATTTTCGTCCATACTAAACCCTAACCCTAACCCTAACCCTTTTGAAAAACATTGTTAAATACTTCAAATAGCCGATCTGCATCGACATGTTGTGAGCTTGTAGATCATTTAAAAATGTTTTTCAAAATAGTAAAAAAAAAAGCAAAGAAGTTCAGGGGTTTAGGGTTTAGCATGGAGGAAAATAGGGCTCCAAGTCTCTCTCGATTGACTGAACCCGACCGTATCTCTAAGTGATGCCAGCCACCCGTCCGAGAAAACTCATTTCAGCTGCTTGTACCCATGACCTTATTATTTTGGCCATGACCCACACTTCATGACCATAGGTGAGAGCAAAAACGAAGATAGCTCGGTAGACAGAGAGCTTGATTGATTGATTGAAGACTTTATTAGAAGTTTGCATAGGAAAAGGTACAGTTTCATGACGGTACAGTTCATTGGTACAAGGTCTACTAAAAGGAGATCCTAGAAAAGCACTTGGCTTATTTCCACAGGAAACCATTGAAGCATCTCATATAACATTGAATGACAGATGGATAGAACCCGGTCTGGGGATCTTAGTATAATCCGATTCTATGGGAAATAATGGAAAATCAAATATCAATTTTTTAGATTTTTGTTTTAGAGCAAAAAACTAATATTGGTTCAATTTTCCAATTTTCTAACCGTGAAACAAAAATAAAATTATACTAAGATCCCTAGAACATTTTTCTGGTCTGGGATCTTATTATAATTTGATTTTTTGGGAAGGAATGGTAAATCAAAGATCAATTTTTTTGATTTTCGTTTTAGAGCAAAATCAAATATTGCTTCATTTTTAACACTGAAACACAATCAGGAAAATACTCAAATGTTTGTCCATTTTTCTGATTGTACTACTATTAATTTTTAATTTTTTCCTCCCAATACAAAAATCCAAATATTGTCCGTTTGTAACCCTGAAACAAAAATCAGGAAAATGGTCAATTTTTCTGATTGTGTGATTCATATTTTGGCATTTTGTGATTTGGAACCGACAAAATAAAAATAGGCCCATTATTCAATTATCTAGTCCAGGAAAAAAACCTCATCATGAATTTCATGACCAATCACATGGTCTACAACTTCAAAATAAAAGCTGTAGGCTAGCCCAGGGATCTTCAACGTTTTCAGGCCCCCAAACTGATGGGTAGATGGAGCAGGGACCCCTTACCTCGAAGGGTGGGGGTGGGGCTACAACATATTGTAGGTGTAGGCTATATTTATGAATAAAATTCAATACTATGCTATTAAAATAATAGATTATATATTCATGATTTTATTTTAAATATGCATGTACTGTAGGCTACAAGTGGCGTACCACTGCCATTTATAAACATACCTCATTAACTGAGAACCAATGTCAATATTATCAATTTAGCACTAACAATCTGTCATTTGCATAATAATCATGTATAACCCCGCATTGCCTCCAATGAGTCTGTCGGTGTCAGTTTGCCACCATTGGTGTGTGAATGTGGGAAGTGAGGACGCTGGCGTTGACTGTTCGCCGCTTCCCCTCCCAATGTATGAATGAACCATTGTAAAGCGCTTTGAGCACTTGGAAAGGCGCTATAAAAAAATACACACACACACACACACACACACACACACACACACACACACACACACACACACACACACACACACACACACACACATTAACTAATCAAACTTTTAATCTGTGGTGCTTGTTTGTTTTTGCCTTATTCTCCATGGCAGCCACATGGATCGGTTAAACCATTCTCTCGAGACAGAGTCTGTAGGAAGAGGGACAGACCGAGTGGGCGTTCCCTTTTCTTTGACGATGGCTTAAACAAACACACAATGTCATTTTACTGCTAAACAGTAGGCTACACTTAACAATGATTTTGGAAACATACATGTTCTTTATCTTACACCTCTCCAACTACAACTTAACACACATGTATGAACAATGCATGTACAGCAGGCCTACAGTAGACCAGGGGTTTTCAAAGTGGGTGACGGGGCACCCTGGGGTGCCGCTACGGCAGTCCAGGGGTGCCGCGAGATCATTTGATAATATTTGGAATTTATTTGGAAACTTGAAAAAAAATTTAGTATAATTTTAAACTTGAAGTACAAAGTTATTTTCAGTCAGTTCTAACCAAAATGGCTATTATCTGAAAGTTTTCCTCGCAACATAATCACTAAAATATCGTCATGCAGAAACCTAGTATCTCCAAGTTTCTTCATCATCAGACTGTCGCACAAAACTAGTGAAAACAGCAGATCTACAAGCACACAACGCCTCGCATCAGATCATTTTATAGATGATAAATACAAAACGAACGGTTTTGGACATACAAGGTTTCCACCCTACAACGACGATATGCTATGAACATAAGGTGCTGGGAGTGAAAATTATAATGTAGGGGTGCCTCGGATTAAAAAGATTTTTATGGGGTGCTGGGGGCTGGAAGAGGCATTTGGAAGACCAAAAAACAAGAAAAAAGAAACGTGAAATTCATGGTGGGGCCCCTTTAAAGGCCCTATTTACAGTTAGTTTCAAAGTTTCTTAACAGTTTTCCGGAACTTTCAGGTATTTGTCCTCAAAAGCTCTGTCGTGGCACAATGATGCTTATAATAATGTCAGTATCTCTCGTCTGTTATTTCTCTGAATGAACTTTGCATCCGCTCACACCCTTTACAAGAAATTGTCCCACTTATTTTCAAAGGTCATAAAATGAAAGGTAGACTCCAGACACGTGCCGGTCAGTGAGCTGGTCCTTGTTGATGTAGCTATCTAGCCTGACAAGCATATCGTCATTGTCGAGCGGAAACCTCGTATCTCCAGGTTTCAAATGTGTACGTTCTTTCGCAAAGTACAGCCCTGCTTCGTCATAGAAGGCGGTCGCACAAAAGTAGTGAAAACAGCAGATCTACAAGCACACAACGCTTCGCGGTGCGAGGCGTTGTGTGAAAAACGAACGGTTTTGGACATACAGGGTTTTCGCCCGACAGAGACGTTATACTTCCTCTGAGTGTCTCCAGACATGCTGTACGTTAGGATTTCAACATTGAAACAGGCAAGGCACTGTCTGTTGGTCTTTTATTTTAGTGACACGATGAAAAAGTGTGACCTAATCCCTTTAATTGATATTAATGACCATATTCATTCACTGGTCAGCGGCTGACAATTTGCCAAAAGATTTCCCAAATAGAAATGTAAAATTGTCTGAAAGTGTCGACATTTTCTTTTAGTATTGAATGTATCATACTTATTTAACTTGTCTTTATCTTGGCAATAATTGTAACAATTAGTCATTCAATTAAACTTTTGTTGGATTAAGTTACAGTCACACCTTTATCTAAATGAAACAATCTATTTCAATTTTTATAAGCACAATTGTGTGTAAATGTTGCTATTGTAACTATCAGGGACCAGGGTTTATTCCTCATTGCTGTTATCTTCCTTCTCCCTGTGGTGCAGACTTTTATTGTTGAACTTTGGTCACGTGATCCTCTCCCAGCATTTACAACTTCTTGTCAACGATAGATCTCTGACTCCACCCATTGAAGGAATTGCATAACAATCTATAAAATGACAGGTAGACACCAGTCATGTCAGTGTGCTGGTCTTTGCTGGTGAACAGCTTGTCTTCCTCTGCCTCTTCAGACCTACATTAGAATTGCTACATTGAAGCAGGTAAGACACCAGAGACCATTTGTTTCCCAATTTGGCTGGGAGCCAGTCATTGGATTTTTATTCATTTTCATTTTTTCATTTCATTTGAAAGCTGGGGATCATTGCTACAAAATGATATATTGGTTGTGGAGATTGACCCAACAGTTTTGAAGATATGGCTTATAGAATGATGCCAAGCTGAAATACTACTTTTGAGATATTCAAGTTCTAAATAAATGTTTAACCTGCAAATGACCTGACGATCTCTCACATTAATTAAAAAAAGTCCTATTTACATGCAGAGTTAAGCTCTGGCGTTTAAGTGAAATGTAGCCTGAAATTTATGAAATGCTTTAGTGGCTTTATCACATTTTAGTGAAAAAAAAAAAAAAAGGGTATTTTCAGTCCCTGTCTAAAGCTGTACTTTCCGAGATGACTGGCTCTCAGTGAGATTGGGACACATTTGTTATTTAGTGATGGGAATGTGTGACTTAACCTCTATAATTCAGGCTATGAATGCATTAAATCAACAGCAGCTGATATTTTGTAAAATAACTTTCCAAATCAAAATCAAAGATTTCTTCATTTGTCAAGAACATGGACAATAATTAAGAGAAGTTTGAAGATTAAGCTGCTGTCACATCTGTATCTAAATAACAATTTCTATGCATTTAATGTATTATCTTGGGCTGTTACGCTTATGCTCTGGATTAAGAATGTCTGCTAAATGCCTAAATTGTAAATTGTAAATTAAATCAGTATTATCGTACAAACTACGGACAAATCTAGACATACAAGGTGTGTGAAGGACATTCCTGCTATCTTGAAAAGGACATGAATTGTCACCTTCATTAGACCCTCTGAAATTGAACGAATAACCTGTGTCATACTGTATACTGTGTTACTTTAATAATCTGCTTTGTTATTTTCAGTCAGTTCTAACCAAAATGGCTATTATCTGAAAGTTTTCCTCGCAACATAATCACTAAAATATCGTCACGCAGAAACCTAGTATCTCCAAGTTTCTTCATCATCAGACTGTCGCACAAAACTAGTGAAAACAGCAGATCTACAAGCACACAACGCCTCGCATCAGATCATTTTATAGATGATAAATACAAAACGAACGGTTTTGGACATACAAGGTTTCCACCCTACAACGACGATATGCTATGAACATAAGGTGCTGGGAGTGAAAATTATAATGTAGGGGTGCCTCGGATTAAAAAGATTTTTATGGGGTGCTGGGGGCTGGAAGAGGCATTTGGAAGACCAAAAAACAAGAAAAAAGAAACGTGAAATTCATGGTGGGGCCCCTTTAAAGGCCCTATTTACAGTTAGTTTCAAAGTTTCTTAACAGTTTTCCGGAACTTTCAGGTATTTGTCCTCAAAAGCTCTGTCGTGGCACAATGATGCTTATAATAATGCCAGTATCTCTCGTCTGTTATTTCTCTGAATGAACTTTGCATCCGCTCACTCCGCTGGACAAAGTAGCTACTCAACCCCAGTACTTTAGTCAATAAATATATACTTGACAACTTTAAATACTATCACTGAACTACAAGTAAAGGGTAATCTGTCAAACTTGTACTTGAATTAAAGTACGGGTACTTCCTTTTTAAAATACTTAAAATAGCAAAAAGGTCATGGTCCATCATGTGTATCTGCTATTTTCTCCATTTGAAATAGGGCTTAAGTGGTCAATGTACTTTTCCCTTCCTAGAAAATGTAGTGGTGTGAAAAGCACACATTTAAAAGTCTTTGAAATGTAATCCAAAAATACAAATACTCAAGTAAAGACAGTACTCAAGATCTAGATTTTGTAAGAAGACATTAATTTACAGGGTTAGAATTTTTTTTAAACATGTAGATACAAGGTTTCTAGTTTCTACCCAACAGCAATGAAACAGTTAATATGTTTTACTGTGAAACAAGTCTGCCATGAGTCCATATTTATAACGTTGAAAAATACTAGAAGAAAAGTGGATTGGTTAATCTATATAGGACTTAACCCATGAAGACATGAGGCTGATTAATCAGTGGTTGACACACATTTTTGTGGCAAGGACCCCCCATATTGATATGTATTTTGCCTAGCCTCGGATTATGGACCAAAAGGTTGGGTATGATGTAATTAACAAAACCTAGGTATTATTACAGTTACTCACTCCTAACCATAGACTGTGGAAAAATATGGACGAAGCCAAGCCATTGGTTTCTATGCAGCGCAAATGGCCCTTTCTACCCCTTGGAATGGGTGTCGCCATCATAGAATTGTAAAGGCATCAGAGATACTATTGTGCTGACAACAGTCACGTGCACCGCAGGGATACATGGGAGAATGTGGTCTGAGCCTCCCGAAATACAGCACACGAAGAAGAACACAGCCGGCTGGTATCAGTTTAGTTGCCCCCCCCCCCCCCCCCCCGCAACTTTATAATTTATTTTAAAATAAATTGGACCACATTTCAACAAAACAAATATGACGGTGATTGAAAGGCAATTTTTAACTAGCGATAGGAACCATACAGTATTCATGAAAATGTTAAGGTTAGAAAACGAAAGGGGAAAATGAATGGGATCCAAAGGAGAGCAATTCTTTTTGCGATCGGCCGGGGGGGGGGGGGGGGGGGGATTTTGAGTACCCTAAGGTTTTATGTTAGAAATGTTGAGTATGGGTCCCCAGCATGTAGAAACTGCCGGATGGTAACTTGTATATGTTGAGCAATTTGCATAATTTGCATAATAAGCTTTAATTAGCATAATCACCTATATGGATAATATGTCAAAAACTGATAGGACGATTTGAACAATATTGGAGTGGTTTTGAGGGTTATTGAAGATGCTGAATACATTTCTGACATTTTCTAAATTCAAAATGGCCGCTTTAAACCGTAAATGGCCATATACCAACTTAAATTGCGATGATTTTGATACTTTTTTGTTGATTTTGATTATGAATTAAATTATAAATGTGGTTATTTATATGCATATACATTATCTGCATTTCAAAAGCAAAATATAGACAATCCACACAAAATGATTAGAACAATGACTGCCACAATAGCCTAGCAAAAATAGTCACTTCATCATTTGGAAAATCAACAAAAAAGTATCAAAATCATTCCAATTTAAGTTGGTATGTGGCCATTTCCGGTTTAAAACAGCCCTTTTTGAATTTAGAAAATGTCCGAAATGGATTCAGCATCCTCAATAACCCCCAAAACCACTCCAATGTTGTTCAAATTAGCCAATCAGTTTTTGACATATTTAGTGGCCAAGGCCACGAAGTGGCAAATGGCCACTCATTGTTATTGGACTTCATCATTACTATTATTATTATTATTCCGCCACTTTTTCTCTAGCGGCTAGACCGTGCAGTCGCTTTTTACGAAACTCGGCAGTATGGCAGAGGACTATGCCAAACGGCTAAAACGCGAAGCTCGCAACAATCGGCCAAAGGGTGGCGCTGTAGGAAGCCTTTGAAAAATGCCAACTTTGAACTGGTGTAGCTCATGCCCTGTTTCAGGTACAGCAATGAAACCTGTATACACTTATGCATCTCCTCATGCCGAACAACTTTTACGCTCTGACTTTTGACCTCTGACCTTTACTTCTCCCACAATTTTGAATGATATGAAAAACAGTCAAAATGTATCTCCTCCTGGGATTTTCGCGTAACGTGCGCGAAACTTTTTTTACATGAACTTTGGACCAATACGGTCCGAGAAGTTAGGCGGATTTTCTTTAAAGCGAAACATTATTTTTTTATAATTCACTCAATGTTGCAGTTTTATGCAAATTATTCTTCTGCCTCTAAATCATACATGCAAAGTGACACGTTCATGGCATTTGGCAAATATGTAGAGGGTTAGTCCAAATATCACTGAAAGCAATCTTACTCCAATTGGCCAAAGGGGGGCGCTATACGAAGCGTTTGAAAACTCAAACTTTAAAGGGGCATAAGTCATGCCTCGTTTCGTTTGAAGACATGCAACTTGCTTACACGCGTGCCTTGACTCAAGCGGAAGACATCTGTGTCTTTGTTAAGTAAGCTCCGCCCTTAGATTTTCCGCCAATTTGAGCAGTTTGTAAAACACTTAAACCCGCTTTTATTCCGGAACTTTTGCGTCACGTGCACAGAACTTTTTTTACATGAACTTTGGACCAATATCTAAAGATCTGTCAGATCGGATTTTTTAAACATTGAAACATGCTTTTTTAATAATTCCATCAACATTGCAAGTTTTATGCAAATTATTCTTCTGCCTCTAAAACATACATGCAAAGTAACATTTTCATGATGAACTACTGTAGAGGGTAAGTCCAAATATCACTGAAACCAAAAAGAATCATATTTGAAATGGGGACCCCCCACCCTGACGTGAGTAGGGTTTTCCCATGATCTGGGCCTTAGGCTAGATGCAGAATAGAGCTGGGACGTTCGCGAACGAATTGAATCTTTTGAACGGCTCTTTGAAGTGAACGTTGGGATCCGGTTCGTGCAGTAGAGAGCCGTTCATTTGGGGGGGAGACCCCCTCCCCCCAATTCAACATCTCCTTGCTACTCCACTGAGTACTGACTGAGTACAGTGAGTGAGTGAGAGAGAGAGAACAAGTGGAGGAGCGAGTTCATTGTTGCCTGCTTGTTTTTTTTAGGTGTTTTATGAATAACAAAAGTCAAGGTAGCTTAATTTACACACACATTTTATGAAAAGGGTAAATACTAAATTGTGATCTCAACTGTCAGCAGAGGAATGTGGTGCCACCTTGTGGATTCATGTTTAAACAAATTCTTCTTAAAAATATATAAATATACAAGGAGCCAAATGAGCCAGTCTTTTGAACGGCTCTTTTCAGTGAGCCAGATCGATGGTACTGTCTCACTTCAAAGAGCCATAAATCCCACCTCTAATGCAGAATGGTTAGGCACAGGTGTGTGTGTGTTTGTGTGTGTGTGTGTGTGTGTGTGTGTGTGTGTGTGTGTGTGCGTGTGTGCGTGCATGCGTGCGTGCGTGCATGCGTGCATGTGAACTGAATCTAACTGATGGCTTAGTTTGGTTTTCAGAAAAACTACATTTCCCAGAATGCATTAGCTAAGATGGCTGCTTGTTGCAATCAGTTTGATTTGTCAGCACCTGGCCGCAACACAGCTTCTCCGAGTCAGGCAATCCAAATGTTTTTGCTCTTAACCACCGAGCTCTGCTTCACTGTGTAGCTGGCTCTCGAAGGGACTCTTCCATCGAGCAGTAAGCAAAACTCCACTATGTTCTCCTCTGTCGCACATTTGCTCTGTATTTTGCCACATTGCTAATGGTGGTTCTATCTGTTCCCATTGTAGGCAAACTAGGAGCTGCATCTGAGTCTTGGAAGAGAAATGGCATGTGTTAATGGAAGCAACGGCATACTGTGAAACATATGTTTCGAATGTAACCCCTGTTTGTTAAGTTCTGGAAAGAAGCATATTTTGAGTTAAAAGCCCCGGTTTTGGGAAGAACTTTATTTCATGTTTTAGGGGAACGCCCCATTGAATAAAACAACGCTTATTGCGTTTTCACCTTGAGAACTGTTTCCGTGTGCTGGTTTGGGTTCAGACTTCACAATACTTAATGTTTAAAAACTTTATTTGAAGACGTTTACTACTTGAATTATTTGAAAACATTGTGATTTAAAAGACATGCCTGAAAATGGCTAGGTTGTTAACCCTCTGTTTTGAAGGTTTACAACCTGATGACCAACTCTTCAACAAAGACAACTAATGAAAAAGTTGGAAAATAAAGATATTGAGTTAAAACCTTGAGGAGTTCTTTGGAACTATTTTATGTCTGTTGCATATAGTCTTTTGCATACATGTTGTGTAGAGGTCAATTTGTGCTTTTACCAATAACTATGCCGATTAGTGTAAAATCGGCAGAGTCTCTGTCACCAGAAGGCCGAAAACGCATTCTTCAATATTACTCCTTCAGATTTTATCCGATAATCACACAAATGGGCACACAGTATCTCTACAGTGATGTAATCATGACGGATTTGTCGAATATCATATTCTATCTAATTGGCTAACATTGAATTCCAAGGTTTGCAGGATTGCTCCTTTTTGAACAAAATGTCTCAAACGCAGCCTGCTATTTGTGTGAGATTCTGCACGCACATTCCCACTAGGCCAAGGAACAGATGCCACCCTTCTCACATTGGCCTGTTATAGCGCCACCAGCGGGTCAATTTTTGCAAAACCCATTTTTGGAACAAAATGCCTCAAATCCCGCATGCAGCGTCCGATTGCCGTGAAAGGCCAAAGAACACGTGGTACCCTTTTGACTTTGGCGTATTATAGTCACCACTAGGCCAAAAAAAAAAACACCTGACCTGCTGGAGACCTGTTCGGAAGAACACTACTTCTAGTTTTTCTTTGATTTCTTCTTTGCTTTCCCTTGATGCTTTTTTGCTTTCCTACTTTTTCTACCTTGGCCACTTTATCGCTGCTTGCAGCTATATTTTCCATTATTATAGGTGATTATACTAATTAAAGCTAATTATGCAAATTATGCAAATTGCTCAACATATGCAAGTTAGCATCCGGCAGTTTCTACATGCTGGGGACCCATACTCAACATTTATAACATAAAACTTTAGGGTACTCAAAATGTCCGGGTTCACAATGGGGCTCTATGGGCTGGCTACTAGACTATGATGGTGCTGCCTCTGTGAAAGCCACAGTAAATGTGAGAGTAGTTGTTACCAGGACTGACTAACTTGTTAACTTATTATCTCAAATCCACTGATAGATTCTCCCTGCTGTCATAAAACCATCACAGCGATCAGGAGAATTGTCTTGTCATCAGGTCTCCTTTCCCTATTCTCAGGTGGGTGATGACAGCTCTGACAAGTTGAAAAGTTGTGGAGTCGTGTGAAACGATAGCACACACACACATTTTTTCATATTGGACTCATGGTGGCGCAATAACATCCCACAGCTTGCTTTGACTGTAGATCATGCAATGACAATGTTCTCCGCCATTTTGAGTTTTCTTCAAAACAACATTTTTTCTGTTACGGATTTTGTTGAAATTCTCATGCAAATGGTGAATATTATCTCCGTGGTCACGTGCAGTAGGGGCCCGTTTTGCACAAAATGACACAAATTACATCAACACTAGCCTGGCACCCACCCACCCACCCACCTGGAACCAGACCAATCCGCCTGGGCAAAAGCCTTGTGAAACTTTGCATTCACACAGGGGCATCAATTGGGTATGGCAGGGGTATGCAGCTGCCATACCCTGGATCCAGGGGGGGGAAATAAAAGTTACTTTTAAATAGAAATCCATGAATGTCTCTTTGTCTATCTGTTCTGGTTATTAAGTTGTTAAATTACAGTAACATAACTACAAATGTTTCAAAAATAATTTAAATCATAAAATAACCAAAGAAATTCCCTAAATTACAAAACAAAATGTTTAAGAAGAAGTGAAAATTTCAGATCTGCAAGCACGCAACAAAGCACAAAGCGAAATGTGAGCTTGTAGAGCTGATATTTTCACTAGTTTGGGTCTGGGGCAAAACATGTGATTTCTCCTTTGGGTCTTTTGTCATTTGGGTTAAATCCCTCTGGTCTAGTGTGTTGGGCAGTGAGGATCAGGAGGTGATATGATGACTGATATGACAGGGTGGAACAATGGTGGACATTTAGAAACATACGGACTGGAGCATGGAGAGGATTCACAGGATCTATTCTATAGCATCTGTTTTGAATGGAGTGTATCTGTCATGCATATTATTGAATCCTGTCAGAATTATTATTGATTGTGCATAAAGGAACATATCTATCCATCCATCCATCTTTATCTCACAATGCATAGCATCGTTGTGAGCTTGTAGATCTGCTATTTTGATCGGCTTTTTTGAAACATTGCTGTAAAACTCTCTCTCGTCCAGGTTAAACTGTTGCCATCCTTCTTTGTCCTTTGTTCAGGGTTGACTGCAGGTGCGGTGGTCTCAAAAACATAAAGGAGAACTGGTCGGGACCCACAGGGGGGTCCCCACATGATTTTGAGGGGGTCCCCAGATGATAGTTTAGTGAGAATTTAAGGACTTCCAAGACCTTTTTAATACTTAAGAAAACATAAATACTGCATCAAAAGTAATCAACAAACTACTATAAAAACTGGTCAAACACTGGCTAAATATCTGATCTCCTATATTTCCATAATGTTTATCTGTGGAACCGAGACAAACAATGCCTCAACTCCTACATTCCAAGTGCTTGTCAGGGTGGGGGAATCCCCAGTTCAACTTCAAATATGATTATGTTGGGGGGTCCTGACTTGAAAAGTGTCAGGACATTCAAATTCCAAAGTTTATGGCCATATACTGAGTACTCTATATATATCCAGTAACCAGTTAATAACTTTTATTTACGTCTTTAATAGAAAGAAGCAGACTTCTGACTTATTTGGGATTTCTATTACAAATGAAAGAGGCATCAGACCTTTAAATGCATGTAACAAACATTCATCATTTATTATCCCTAGTCCAATTTAGATTGATCCAAATCTTTAACATATTTTATGCATTCTGATTAATTTAATCATTTAATATTAATAGTAGAAACATGTACAGATCATATTTGTACTTGGGCTTTTTTCTTTTTTACAATACAACCAACCCAACTTTAACACACATTTGATAGCAGGAGAATAGCATTACAGTATTTACATCACTAAAAAAATAAGGTTTGTGTGTGTGAGTGTGCATGTTTGTATGTACAGTATGCATGTCTTCATGTTGATCTCATATGTGTGTTACTGTGTGTGTGTGTGTGTGTGTGTGTGTGTGTGTGTGTGTGTGTGTGTGTGTGTGTGTGTGTGTGTGTGTGTGTGTGTGTGTGTGTGTGCGTGCGTGCGTGCGTGCGTGCGTGCGTGTGTGTGTGTGTACAATGTACTGTACTGTATGTGCTTGAGTGCTGTATTGTGGTGTGTGTGTGTGTGTGTGTGTGTGTGTGTGTGTGTGTGCGTGCGTGCGTGCGTGCGCGTGTGTGTGAGCGCGTGCGCGTAATAACAATATCACCAGAAGATCCAAACGTAATGGTAGAAATGAAAACAGTTGTAAATGTACAAGAAAGTCGCGCCGCAAGCGGCGCTCCTGTCTAGCCCCCCTCGCCACGTTGTTAACGGGAAAAGCTCTGTGAATGAGACATCTAGACTGGCGAGGAGCAGCCTGACATTACATAACTGGAGCGGGGAGTCTGCTGCCGTGCTTCTCTCTCTCTGTCTCTCTCGGAGGGGCTGCGCTCTCTAGGGGCTGTGTGTGTGTGTGTGTGTGTGTGTGTGTGTGTGTGTGTGTGTGTGTGTGCGTGTGTGTGTGTGTGTGTGTGTGTGGCTACGCCCCCCTCGGTTGAAATTGGATCCGCCGGTCCCATAGCTGGGAATGAGCCAATGGACGGCGGTCCCCATGGCGACGGGGGGCGAATGATAGCGTTATGGGCGGTATTCCTTACGCTCTGACGACTACCTATACGACTACCTATGAGTTGAAGTCGATGTAAAGGGGGCGTGAATGGGCTTGGAAGTGGGATGCGGCAATAGGAGGAATGTAATAATAGATAAATGTCCACGTCTACAGTGTTATTTACTGTACATATTCAGAAGCAATAAGTGCTGGATGATGTGTTTGTTTTGTTCAGGACATCAATTCAAAACTTATGTCAACAGTTCATTCAAGTCATCAAACATTATATGATTCAAATGCTGGTGATAAAATATTGTGCATCCACACTGATAGCTTTAGATGTTCTTCAGAATGATTACTGACTGACATAACGTGCAATTATGACATATCATAAAGACAAATAATCAATTATCACATCTATCCTTTGCTTTAAGAATATAATGAGCATTGTGTAAGTAAAGGTGTATGGTGGACATTTATAAATATTCATAAAGTATTATACACATGCTATGAAAGTTATAAAAAAACAACAACAAAAAAAAAAAAGATTTAGAGTGTGATATTTAGGGTGTAATCCATCACAGATTATTACCTACCAAACGTTAGTCCAACTCAATAAACCAGATGATTTTGCCATCCTGGACATGATGCTACCATCTGATGACTGACTTTGTTTGGATGGGTTAGATCACTGGTTCCCAAACACTGGGTCGGGACCCATTTGTGGGTTACAGACAGATTTGTATGGGTCCCTTTTTCGCTAGTGTGGGTCCTGGGCAAACATCTAATTTCTCTTTTGGGTCCCAAGCTAAAAGGTTTGGGAACCACTGGGTTAGATGACTTGAAATGGACAGTTAATTCTAATTCACCTCTACATTGAACATCACTGATGTCCAAAAGTTTTACATTTTCTTTTAAACAGTGCTTTTCTAAAAATAAAAATAAAACATCTGGCCCATCATTTGAAAGTCTGCCTAGTCTGATTAGGTTTTTATAACTGTTATGGATTACTGACTGACCCTTGTTTGCACTGATTTATGAAGGGTTAATAACGCACTTCCCACAGCATTTGAAGAGAGAAAGGGTGAGAATGTCTCCACTCTGGCCATGTGCAAACCTAAAATAACAGAAATTAAAACATAAGAGAAAACACAAAACAAGATACTAACTCATCATTCAATAAGTCATTTTACAAAATGATATACATTAGTTTGGGAAGGTAAATAATTACATAATGTCATCTCATTAAATTATATGTATATATTTATATTCTGGAAAAGACACTGTTTACTTTGTTTCCTGACTATCCCTTACATCTCCCTCTGGTCAAAGCCACATTACTTTTAACTATAGAGGTCACCTGGGAACCCAATTTCAATCAGTGGTCAGATTAAACAGTTGCACTCAATAAAATGACAACACATGGGAGCTGGGTGATCATTATGACTAAACAATGTTATGTTTAACTTTAAAAAGTAAGTGTTGCCAAAGGTGTAAATAGTTTATTTGATAGCAAACCTACTCCACTGTATATAACATATACCATTTCTAAGCTTTTGTTCTTGGGTCCCATAGGACAGTTGGCTTTCATAGTAAATGTCTATAATTAGGGTCAGATCTGGACATGGGTCACCAAATGCATGAAATTAACTAAGTAGAACAGAAAGAAACAGCCTGGGCCTCCAAGACCAGAGAGAATCACTAATATCAACATGACTTACTGTGTGCAACAAGGTGTCTCTGGACATTATGCATCTGGATTCAGCATCTCCACCTCAGGAGCTGCAGCCTAAAGTTAAAATAAATCATAGTTAGTTATGATACGTCATCACCTACCACTGACCACCTCCTGTTATATACAGGAAACCTCTGAATAACTCCTGACTCCTTTGTACAATTGTTACAGTCAATGATGTTGAATGTACTGTTGATCAGTGAATTATGAGACCAGAGGTAAAAATAAAGTATACTACTTACGGTTACGACAGAGGTCATCAACAGGGGGTCCACAACCCCTTGGGGGTCCGCAGAGGTACTGCAGGGGGTCCCCAAAATTGTTGCTTGATTAAACAATAAAAAAGAGAAAATAAATAATAATAATAAAAAGTATATATATCTTTTTTTTCTTCTTCAAAAATGTCTGTTTGTCTTTCAATATTTTAACCATTTATTTAAAAATAAATAATGAGTCTGTCCATTTTGAATAGCTTTTTTTTTTGCATAACATGATTACTGTGACATTGGTTCTCAGTTAATAAATGTGTTTAGAAATGGCAGTGGTACTCTAGTGCAGGGGTTTTCAAAGTGGGTGACGGGGCACCCTGGGGTGCCGTGATGTCAGTCCAGGGGTGCCGCGAGATCATTTGATAATATATATAATATCACTCAGGGGTTGACACTAAGGTCTCAGAGGCACTTTCCTGTCGGGCAAGTACAGTTCATGTTCTACTTGCCCCAAGGTCATGCCCACTTGCCCAAAAGTAAATCGTCCATTATAAAATGATAAGTACAATTTTAAATACTGCTCAATTTAACACTTATTTCTTTACTTTCTGGGGCTGTGCAATAAAAAATGTCATACCTCAATACCTCCAAATCCAAATACCTACATAGCTATGATTGAATATGTCTATGGTTTCACACTTGTTACATTCCACAGACCAGAAGACAGAGCGTGCTGGCCACGTGCAGGTGTTTAGACAGATATCTCGTGTTGTGTTTATACTGTTGCGTCCCCTCTCAAATGAGCACTCGTCCAGTTGGGCAACCTGAAAGCAAACTTCACCTTTTTTATTTTTACCTGCCAGGGGCAGGTGGGCAAGCCTTAGTGTCAATGTCACTACATCACTATCAGTTCACTATGCTTAGTAAAACAGACCTGATTTGCACTGTTCTTGATTAATTATTTTTCCATCTACGACAACTCTCTTCACTAAAAATAGCAGAAGTTCACAACGCGTCACAACTTGACGCGTTGTGAGCTTGTAGATCGCCTATTTTTGGTGAACCTTCCCCCCAGAATTGGGATGCTGGGGTTCAAGTTGTTAAACGTCAAGTATTATGTTATTTTCAGTCAGTTCTGATGGAAACGTATATTACTCCAATATGAAGTACGATTCTAAAAATGAACAGTGTAACTCAGGGGTGCCATGGATGAAAAAGTTATTTACAGGCCCTGAGTCAAAAAGGTTTGAAAACCCCTGCTCTAGTGTACATTGTATAATGTATGTTTAACATAAAAGCATGAATATGTTTATACATACAAAACACAATTTTATACATAAATATGCTGTAACCTTCCCCACCCCCCACCCCACGTAGTGGCAGGTGCAGGTGGTCCCTGCTCCATCTCCCCATCAGTTTGGGGGTCCCTGGTCTGTACACGTTGAAGACCCCTTACTTACCAGATGGAGGGCGTGGAGCTGGAAGAAACGTGTAAAGAGATGTGACTGTAGTTAGCACCATATTAATGCAATGATATGGCATGAGAACCAATATGTACGTCATTCTACTGTCTCACCTTTCTTCCTCCTGTACATGAAGACTCCGGTGACAACGGCAGCAACAACAGCAAGAAGCATCACAGCGATGATGATGATGATGATGATGGACGTGTTGGATTCTGGTTCAACTGGAACAATAAAATACAAAGAAACAGAGATGAAAAAGCGGAATTATCTTAAAACCCGACATTCATCCATAATCTGACTTTGTCTGTCTGTCTGTATGTCTTTGTCTTACTGTCTGTCCATCTATCCATCTTTCTGTATGTATGTCTGTCTGTTTAACTTCCTATCTATGTGTAGTTATTATGGACCAAATCACTATTTTCAGTACAGGGGACTCACTCTGATCTAGTCTATATTACATCTGTGATTGGGTTTTAAGATTAGTCATGTGATCAGGCCAGTGACCTCTTTGACCAGCTGTAGAATGTGTCTTTGTGTTTCACTTTACCCACAATTCAGAGCACATACTGTATGCTCATCTAAATCAGTCTCAGGTTAATAACCATTTCAATTATTTTTGATCTAACTTCTATGGTAGTACATCCATACCTCCTTTAGTCTTAATCCAGTTGGTCTTGATCTTCTCTCTGTCCAGAGTGTACTTTAAGTCCTCTTTGATCCCAGCCAGCTGAAACACACACTCGTACCGCTTGAAGTCTTCATGTTGGACTGAGGTCAGGTCCAGGTCAACGCTCATCTGGAAGGTTCCATCCTCAGGGTTGGGGAGGGTCTCTCCATGGTCCACGTTGTCCTGGAGCTCCTCTCCATCTTTAGTCCAGAACATGATGACTCTGTCTGGGTAGAAACCTGTAGCGTGACACCTCACTGGAGAGGATGGAGTCTTCTGGAGGAAAGATACAGAGGGACGCTCTGAGAGGGGGGGGGGGGATACAGATGGAGAGAAAAAGAGAGAGGGGAGAGAGAAATATTTTGTTAGTGTTATTTGTTTGAATTTCAATGTGGATTTGTTGACTGCTTTGATTTAAGAACTGTTGTATTTCATGTGCTTCCATTATCAGTGCAATACCGCAATGCAGAAATAATAAGTGAAGTAAAATTCTTATAACCAGTGTAAAAGTATTCGTTATGCAGAATGTCGCAAAATGTGTGAATTTTAAAGAAGAAAAAAGAAAGCTCACAATGTGTTACATCACGAAAATGTTGGGAGTTAGTAGAACTGCTATTTCTGGTGGGGGGGAAGTAAGATATTTAAATATTGATGTAGTGGAGATGTAGTGGAGTAAAAAGTATAAAGTATTGATAAATGGAAATACATGGAAAAGTACATGAAAAATGTCTTTCTATTCCTGAAAAGTTGCAATGTTATAATGGAAGCCATTGTTCTCACGATAATAAAAATCGAAATATTTTTTTCAAAAATCTGTCAATTGATGATGTCACTGGTGGATGGATTTGACCCACCCACAGCTCTCCTATGAGACCCAGACTGAGTAGAAAGAAAGGTGCTATTTTTATCATGAACATTAGTGAGGACCTATTATATGAAGACAGGTTGAAAAGTGGTGAAGTCCTCCTTTAAGTACAGTTCTTGAGTGAAAGTACTTAGCTACTGTCCCCCATTAACATTAATGATTAACGATAATAAATACCTTTGAACAAATGAAATGAAAGAGATGGAGAGATAGAAAACATAGTAAGAGAATAATAGAGAACAGTGAGACAAAATGGAGAGAGAAAAGCAGGGATGAACAAACAGGAAAAGAAAATCAGAGAGAAGGGGATAGAAACAAAGACAGAGACAGAGAGAGAGATACGAGAACAAACAGATTATGGATAACATATTTATCTAAGTATAACTGTTGTAACTGTTCTCTGTTCTACTCGTAGTAATGTTACTACATCTGAATATATTTATCTAAGTACAGATCATCACATCATGTTGTTGTACCTGTTCTCTGCAGAATGTTCTTCCCGTTGTTCAGATGCTTCTTCAGGTATTCAATGCACTCAGTGTTGTAGTAGTACTTCTGCTGTGCCATGAACATTTTGTTTTGATCCAATCTCAGCTTGCTGATGAAACCCTGTGGTGTTGGAGAGACCCATGTCTCTCTCTTCACGTCCAATGAGATGAAGTCCTCTCCATCATAACCAATCTGTTCAAAACCATCAGTGTCTCCAGTCTCATCATCCCACTCACAACCATACATGTTCTGGACGATGTGGACACCTGAGACAGACAGACAGACAGACAGACAGACAGACAGACAGACAGACAGACAGACAGACAGACAGACAGTCAGTGTAGTAAACAACAGACACATTCTTCTTGGTGTCAGTGATTGATATTCAATTTGTACCACAGAGAACAGACCATCACACACACACACACACACACACACACACACACACACACACACACACACACACACACACACACACACACACACACACACACACACACACACAGTGTCAATATGGTTCTGTCTGTCTTACTCTGTCTGTACTTTTTCTGCCACAATTTATACTTGGCGTATGATGGTGTCATGCACTGACAATAGCAGATCTACAAGCTATAGATCTAGATATAGGTTAAGTCACTGTCATTGTATAAAGGAGTGTGTGTGTGTGTGTGTGTGTGTGTGTGTGTGTGTGTGTGTGTGTGTGTGTGTGTGTGTGTGTGTGTGTGTGTGTGTGTGTTTGTGTACTGTAGGTTTGGCACTATCATGTAATTTGACTTGACAATTAAATGTCATCTAAATAATTGCGATTAACAATTTAACTGTGTTTTTGACATTGATCAATAGAATGCCAAAAACATTTCTGTTTGCGTTTTATGCTTATTTCTGACAAATAAACGAAATACAGTATATCATTTCAAAATAATGGAAATAGACGATCTACAAGTCGATCGATACGCTCACATCGATGTGAGCTTGTAGATCTGCTATTTTTGGTAAGTATTTTTGTAAGTATAATAGAGAGAAAGTGAGTAAATGAATGTGTGTGTTTGTGCATGAGTGGTGTGCGTGCGTGTGTGTGTGTGTGTGTGTGTGTGTGTGTGTGTGTGTGTGTGTGTGTGTGTGTGTGTGTGTGTGTGTGTGTGTGTGTGTGTGTGTGTGTGTGTGTGTGTGAGAGTGAAGAGTGTGCATGCGTGTGTGTGTGTGTGTGTGTGTGTGTGTGTGTGTGTGTGTGTGTATGTGTGTGTGTGTGTGTGTGTGTGTGTGTGTGTGTGTGTGTGTGTGTGTGTGTGTGTGTGTGTGTGTGTGTGTGTGTGTGTGTGTGTGTGTGTGTGCGTGTGTGTGTGTGTGTGGCATGAAGGAAGTTACATCTTACTGATTGTTTTTTTTCCAACAATGTGAATAAAATCCTTTTTGCAGTGTGTAGTGAAACATAAACATACCTCCAGTTTGGTTGAAGCGCTGCTTTACATTGTCTATGTTGACCTTGAAGATCTGCTGGTTAACCATGCTAATCTCAGTGTTCCTCTCCCAGTACTGTGGGTCCTCTGCTGTGATCTGGTTCATCCAGTCCTGTTTGGGAACTTCTCTCTGTGTGTTGCTGTCATAGTGAGTGATCTGAACATCATCAACCATCCCAACAGCCACAAACTCTGGGAAGTTTGGGACATCAGAGGAAACAGTGTAGAAGTATTTCAGGGTGTGAGTCACTGTGAGACAAAACAGAAAGATAAAAATCTAACATTATAATTACACAAATGCACGTTTGTGCAATAATGTTACACCAAAATGATTTTGATTTAATCGCAACAATTCAATTATGTTTCAATTCATTTCCAACAAGAGAGAACTTCAAACAGGTCATTTCTGTTTCTGCATGAACTCATCTGTCTGTCTGTCTCTCTGTCTGTTCTTCAATATGTGCTTCTGGTCTCTGTCCATCTGTCTGTCTGTGGATATCTCTCTCTCTCTATGTGTCTTTCTGTCTGCCTCTTTCTGTCTATTTGTCTTTCTGTCTCTTTGGCAGTAAAATGCATAATCTATACTCCGTCGTACAATGGTGTCTGGTGTCAAAAATGCAGATCTACAAGCTCACGTTGCAACAAATTGTCAGCTTATAGATATTTTTTTATTTTTTTCATCATTAGTTATAAATCAGGCTTTGCTGTGTAGTGTATGTATGTATCTCTGTTTCTGTCTGTCTTTCTGAGTCGGAGTTTATATTTCTGTGTTTTGTCCTCTTACTAGTCTGTCTCTGTCTGCCTGTCTGTGTGCAGACTGTGCACCTGTCCTTCTGTAGGTATTTGTTTTTACTCTTTCTTTTTTGTCTCTGTTTGTCTTTGTAGTGAACTTATTATTGAAGTAGGCCTGTTCAGACATGGGAGAATTATATTATGTTATAATCTAAGTATATAAGGAAACAATTTTTTACATTTAAAATGTAACATGCTATGATTTTGAAATGAATTTAATGGATTAATATTTGTTATATTTAATTATAATTGAAACATGGTTTCAGGTTAAAATAACACGGCTCCTAGCGCCCTCCAGTGGCTACTGTCAGTATTGTTACAGTCATGAAGAATTGAGACGTTAGATTAAAACACTAGAATAGAAACTGCGTAAATACAGCCAATAACTCTGAGTAAAAAAAGGAAGTGTTAATAAAGTATTAATAGTCTAAGCTGGAGTAACTTGATTATACTAAGACGGGGTTTAACTTATTCAATCACGACCAAGCAACGCAGCATTAATTTTTATAAAGCCAGGTAATTTCCCAGCCAGCGCTATTAGCCTGAAGTCAATAAAATCACTACAACAGTTTAAGAATCGAGGCATTAACTTTACCTGGAGATGCCACATCTAGGTGGTAAAACAGCAACAGTAGAATAAACTCTCTCATGTTGACGGTGGGTTAGAATAAGCTAAATAAAAGTTCCTCCACTGTTTCTCTCCATGTCTGTCTCCACACTTTCACTCCAAGCCTCCATATCATGACGACGACGTGCCAGCAGCCAATAGAAATTCACCAAATGCTGTTGTCATGCGTTTCCAGGAGAATTCCACCAACACAGGTTGTTAACTTGAAAGTAAAACTAGTAGAATGAGAGTTTGACTGTGACAGCATCGTGTTGTTATTGTTTGGTAGAAGCGATATTTGAACTGTTTCCTAAATCAACCCTATCACATCACAACTCCAGACTCATTTAAAATTAGAGCCATGATGATATGTTAATTAGCTCCATGGAGCCCATCACAGGTTATATAGTCCAGTGGTTCTCAAAGTGGGGTCCGGGGACCCCCAGTGGTCCTTGGGGGGTTTCCAGGGTGTCTCTAGCTAAAGTAGTTAAAAGGCCTATAGTATTTTAACCAGATCTATTATTTTATATGTTGGCTATTCAAAAATAGAAAATGTACAAGGATTGTGCATCTGCTACTTTTGAAACATTTTGAAAAATCTTCTGGGGGGTTCCTGGCACAGAACATTTTAAAATGATTTTAAAATGATCAAATTTATCTAGGTACGATATTTGTGGAGTAGCCTAGGGTATTGAAAAATAAATACTCAGTTAAAGTAAAAACATGTCAAAAACGAAAGTAGCCTACAGTACATGTACTTACAGTTACTTTACAACACTCACAATTAATCTTGCTTAGTAGGCCTACTGTGTTCTATGACATTTCAAATGCAGACTGTCTGTCTGCCTACACAGTAGCCAGTTGCCCAGGGTGATGTTGTTTCAAATGTTTCAAAAAGAATTTAATGAATAAAATAACCAAAGAAATTCCCTAAATTACAAAACAAATGTTTAAGAAGAAATGAAAATTGTGTTGTGAGCTTGTAGAGCTGATATTTTCACTAGTTTGGGTCCGGGGGAAACATCTGATTTCTCCTTTGGGTCTCTTGTCATTTGGGTTAAATCCCTCTGGTCTAGTGTGTTGGGCAATGAGGAGCATCAGGTGATATGATGACTGATATGACAGGGTGGTCGTCACTGCACTCAGGAACAATGGTGGACATTTAGAAACATACGGACTGGAGCATGGAGAGGATTCACAGGATCTATTCTATAGCATCTGTTTTGAATGGAGTGTATCTGTCATGCATATTATTGAATCCTGTCAGAATTATTATTGATTGTGCATAAAGGAACATATCTATCCATCCATCCATCTTTATCTCACAATGCATAGCATCGTTGTGAGCTTGTAGATCTGCTATTTTGATCGGCTTTTTTGAAACATTGCTGTAAAACTCTCTCTCGTCCAGGTTAAACTGTTGCCATCCTTCTTTGTCCTTTGTTCAGGGTTGACTGCAGGTGCGGTGGTCTCATAAACATAAAGGAGAACTGGTCGGGACCCACAGGGGGGTCCCCACATGATTTTGAGGGGGTCCCCAGATGACAGTTTAGTGAGAAAAGAAAACATAAAAACTGCATCAAAAGTAATCAACAAACTACTATAAAAACTGGTCAAACACTGGCTAAATATCCGATCTCCTATATTTCCATAATGTTTATCTGTGGAACCGAGACAAACAATGCCTCAACTCCTACATTCCAAGTGCTTGTCAGGATGGGGGATCTCCTGTTCAAATATGATTATTTTGTATTATATTTTATGTATTCTAATCTATTTCATATTAGAGAATTCAGCAACATTTACAGATATCTTTACTTGGGTTACGGTTAGTTTTACAATGCTACCAACCCAACAGCCTTAAACACACATAGCAGGAGAATAGCATTACAGTATTTACATCACAAGAAAATCAAAAAAGGATTGCGTGTGTGAGTGTGCATACAGTGTATGTACAGTATGCATACATGTCTTCATGTTGATGTCATACGTGTGTTACTGTGTGTATATACTGTACTGTATGTGCTTGAGTACTGTATTGTGGTGTGTGTCTCTCTCTCTCTCGTGCGTGCGTGCGTGTGTGCGCGCGTGCGTGTGTAATTGGGTAACACGTAAATAATAATATCACCAGAAGATCCAAACGTAATGGTAGAAATGAAAACAGTTGTAAATGTATAAATGTCCATGTCTACAGTGTTATTTACTGTACATATTCAGAAGCAATAAGTGCTGGATGATGATTGTTTTGTTCAGGACATCAATTCACAACTTATGTCAACAGTTCATTCAAGTCATCAAACATTATATGATTCATATGCTGGTGATAAAATGTTGTGCCTCCACGGCACGCTGATAGCTTAAGGGACATACAGGTATTTGATTTTTGAAGGAAAATTACTTTTTTGAAACATCTCTATCTCTTGGTTATGGGCTTAACATAATTGTTATAAATATTTTTGTAAAGATCGATGGGTTTTTAGTGGCACCAGTAAACCACTTCCGCAATAAACGTGAGAGTAGTTACCAGGACTGACAGAACTTGTTAACTTATTATCTCATATCCACTGATAGATTCTCCCTGCTCTCAAACATCAGTCATAAAACCATCACAGCAATCAGGAGAATCGTCTCGTCATCAGGTCTCCTTGTCCTGTTCTCAGGTGGGTGATGACTCTGAAGGAAGCAGGAATCTCTGCTAAGTTGCAACGTTGTGGTGTTGCGTGAAATGTTGCACACACTATTTACCACATTTTTTTTTCATATTGGACTCATGGTTGCGCAATAAAATCCCACTTCATCCTTTTGCAAAAAAAAAGTTGAGTTTGAGTTTTCTTCAAAACAAACATTTTGCTGTTACAGTTTTTGTTGAAATTCTCATGCAAATTGTGAATATTATCTTTGTGGTCACGTGATCTAGCGGTATCTGTCAGATTTTGTATTCCAAATGGCCTTAAATGGCTTTCAAAGTCTGCAGGAGCGGCCCGTTTGGCACAAAATGACACAAATCACATCAACCCAGCATTGCTGTGAAAGTTTCCATGCGCACTCCCTGTATGCCAAGGAAGAACCTCGGGCTCGGACCCATTTTATTTTCCAAACTGACCTCACTCTAACCTCTTGTAGGTTTTGCAATCAAAATCTTTTTTCCCTGGATTCCTTGGTTCTATAATACCACAACAACCCCCGGTCATTTGTGCCAGAGAAAATTTCCCACAATTTTGTGTTTTCTTCAAAACACACTTTCCCCTGTAAAGCTCCTAGATATGCTCTCCGAAGAGCATATTTATTCATTATGTGATGAAAAACCTGTGGTGTAAGCAGGCCTGGAATTTCGTCATTTTAGGGGCAAGGCCACTTAGCCTTTGGCGTTGTCCACTTTTTGAGAGCACGAAGGCCAAAGATTTTAGTCCATTGAAATAATTAATTGAATTTAAGGGTTAAGGATTTTAAATGTAATGTGTAGAGTGTAGAATATCTGCTGTGAAATAAATAAATGGTTATTTACAATCTGATCCATGCTCAGCCCTGCACAAATCAAACATACTGGATTGGTTTAAAAATGGGGACTGGTTGCGAGCCCTGGTTGTGAGCATCATCTGTCTTTAACAACCCTCTCTCTCTCCCTCCCTCTCTCTCTCTCTCTCTCTCTCTCTTTCTCTCTCTCTCTCACACACACAGTGCAAAAGACAACTTCAAAGCGATGAGTTCCAGCGGTATGTATCTTTTATTTGTTTTAATTTAATCTTCACTAGTAAGAGACCAGACCTCTGCTCGAGTTTAACACATTTTATTGAACAAAATATGAATGGATGAGGGAAGGACGGGGAACCCAGGTAGGGCGAGACTCAGGGTGGGAGTCAGGGACATGCTGGGCCCCTGATTCAGCCCGGGAAAAAGAGTTGGAGAGGCCCTCATTGCATGCTGCTACTCAAAGATGTGCCATTTCAGATCATGACAAGTGACAAGCCAGTGGGCCAATTACTGTACATGATTTATATTTCGTCTTCGTCAAAACCTTGCATGTCCAAAACCGTTTGTTTTGTATTTATCATTTTAAAAATGATTTAAACTAGTGAAAACAGCCGATCTACAAGCACACAACGCCTCGCACCGCAAGGCATTGTATGCTTGTAGATCCGCTGTTTTCACTACTTTTGTGAAAACACATGCTTTTCCCAATGGCCAGCACGTCCCTGGTGGGGGTGTATAGTCTCTGGAGAGGACGGTCATCGATGCCGTGGAGCGGTTGTCTCTGTTTTCCGACACCCCCTGGGTTCCTGGGGAAAAAAATAGAAATAGAGAATGAGAAGGGTGAGATTTGATGAGAAGGAGGTAGTTGGGGTGCAACACAAATGCTTGCAATGGATTCAGAATCATGAAAAACACCCTAGTTTGACTCCTCACACATGCTACTTTAGCAGATTACGTTTGTGCATTTTGTTCCTGTAGAGTAAAGTTAATGGGACCCCAACTTTCAACTTTAACACCAATATGGCTGTTGTAGACTCAGAATATAGACTCAGAATATCATACTTACTAGCATATCCTAGGGCTAGGCTATTAGTCCCTTGTCACAATGATGTGAAATAAACCAGGCATTATGCCAATGCCTCCCTATAGCACATGATATAAATGAGTATGTCTTTCACTATATTGCATTATGCTTTTTGGTGTATTTTGGCACTGTATTATATATACTAGCCCTTACCCGTTCAAAGATATGAGCTCCGAAATGATGTGCAGTGTGTGGATTATGGGATGTGCACTGTGCACACAGTATATGAGGGATGGAAAGTAACTTTAACTGGTGCTTGCATGCTAATATGTAGGAGCATCAATGTAAGAAATACCCTTTCCATTTAACGGCTACAGAGATACTGTGTACCGATCTGCATGATTTTGGACAACATATGTAACAGGGCCAGAAGAACCCCCCCCCCCCGCCCGCCCGCCCGCCCGCCTGCCCGCCTGCACACACACACACTCCCCCCCCCCCCCATGTGTGTGTGTGTGTGTGTGTGTGTGTGGGTTTGTGTGTGATTGTGCATGGCCTGAACAACAGCGCCCCTCCCTTAACATGTGTGGTGACAAAAGGTACTGTAGGCTAAATAGATATAGATACACCATAAAAATGCAATTATACAGCATACGATTTGTGAAAGTGACAAACGGGCTTCACAGTTATGTCAGGTGTGTTCATATGCTGATGGTGATGCGATTTCAGATCAATTGCTCCAGCCACTGATGAGAAACGCGGTTTCAGACAGACAGACACTCAGACAGACAGACATTCGGAAAATTATATGTTAGATATATATATACCGGTATATATATATATATATATATATATATGTATATATTGTGATTGGCTTTATGCTTGTTATTCTGCTTCATTCCACTAGTACATGGCTTGATTGAGTCTCACTCCCTGCTGACCGGCTACGGGTGCCATCCTTGACCATTGTTATTATTACCCTGAAGAAGGCAGCTTGTCCGTCCGAAACGTTGGTCCTCTCTGTGCATGTCATAATAAAATAAGTATGCATCGGCAGCTACGAGTGTGTGGGGCTATTTACATCGTTCCCGAGTTGGCCGGCCCCTGACTAGACAAGCTTCTAGCGATAAAGAATTAACTTTGTAACAAATGAACAGAGTACAAACAACAGCCATTATATTCCTACAGTACATATTGCTTTATAAGCATTATAATTATTATCATTACCGTTATAATACCATAATCATCATCATATTGATCATATTACATTATCATCATCATCCCATCACATCACAGGGAGTCCAAGCACTACAGTATCAATGACCTCTTTTTGAACAACATGTTAGACATACAGTATGTATATCATATAATATATCAGCAATCGTATAGACATATCAAGTTGAGGAAATACATCTCAGGTTCATAATCTTCCCGTAAAGTGAACAAAGCTTTTTGTGTGTTGTGTGTGTGTGTGTGTGTGTGTGTGTGTGTGTGTGTGTGTGTGTGTGTGTGTGTGTGTGTGTGTGTGTGTGTGTGTGTGAGTGTGTGTGTGTGTGTGTGTGTGTGTGTGTGTGTGTGTGTGTGTGTGTGTGTTTTCCTTGGTTACGCTGTTAACTCACTGTTACTAAATAACTTTGTAGATTTGTATTATAATTACAAAACATTACCACTTAATGTACCCTATTTAAAACATGCTATATCAATATAGCTACAATATATATATATTTATATATATATATATATATATATATATATATATATATATATATATATATATATATATACCGGTATGTATGTATATTTTTCTGAAATCATGACTAAAGATCTTTTTATATTATATCATTATTTCAACAAATCGCGTCACCAAGTATTATCTTAAGGAAATGCATCTCAGGTTCATAATTTTCCCGTTCATAATTTTCCCGTAAAATGAACAAAGCTGTGTGCATGGTGTCATTCAGAAGGAGGGTGTGTACATAAGGATAATATCACAATAAGTGAGGCCAGGCTGCACATGCTGAGCCACTGGCACTGTCTCTGTACTCAGTTATCTTCCTACATTATATTTAACTAGAAGCTCGGCCGGCCGAGCGTCTAGTCGGCACCCTGGCCAACTCGGGAACAATGTAAATAGGGAATGAATGCCCCGCCCTTTAATGCAAACCCCATTATACCTGTTTGCGTGTGTCCATTTATGCCCATATATGGAGATATCTGTCTGTCTACGTCTATTTTATGCCCATACTGTATATGGAGATCTCTGTAGGACCCGTTTTGACCATCTGTTTGCCTGTGTCCATTTATGCCCATATATGGAGTTATCTGTCTGTCTGAGTCCCTTTTATGCCCATATATGGAGATCTCTGTAGGACCTGTATTGACCATCTGTTTGCCTGTGTCCATTTATGCTCATATATGGAGATATCTGTATCTCTCTGTCTGCATCCATTTTATGCCCATATATGGAGATCTCTGTATCTGTTTGTTTGTGTCCCTTTATGCACATTATGGAGATCTCTGTATCTGTCTGTATATGGAGTTATAGGTTGCCCATATACTCTATCTGCGTCCATTTTATGCCCATATGCCCATATATGGAGATCTCTGTATCTGCCAATATGCCCATATATGGAGATATCTGTATCGGTCTGTGTCCCTTTTATGCCCATATACGGAGATATCTGTCTATATATGCCCATATATGGATATCTCTGTATCTGCCCATATATGGGGATCTCAGTCTGTGTGCCTTTTATGCCCATATATCTGTCTGTGTCCCTTTTATGCCCAGCGCTTGCGCCGATTTGTCCCTTTTATGCCCATATATCTGCCTGTGTCCCTTCTATGCCCATATACGGAGATATCTGTCAGGTCGAGGCAAGGCCCGGCACTGCAGTGATGTCACAATGAGTCAGCGCTTGCGCCGATTTCCTCCGGAACAGCCTGATGTCAACAATCAGCCCCGCATAAGGAGATTCCGAACTCTGCGTCCATTTTATGCCCATATGCCCATATATGGAGATCTCTGTATCTGCCCATATGCCCATATATGGAGATCTCTGTATCAGTCTGTCCCTTTTATGCCCATATACGGAGATATCTGTCTATATATGCCCATATATGGAGATCTCTGTATCTGCCCATATGCCCATATATGGAGATCTCAGTCTGTGTGCCTTTTATGCCCATATATCTGTCTGTGTCCCTTTTATGCCCAGTGCTTGCGCCGATTTGTCCCTTTTATGCCCATATATGCCCATATATGGAGATCTCTGTATCTGCCCATATGCCCATATATGGAGATCTTAGTCTGTGTGCCTTTTATGCCCATATATCTGTCTGTGTCCCTTTTATGCCCAGCGATTGTGCCGATTTGTCCCTTTTATGCCCATATATCTGCCTGTGTCCCTTTTATGCCCATATACGGAGATATCTGTTGGGTGTCGGGTCGAGGCAAGGCCCGGCACTGCAGTGATGTCACAATGAGTCAGCGCTTGCGCCGATTTCCTCCGGAACAGCCTGATGTCAACAATCAGCCCCACATAAGGAGATTCCGAACGTTTCGCGCCGGTTAGAGAAAACCGCGCGTCGGGTCGGGTCGAGGCCCGGCACTGCACTCCGTGCCGCGGCGGGGAACGCGCGTGCCGAATCTGAAGCCGGTGGGACGAACGGTTCTCGAGATACGCGGATTACAGACACACACGCAGAGACTTCTCGCATTTATAGATAGATTCCACTGAACAAACACTTCCATTTATTCAAAAACTGGGTTACATCTGAGCCTGCAGCATATTGAAAAGTGTGTGCTTCTTTTGGAGGTGGCGAGTACAGTATATTATAAGACAGCTGTGTCACTTGCTGTGTCAGTAGTCAGCGAGGTTCAGGATGAAGCCTTGTGGTGCTTTGCTGTTTGTCCTCTTCTGTGTGTGTGTGAGGCTGACCCTGTAGTCCAGCTCCATCACAGACTCAACCATACTGACGACCACGGAAAAGAGTTGGAGCTGACCCTTGAACATACTGACGTCTGACGACCACGGAACAGAGCTGACCCTCGAACATAATGACGGCTATGGAACAGAGTTGGAGCTGATTCTTGACCATCACCACAACCATGGAACAGAGTTGGAGCTGACCCTCGGCCATCACGGCGACCACGGAACGGCCAACAAAGAAGACACAGGTGAGGATGATTTTTACAACACTAGATTTCCAGTAGTGATGCACCTGCACCCAGATCCACTGTCATACCTGTGTGACCTCCCGAACCACCCAGCCCACCCAGCCCACCTTCTGTTCCAGCTCCTACCCTCAAGGAGAACGCTATAGATCAATTCACGCCAAGAACACCCTCTTCAAAGACTTGCTTCTTCCCTACAGCCATATGAACTCACAATTCTGCTTTTTATATCTTGCTGGCACCTTCCTTTTTATACTCTCTGTACTGTTTTTTGTATTGTTTTTACATTAGTTAGTTAGTTAGTGCAGCTTTGTTCACTTTACAGGATAATTATGAAACTGAGATGCATTTGCTTAAGCTGATACATTGTGACATGATTTGATGAAATAATGATATAATGTAAAAACATCTTATAAAGGGGACATTGATAAGTTCTTGTTTGGCAGCAGGGAATGGTCATCATTTCAGAAAAGAAAAATAAATATTTTTCATAATTCAGGTATTTGAAACGTTAAACACTGCTGCAACACTGTGCAGTGCCTCATTATGTGTGACATTATGTTCATGTATCAGTTATGTTGGTGTGACTATTCTCATGCCATACCCCTGAACCGTGTTTGTGCCAGGTGTGGTTTGGGGCAGATCGCAGCAATGGTGAGACTCGCAAGTCCGGATTTCACGCTTGTGACTACGGTCGAGCATAACCCCTGCTCATTAGGCCTATGCTAGGGTGATACTAGACAGGAAACAGGAATCACAGTCCTGCTGGCACATTCCTTTTTATATTCGGTGTACTGTTTTTTGTATTGTTTTTACATTGTGCTAAATAGATACTGCAGACTCGCTCCCTATCTTCCGATGTAATCTGAAACCTCAGCTCTTCAGACCTCTTGATACTAGATTTATGAATACTGTAAATCACTCTGCTAAATGCCCACACTGTGTGTACGCGTGTGTATGTGTGTGCACACGCCAAAAAATTAGAAATTTTGGTAACACTTTCTATGAAGCCCACATTTATAATGCATTATGAGGGCATTCATAATGCATTATAATGCACTCATAATGCTTCATAACTACACTCATAAACACACATAATGCTTTATGATGCACTATATCAACAGTCATACAACAGTATAATGACACTTATAAGGACTTAAGTCCAAGTGTTCTGTGGATGCTCTTGAATACTTATGAAGACCACATCTATAATGCATTATGAGGACACTCATAGTGCATTATAATGTACTCTTGAATGACTGCTTGTAATACATTATGATTACCTATACACACAACTCAAGTCAACTGTAGTAACGACTAGCTCATAATATGTTATAATAGCCCCTGAAGTATCATGAGACATCATTGTATGTGTTAAGTAAAGTGACATACTATGGAAGCATCTATAATATATATATAGGGTGAACTATTCCTTTAAACAAGCTATAGCACATGGACCTTATCAATATAACTAAGAGTTACGATTGGGTACATATATTTTAAATGGGCAGAATTACGAAAGCTATTATGTGAGGAGAACTATAATCTGGCTGTCATCTTCCTACCCAAGATGCACTGCGCTTTCTCTTTCTATTTCTATTCTCTCTCTGATCCAGAGGATTAAACTAATTAAAACATATATTTTCGGGGGAAAACTACTGTTTTGCTATGTAATTACTGTACCTTTTTCTTCCCTTTTTATTAATATCACGTAGATGTGTTTTTTTGGGTACTTTATATAGCTGTAATGAGGCTATGAAAAAAAGAAAAATCCCATCCATTTCCACTATAAAATAATCTGCAATGGTGATTCTGTCCCACTGGGATTAAACAAATTAAAACATATATTTTTGGGGAAACCCCCTGTTTTGCAATGTAACTACTGTACCTTTGTCTTCCCTTTTTATTAATATCACCTAGATGTTTTTCCTTTGGTACTTTAAATTGCAATAATGAGGCAATGAAAATACCCTCTCCCCCCATTCACTGCCACTATAAAAACAATCTGCCCAGGGTCATCTGTACCACCATAGTAACAGGGCAGAATGGGGCGGGATTTGCAAAGGGGAGAATTGTTTCTTTGTGAATAACCTCCACCTGAGTTCACCAACATCCACAAGATTTGTACCGGGCTCGTACAGCTGGTAAACAAATGCTTCAATCTTTTTTTCTGTGTCAGAACTGAGCTTTTTTGAAGTACTTAGAGTAGCAAATGCAGATACCACCTCCACAGGACACCGGTTTAGGGCTTGCCAACAGGTTAACTTTCCCTTTCCAGCAAAATGGCCTGTCTGGTCAGCTCCAGTGAAGGCATGGAACCCTGGTAAGACTGAAGTCCTCGTTTCACCCAGTGCCTGCACTACTGGCTCCAGTGAGATGATACGTTTTTTGTTTCCCACACCGGTGATGAAATAGGTGTCCTTGCACAGCTGATTGTACCGTCGGATTGCAAGAACAAAGACATCAGTGTCCGGGGACTCAATGTAGAGCTGTGTTGCCCCTCTTCGGACAGCATCCAGGCTGTGCAGGATTATCCTTGTGTCAGCCTCTTCCTGTGAGCTGTGGAGATGTTTTACATCGATATAGTTTGAGTGGACATCTTGCCTTGACGTGATTCTGAAAACGTTGGGTTTCCCCTGGAAGTGTTGGAGGGCTTTCTTAGCAGACAGTCAGCTCATCTTTGGTGTGGATACCTGACAAGAACTGTTTTTCAGACACCTTCCTTATCGGTGTGTTGTCTTCCACATGATAAGTGGTAGGGGGCTTGCCACCCTGGCGTCGCATACGCGTGGCCTCCTTCAGTGAAGATGCAATATCATAGCGGTCAAATACTACATGTTCTTTGGTCTTCCTGTCCAGTAGGGCTATGAAGTGGTCAGCCCACTGGGAACATATCTTGATCCATGATGGCTTTCCATTTGCCTCTACCAATGCTATTCCATCTATGACACTTACACTCTTAGATGGCAGGGGACAACTGTCAGTGGCAGCACTCTGTGGTTGCTGATCAACACCAACGTCACCAGTCCTCTTCTCATTCTGCAGCTCCTCGAGAATGGTCATGAGCTTGCTCTTGTCTGTGCAGGGCCGAAGCTCACCAGTCACTGTGAAGAGAGCATGTGGTTTGGCAGTGAACTCGTGCTGGCCAATGGCAAAGAATGACCTGTCATCCTTCAATTCCACCACCTGGTCAGCGAGCTTGTGTTTCACAACTTTTCCTGCACTCTTCCACATCTTCAGTTGAACCTTTTTCATTCTGGCCTGGGACACTGACTTCATTTTTGTTAATGCACGCTTTCACAAAAGCAACATAGTTCGGCTGGCCAATTTAGTCTTGGCTGCATACATCTTTCTCCACGTGGGGTGGCATCACAACTTTTGTGATGATATTGGCTGCCTTGTCCAATGTCCATACAGCAATGGACAAGTCATGGTTTTCCTTTTGTGTAGCTGTTTGTGTGCCAGCCATCTGGCATGCTTCTTCAGCAAGTCTACTCAGCTCTGGTGCGACCAGAGAAGAACCTTTCCCTAGCACTAGCATTCTGAGTAATGCCCACAAAGCCTCCAGTGACCTTCATGATGCGATTGTGATGTGTCCAAGCAGCATCATTCAGGTGTTTTCAAAAACTATGATTAGCTTTATCAGCTGTGATCCCTCACAGCTGAAGCACAGTTGCTTGACTAATTATGACAAGAATTAATCTATGGATATCCTAACAGAAAAAGAAACAGGTAATTTCCTACTTTCAGACTAATTAATAAATCATGTGTGCAGATTATACTAATGACAAAAGGTTGCATTTACTTACATCAGGATAGGAATTTCTGGACTTGTAAACATACTCAATTAGTCAATAAGAGTCTCAGATTATCTCTCCAAAGTCAGCTAAATGTGAAAAATGAAACGATTTCCTGATTTTCAACTCGTTTTTGCATAATTTAAGCTGATTATGCTAATTATGAAAGGTTGTATGACTTCACAATGGTAACATATGAATTTCTGGACCTCACAAACATGGACTTAGACTCTTAGATCACCTTTATAAGCTACCTAGAAGCAAAGTTATTGCCATTTCCCGTTTTTGGCAATTAATTGGCTAATTATGCTAATTACACAAGACATGTTTTTTTTGGCATTGTGAGAACCCCAAGAATGAAGATATACATGTCTCCAACAATTATCATTCCAAAATTACAACCAGCAGAATCACTTGATTGGCTCCCCCACTATAGCCAAAACAGTGTTAGCTAGCAGCATAGCATCCATCATTACTCCAACTATATAGCCTACTGATTCTTGAGAGTCGGGACAAAACATGTCCCACGTAGAAAAGTCTTATTTATATAAAAAATAAATACATTCATAATGATTGAAATACTCACACAATTAGATCTAAAGGAATTCTGAATACTGATGTTCTGTTTTAGCATAGATAATTACTTTTTTGAGAGATATTTGTTTAAATAAGTGACCAGTGGTTAGACAGCCCATGTTAATTCTGGCACTACAGGTGAATAGGGTAAAATAGATAACTAATAGCTACAACTATGAAACTTCTCCAGTTGATTACTTACATCAAGACTAAGAATTTTTGAATTACAAGTTTTCTGAAATTATATGTTTAGATATGCAAATGAGGCATTATATGCGCTAATTATGCCCAATTTGCAAACTTTTCAGTATGTTTTTCTAGTTTTTTGGGGAAAAAAACGATTTTTTTCTTCAGTTTTAGTTTTTTAAGTAATAAAGGATCATCAGATCTACATCATCTTGTGTTTTATATCCTTAGGGAATTCCTTTCTATTATGGAAAAATAAAAGATAAAGTTAGAAAATGCAACATTTTTGAAATTTCAAAACAGTGTGAAATTAAGTCTTAAGTTTATATATTATATTTCATTGCATATCAGAGTAACTAAACACTATTAAAACATATATCAGAACTTAAGATTCTTGTTGGGCTAGAGTAATTATAAATTATATACTTTTTAATGTGTCTGACAGAGTTGAAAAAATCTAGTTTTTAAGGTAAACATGTGAATTTGTTAAAAATGTTTTTAACCTACAGCCTAGCCTGATTTCCGACTCGACGCTGGGGCTTGAGTCTGAACGTGTATCCATTCTATTTGATTGACAAGGGGAGGGGATTTCAAATTTGAAATCCCCAATCACAAGAAGACTACACTTCCGTCGACCCTCCCACTCTCTGAGTGCTGCGAGCCTACTGTTAGAACCCCCCCCCCTCTCTCTTGCTTTGAATTCATTGGTCGGTTGACTCGGTTCGCCAAGACACCGTATCAAGAGACGCGTCATATGACACATCCAGACCAAGAGATGCAGTTCACTCAGAGAGTGGGCGGGTCTATTGGCTGGAGCCAGGCTACCTACAGCCTGCACCTTTACACGGTTAAATAGTTAAGATCTTTATCCACATGAATATATAACCTTTATCAACATAGTATGAATTTTCAAAAAAAGTTTTTCAGAAAGTGTTTTGTCCCGACTCTGAAGAATCAGTTAGCCACGACTCACTCACCAATTGCTGGCTGACTGAGTGACGAGACGAGCAGGACGATGTTTAATGCCTTTATAGCCTACATGGTCTTGTCTTGGGGGGACCCCCAGGTGTAAAAAAATGTCCCTCCGTGAGTGACACATCACACGTCACACTTTTCCCCTGCTCATATCTCCACAACCGTTGCCCCCATCCATGCCACATTTTGCACACACACTCCTTACCTGCCAAACTACAACCTCCAAGGACCCCCGGAGCTACAGGGGCCCCCAGCTCCCTGGGGGACCCCCAGATGTAAAGAAAAACCCAAATGTGCCAAAATGACCAAATGACCACCCCAACGGGGCTGCTCACGGGGAATTCCCGGGGACCACCGACTCCTGGTGCTCCAGAACGGATGCAAAAGTGGTGGTGCCCCCAGTGGAGGACCCCCTACACTGCAGCTCACATAAAATGCCGTAACTCCGGCTAGGAGCGACCGGGAGAGCCGGGGCCGGTGCCTATTCGTCCGCCTCGGCGCCGCGCAGACCCCACCCCTCATTTCTCACATGGCCCTCTTCTAGCGCCACCATCAGGCCGATTCTTGCAAAGCCACCTACGGTCGCTTATCTCCCGATTAGGGAGTCTTACTGGTATTCCTTATGCCTGTGTTGTTAATTTCACCACGAGTCCATCATGACGCAAGAAAGATACGCACTGACGACAGAGTGGACGACCGTTAAAGGCTCCTCCTATGAAAGCCATTTCCTCTCTGCACAGAAGCGCATTTCAAAACAAGAGTCTTTATTTTATTTTTTTCATCTATACAATCGATCATTCAACATGTTTATTTTGAAATTGTCCTGGAAAATAGTAGCCAAATAGCACCTACATGCCACTGAGAGGTTACGTTTGTGTTGATGAGCCAGATTACGTTTTTATGAAAGTGGGGGTGTCCCGTCGTACTCACAATGAATGGTCGTGACGCGCCTGCCCTCATGGGTATCATGCCCAGAACATAATAAACACAGGTATTACCTTGCACATGCCCCAAAGCTCCAGCTCTGTCTGTAGGTGATTGGTTGTTTGCCAGAGGGAGGGGGCAGGTGCAGGTATTTTAGCCAGCACAACAGAGCTGCTGAAGAAAAGAAGTAACATATATTAAGTGTAAGAACCAGCACAATCAAGCAGGAGAGACAAGACGTGGAGAATGGGTGTTATGAAGTGCTTTATGATTTTTGCCCTATTGGGCATAGGCTCACAGGTAAAGTAATAACTTTCTTGTTGTCTTAATTTATATACAAACAAAATACTAATATCACATTTTGATATCATTATGTAGCCTACAAGGAAAATTTACATTTCACTGACACATGGTCTTTCTTTATGTTTACATTTTCAGACAGCAGCTCAAGGTATGTTCCTTTTTGCATAAATTCCACTGTATCATTGTCAAATAATAGAGACAGATATGGTATCATAGATTGTTTTTGCGTTCTCAATATTATAAGTTATGAACACAGTAATGAACACATTTTTGTGTATCAACTACACTACAATGGAAAACAATATACCTAAACACCTGTGCACACAGCAGGGCTGGATCTAGGCATAGGCAAGGGGGGGGGGGGGGAATGCCCTGTCTGCCCCACCAAACATGATGGCATGCAAACGTCTAAAATTTCAAAAATATTAAACTATTTGAAATGTTATGCTACAACTATAGGTAGATGGATACATTGGATAGATAAACTGATAAGATATTAGAGAGAGAGAGAAAGAGAGAGAGAGAGAGAGAGAGAGAGAGAGAGAGAGAGAGAGAGAGAGAGAGAGAGAGATAGGTGTTAAACGTGTTATCAGAGGTGGAAAAAGTACTCACATTTTGTACTTAAGTAAAAGTATCAATACTGCACTCTAGATGTACTCCATTACAAGTAAATGTCCAGAATTCAAAATGTACTTGAGTAAAAGTATGAAAGTATTGGCATCAAAATGTACTTAAACTTCCAAAAGTAAAAGTACAAAATGTTTGAAAATAGCAGATCTACAAGCTCACAACGCATCGCAGCGTGATGCGTTGTGAGCTTGTAGATCGGCTATTTTCAAACAGCCTCGGTATAAAACAGGGCTAAATTGGTTTATGTATGTTTTATAATATTATAATTTATATTTACAAAGTAACTAGTGACTAAAGTTTTCAAATAAATGTAGTGGAGTTAAAGTACAATATTTGGACCCGAGATGTAGTGGAGTAGAAGTAAAAGTATTGGAAATTGGAAATAACTCAAAAGTGTACTTAAGTACAGTACTTGAGTAAAAGTACTTAGTTACTTGACACCTCTGCGTGTTATAGGTATAAGTGTGCCAAAATGCTTAGTTTTCTATGCATTTCGGGTGTTTTAGGGGGTTTGTCTGCCCATTTTTTTCCGCCCACGTTGTGGGCTGGAGGTGACCCCCCCTATCATTTCTTCCTGCCCCACCTAGTGCTAAAGGCTAGATCCACCTAGTGCTAAAGGCTAGATCCACCTAGTGCTAAAGGCTAGATCCACCTAGTGCTAAAGGCTAGATCCGGCCCTGACACAAAGGCACAATCTTGTACAGCCTCACACACATACTGCAGGCACTGGTTCATGTCAGGTTATAGCCTACATTTGTGATCGGAATCATTGGTCTCATACATCATATTGCTTGACATAATAATTACAAACATAGTTATGAAACAAAACAAAATAATGCAGGCGTTGGATTTTAATGAAGCAACTGAATGAAAACAGACAAATTGTTTATTTTGAATGATGTCATTTCACAGTTTTCCAATCAGAATTATGGGAATCGTCATCAGAAAGCATGATTGTGTCATGGACAGAGTACTCTGGAGCCACCGCATACCACGTCTCCGCTGCACCAACAAACTCGCCAGACAACATTATTACCTATGCAACGTATGGTCCCAATGTTGTGATGGGCTCCCTGCACGATCTCACCCCGGACAGCACCTATATCGTTACGGTCGAAGCTCTGGAACGACTGGAAGACATAAGCTGCAATCGCCAGCGTCGCAGCACTCACGCTGGGTGCGAAATTCAAGGTCCACCAATCAACAGCACTTTGGAGGCTTCCACAGGTGAGTTACAGTGGTGGCTTTGTCTATAACAAAGAGTGTTATTAGAAACTTAGACAACTAACTACTGTAGATTTACAATTTACAGTTTACAGTTTACAGTTTAGGCATTTAGCAGACGCTTTTAATCCAAAGCGACTTACAATAAGCAGATAATGCATTACTATAATAAGATAAGATAACATGTCAGAACATCAACAACAATATAACAAATGCACATGAATATCAATCTAAAACAATAAAATCAGGAAAAAGAAAAAAAATATATATATACCGTATTTTCCGGACTATAAGGCGCACTTAAAAGCCTTTAATTTTCTCAAAAAACTACAGTGCGCCTTATAGTCCAGTGCGCCTTATATATGGATCATTCATTGACATTCCCTTTAGTACAGCTCCATCTGTTGGATGCATAACGCAACGGTAGCGTCTATTATGTGCGCCTTATAGTCAGGTGTGCCTTATATATGAAAACAGTTTGAAAATAGACCATTCATTGACAGTGCGCCTTATAGTCAGGTGCGCCTTATAGTCCAGAAAATACTGTGTGTATATATATATATATATATATATGTTGACTAGCTTCATGTATGGTCATTGAGTGTTTCAGTAGTGCTATGGGTCAAGGTGGAGTCTGAAAAGGTGAGTCTTCAGTCCACGGCGAAAGCTAGCGAGTGAGTCCGTTGTTCTAAGTCCGACAGGAAGTTTATTCCACAGCTTGGGGGCCAGGAGAGCAAACTGTCTCGGACGAGTGGATTTCTGTCCTGGGGCCTTCAGCGAATTTAGAGTTAGAGAGTTTTGGGTAGAAAACAGGAATAGTAGAGAATAGCATAACATTGGGGCTTATGTAGGTTTGGATCGTCTGTGTATTTCTACTACAGTTTTAGAGGTACTCTAAACTTAGAGACATTTAACGTACTGTATGTGCACAGTTCTCACCTCTTCACATGCCTCGAATACCCAGCTCATATCGATTGCTGTAAATGTAGACATAAGGCACTTTTGTGTACAGTATAGGCCTTTAAAATGGATTTAAGTTATCTTCAGCTTTCAGGCAACTGTATAGACAGGAACATTTTACTGTTCACGAAGAGATTTGTCCAAATTCAGCCAAGAGGTATATTATGAAATATCGTTGCCCTTATTTTCTGCATACAGTACTGTACCTCTCGTGCAATGCAAGGTGCCTGGTTGCGTTTGATTACGTTTTCTATTATGGGCAATTACTAAATGTTTTTCTTCTTCCCACATGTTTTTTTTCATCAGAACTAATTGTGTGCATTAACTGTCTTTAGCTCCCAAGGTGATGGATCCTATTGACGTAGTGAAGGCAAAAGACAGCACAACCTTGATGGTGGAGTTCACCACGGTCCCTGGGGCCACTGGGTTCATCATACGCATTGAGAACAACGCTGGCTTCTTCCGCGAAGACATTGTGACCTCCTCGCCTGCACAGCTGGGATCCCTTGAACTGTACAGCGCATACTCACTCAGCATCATGTCTAAGAACGCTGATGGCCGCAGCCAGCCGTCCACCTCTGTGGAAGGAAAGACAGGTACAGTTATGCCTCATGTAGTTTTAAAAACATATTTTATGGACAGGGGGGACATAATAGGGCATTCACGAATAGTGTTTTTTAGTATTCGAATTATTCAACTTCAAAGTATTTGAATAGTCGAATATTCGACAGGACTGGCCAAACTGTCAAATATTAAGTAAGCAAGAGGCGAACATTGTGAAAATAGCCGATCTACATGCTCACAACGCCTCACGTTGCGAGGCGTTGTGAGCATGTAGATCTGCTATTTTCACAATGTTTATCTGCAGAACCGAGTCACATACCTACATGTAATACCTACAATTCCAAGTGATTGTCAGGGTGGGGGTCCCCAGTTCAAATGTATTTTGGGGGTCACAGCCTAAAAAGGTTTGAGAAACCCTGGTATAGAGCATTAACAAATTCATCCACCAGGGCCATTGACAACTAATGCTTATGACTTCCTATCTTGCCAAGCTTTATAAACAATATTTTTTTTTTTTAAAGAGAAAAAAATAATAATAATAATAATAATAATGAGCGAATATTCGACTTAGGTGAACAACGTCGAATAGTGATTTTGATATTCGAATTTTCGAATATTTGGTGAATGCCCTAGGACAATGTAGGAAATAACTTTCTGAGGGCTTGTTTCAAGCAGAAATGACGCGTTCACTGGGGGAAAAAAACAATTGCCACCTAGCCTTCCACCTCCCTTGTTATCTGATCTTCCTTATTGTCTAAAATGAGTACAAAAGAATATAGGTCCCAACCTGCGTCAACATTGGTTTGATCCACTTGATATACGGTAACTGACACATATACTGTACATGTGACTTAGGCCTTTTCTGTATTAGTTGTAACTTTATCTGACCTCAGTATGCAAAACACAAAAAGCTGACCTCCTCCTGACAATGCATGCTGTTTACAACAGCTCCTGCTTGTCTTTCTCAATTAATTTCAGAGAAACAAGAAAGCCCAGTATTTGAACAAAGTTATTTTTATATACAGTGACAGTAAACGGAACAACATAAGCATTTCAAGCCCTACCTGTGACTGCAGTGTAAAACCCCAAGTGTTCATTTAACTCAGTTACACATGGATAAATGAACACAGAGAATGTTCCTCTGTGATGAATCTCACTGTCACTAAATGATAAACGATTAACTGATCATCATGCACCCATCCCTTTGGCCCTGGATTCAGTCCAGGATGCAAGAGACATCATTTGATTTGACAACATTCCTTGCTCTATTCTCCACCCCACAGTGTTGCCTGCTCCTGTGCTGACCACCTCATCTCCCAGCAACGACTCCATCACAGCATCATGGAGCAATGTGAAGCATGCAGTGAACTACTCCGTTGGTGTCCATAAGTTCGGCATAAACAACACCGTGATAGTGAACACCTCAAATCTAACGGAGACCATTGCCGGCCTGGATGCGGGCTCGCTCTATATCGTCTTTGTCTACGCCTGGGACACGGAGGGCAGGAAGGGAGAGGCTGCATCGGCCAACCAGACTACACGTAAGATGGGAGAGGGACCAAGAAAACTGTTTGTATTGTGTTCATGAGATTATGGAGAAGGAAAGCTATTAAGCTGTCCATGATTCTTTAAAGCAGTGGTTCTCAATAGTAGGGTCCAGGGACCCTCAGGTTTTCTTGAGCAGGTTCCAAAAGGACCCTTACAGGTCTGTATCAGGTCAGCTCTACTCGATTATAGTGAGTGGTCTGAGGGGGTTCCGGGTGCAGATTCAAAGTATAATCAAGTGAAAAGTTATAATCCGCACTCACAATGTCAGGTTTAAGAGTCTTTTTTAATGCAGTTAGCAGCAGCAGCAAGCAAATAAACAGACACGTTTCGGCTAGTGTTAACACAGTATCCTTGACAGTGTACAACAAATGGAACCAAATGGACCCTTCCGGGTCCATTTTTACACAATCATGGTGGTGCTTCCTTCTTGAGAACCATTGTTTAACACGTACAGTGCATGTGATCAAATGTTTCATTTGTCAGACCAAACTAATGATATTTCTTTGGATTGCCACAGGACCTCCCACTCCAGATTCCGTCGTTGCGTCTGTGGTCTGGGACGGTGATGTTGCAGGACTGAATGTGTCCTGGAGCAAGGATCAGAACATCCATCCATCCATAGCTGTGGAATACCATGTCACTGCTGGAGCCCTGCAGTGTAACTCCACATCCAGTGCCTGTACCCTAACACCAGTGGTCTGTGGAGAGAACTACTCCATCCAAGTCACTGCGTCTAACGACGCTGGACCCAGCTATCCATCCCCTCCTCTGGTGTTCATGTCTTGTGAGTATCAATGAATGATCAAACCATCCCCTGGTTTCCAAAGTGAATAATACGAGCTGATATTAGACTTTTACCAAATATATCATATAACAAACATTGATATTTAACTGACACAAATGTCACTTTTTTTGTTTGTTTAAACACGTGTATGATACTTAATAGTTTTATTTGGGGAAAATGAGGTCTGACTTCCTGATTTATGTTAGGTGACAATGCGTTATTATATAGCAATTCTTAGCATTTATTAGTACCCTTTATCACAATACATTTTTGAGAGATTGATTGCGACCGTCAGGTCGCAGTTACTACCAAAACCTCCACCGGCTGTCTGTCAGTCAGTCTGTCAGTCTGTCAGTCTGTCCGTCACTTTTCCCCAACTCATATCTCCGCCACCGTTGCCCCAATCCATGCCAAACCTGGCACACACACTCCTTGCCTGCCAATCCACAACCTCCACAACCTCCAGGGACCCCCGGAGCTCCAGGGACCCCCTTCCGCCGCCATCAAAATGTGCAAAAATGACCACCCTAACGGGGCTGTTCATGGGGAATTCCCGGGGAACACCAACTCCTGGTGCTCCAGAATGGATGCAAAAGTGGTCGCACCCCTAGTGGAGGACTGCACTGCAGCGCACATAAAATGCCGTAACTCAGGCTAGGAGCGACCGGGAGAGCCGGGACCGGTACCCACGCGTCCGCCTCGGCGGCGCCAAGAGAGCCGTCAACATGAATCTGTCCCATATAGCGCCACCAGCAGTCCCATTTTTTCGTGGAGCCATTGTATCGTCTCAACGATAATTATCACCATATCGCCCGCCCCTAATTATAGGACACTAAACACTAAACTTTACCCTGTATTCCCAGTCCCTTGCCCACCAGAGAATTTGGCAGTCGAGGAGACAGAGGCAGGAAACTGTACGCTGTCATGGAATAGCTCACCCTACGCAGACAAGTACAAGGCCTTCATCAAGAGAGATGACGGAGCTGAAGTGAACTGCACCACCAACAGCACCAGCTGCGACTTTGCCTGTATGTGTGGCTACACCTACCTGATGAACGTGTTTGCCTACAACGATGCTGGCCGCAGTCCCGAGGGAGTGACCCTCAACTACACCACCTGTAAGTAACTGTTTAACCACTGCCAATTCAACCCTAATCTGGAGAGAACAAGAGTGAACATAGTGGAAAAAGCTTGTGAGACCTATATTTTGTCGAGAGATCTGGTCTATTGTACAAAAACAATAGTGGACTGTTAAGATTGTTATCCAGAAAGCTTTCTCCCATCACAAGGCTGGGGAATCGCTCCATATTTCATTTTCATTTTCATAAATATTGAAAGTAGAAAGTAGAAGACGTGTTTAAGTATGTATTTGGGTTTTATAAATATTACCCATGAAAAGTAACAATTACATGTTATTGTGACCATTTCCTGAACACTTTTGCCTGTCTGTAAATGCATGCTGTCGGGTGAAAATCTTGTAAGTCCAAAACCGTTCGTTTTGCATTCATCATTTATTAAACTAGAAGCTAAGGGCGGCCCAGCGTCTAGTCGGCGACCTGGCCAACTCGGAACAATGTAAATAGGGAATGAATGCCCCGCCCTTTAATGCAAACCCCATTATACCTGTTTTCATAGGACCCGTTTTGACCATTTGTCTGCCTGTGTCCATTTATGCCCATATATGGAGATATCTGTATCTGTCTGTCTGTCGGTGTCCATTTTATGTCAATATATGGAGATCACTGCAGTTATAGTTCTGGGTCCATTTTATGCCCATATATGCCCATATATGGAGATATCTGTCTATCTGCGTCCATTTTATGCCCATATATGGAGATCTCTGTATCTGTCTGTCTGTGTCCCTTTTATGCCCGTATATGGAGACCTTTTGATTCTGCATCCATTGTATGCCCATATATGCCATATATGGAGATATCTGTTTATCTGCGTCCATTTTATGCCCATATATGAGATTTCTGTCGCTTTTTCAAACAGATGGTCAAAACGGGTCCTATGACAACAGGTATAATGGGGTTTGCATTAAAGGGGTAACCGGCACTGTGTCTGCAACACAGTCGGAGGCACAGACAGATACAGAGATCTCCATAATGGGAATAAAGGGACACAGACAAACAGATGGGAGATCTCTGCACACACAGTACCGGTTGCGGAAAACTCTGATGTCAGACATCAGCTCCGCATTCGGGGATTCATTTTATGCCTATATCTGGAGAAAGCGTGTGCCGGTGGGAAGAACGGTTCTCGAGATTCACATACATACATACACATTCACAGAGATTTTTTGTTGACTCATGTGGCGTACGTGATGTCACAGCCTTTTATGAAGTGATGTCACAATGAGTCAGCGATTGCGCCGATTTCCTCCGAAACAGCCTGATGTCAACAATCAGCTCCGCATAAGGAGATTCCGAACGTTTTGCGCCGGTTTCGGAAAACCGCGAGTCGGGTCGGGTCGAGGCCCTGCACTGCACTCCGCGCGGCGGCGGGGAACGCGCGTGCCGAATCTGAAGCCGGTGGGATGAACGGTTCTCGAGATACGTGGATTACAAACAAACAAACAGACAGAGATTTGTCGCATTTATAGATAGATTATTTAAACTAGTGAAAACAGCCGATCTACAAGCACATGCTTGTAGATCTGCTGTTTTCACTACTTTTGTGCGACGGCCTTGTATGATTTGCGAAAGAACGTACACATTTGGAGATACGAGATTTCCACCCGACAACGACGATATACTTAGTGTTGTTGCTGCTCTTATACCACCATTATTACTGGGGTTGGTGTGGGCCAGACAGTAGCCCCCCGCGGGCCGCAAATGGCCCGCGGGCTGCCTATTGGGGAACCCTGCTGTATAAAATGAGCTCACGTCACTTCACCATGTGTTCAATCTCCTCTGTACCACAGTGCCTTGTTGCCCAGAGGACGTGCTCGTCAGCCTGGTGAGCACAGAGACCCTGGAGATCCGGTGGAGCCCTGTGCGTGGGGCACAGCTGTACGAGACGAGGGCCGTGGACAGTGACGAGACCATCGTATGCAACGACACGGCACCCGTGTGTGCCCTCTCTGACCTGACGTGTGACAGCACCTACAATGTGCGGGTGATACCCTGCAATGAAATCCGAGGCTGCAACCGCACCTGCCAGCCTCGCACCAGGGACACGGGTATGTGCACGCACGCATTCACGCACGTACACACGTACCTACGGTACGTATGTCGCATACATAACAAAAACACATGTATTGAAACAAAGCATGCAAATTCCTAGAAATCCACATTGCCAAAAAGCAATGTATAACATACATACACACACTGCACAAACATACATCATATAGGGTTAAGATGCATTTTCGTGTGAAGACAGAGTACAAAACCTTCAGTGCTACATCTGAGAGTGTACATCTGAGACGGGTCCATTTGGTTACCTGTTGCCTGGCGTTGCCAGCCTCTATCACACACTTCGTTTTGGGAAGAGAGTCTGGGATTTCAAGAAGAGCTTTCATTTCTACGTCATTGCCCCAAACCACGTGCCCCTACAGAAACCACATGCCCCAAGCATACAACCCTGATTGGCCAACCCTTGAAGCTGGTTGAGGAAATAGAATCTCAATCGATCGGTGCCAGACCGTACTACAACACCACTACCGCCAAGGGGGTGGTGTTGTGTTCGGTCTGGTTTATTAACCAGGCAAGGTTACCTGTGTACACTCTCAGAATGAAGTTAACCCTGAGAAGTCGACTATGTAGGCACTGCAGGCAAATGCCAAATGTACACTGAAAAGTCGACTATGAAGGCAAATGCCAAATCGTACACTTCATTGTTTGACTGCGCTGCTTGCTGATTTCCAACGAGCGACGCTGCAATAGCACAAGGTGTAAATCAGGCTGTAACTCATCCTGGCCTCTCTCCCCACCAGCTCCCTGCATGCCACAGGATCTGGAGGTGAACCAGACAGGAGACTACGTCAGCGTAAGCTGGACAGCGAACAACCGTGCTGCCAACTACACCGTGGCAGCACAGCAGGGTACCACTGCCCCCATCACCTGCACAACCACCTCAGACAGCTGCAGCTTCGCCGGCCTGCCATGTGGCACCCAATTTCAGATCACCGCCACGGCAAGCAACGGTGCCGGCGACAGTTTACCCAGCTTCAGCATTGATCTGGAAACAGGTAACCGGTCGAAGATGACTATAGAGTCTGAGAGACTTCCTATAGTATGATGATCATCTCATTTGTCACTAAAAGGGCTCCCCAGGAATCATCGCATGTTGAAGAAATTAACATTGTATGTAGGCAGTTTGAAACATTTTGACATCGTCCCAGAATATTAACATCATCAGTGATAATGTGGGTAACATACATTTAAATTATAGTACTATCAAGCATATCAGACAATCTACATTTCCCTAAAATAAATGTAGTCTGACTGGAAGCAGGGATAAAACATATCCCCACCAGTCATAAAAATGAATGACCAGACATCCAAATCTGATAGAGATGAAAAGTTTGAATGCAAATCAAACCCCAGACTTTTGCAGTGTTCATATCAGTTGCCACGGGATATTTCAGTCAAATCATGCCTTTGTATTTAATCAATTCCTGAGTTTCATGTCCATGATCAAGAAGGCCGTTGAAACAAAGTTATTATATGGAGATGGGTGTCTACCCGACAGCAACGATATGCATCATACTGTATACAGAACAAAAACACTGCACTCTGTACTGACTGACTGTTCCACTCTCTTCCCTTACCAGCGCCATGTTGCCCAGTAAACCTGACCGTGGAACAGGTGACCATGGCGATGAGCAACGTCACATGGTCTTACGCCAGAGGGGCAGCGTCGTTCCTCACCTCTCTGACGTCGCCGCGGGGCCATGCCCGCTGTCACACCCAGGACTACCACTGTCTCGTGGGATGCATCACCTGTGGCACCAACTACACCGTGGGCATGGAGGCCTACAGCCGCACGGGCCACAAGTCTGTGTGCACCTATAAGGGCTTCTCATCCAGTGAGTTGACATTTCGGTCACTGAAAATCGTCTATTTTCACTGTTTTGCACACTACCGTTGTACAACGAAGTACTGTGGTTTGGAAAAATCCTTCCTCTTAGTATAATCATAATAGTAGATAATCATGTTTTATAGAGGGGAAAATCATGGCACCTGCACTTTATGCTGTCCATGATTCTTTAAAGCAGTGGTTCTTAATAGTAGGGTCCAGGGACCCTCAGGTTTTCTTGAGCAGGTTCCAAAAGGACCCTTACAGGTCTGTACCCTTGACAGTGTGTAACAAGACACGTTAGACATTAGACGTTTTAATTGCCCGGTCCCAATAAATAGATTTTCAGGCTGACGTCTCTGCTAACAGAGATAGAACTTCCCTAAAACAATTGAATTAGTTTGCTTACAAGGAATAACTTGTGACAAAATCAAAGAGGTCCCTTAACCCTTAAGTGCTGTTCGGGTCATTTTGACCCGTTTTACATTTTCATTTGGAAAAAAAAGGTAGAAGTTAAAAATGTTTCCACCTGAAACTCACTGGCCTTAAAGATTCTTCTGAGATGAACATGTAAAAAAAATATTTTTGCACTACACCCATGCTACACCCCCCTCATATTTTTTGAACCTTAAGTGCTGTTCGGGTCATTTTGACCCGGAAGCACAGAAATACACAGTATTATGCCAAAACACAGACACACAGTCACCCCCACTTCTAACACCCCCCTTCCGAAGCCCCATTCCGAACCCTCCCCCCCTTCCTATAAGCATGAGCAATATTGCCCAGTATTAAATGAAGTCGTTTTTTTTACATGGATTTCAGCTAAATCAGTAAAAACGCCTAGCTCTTTCAGTGTTTAATGTGATAGAGCAAAGCAGAAATGCAAACATTTACCAAATATATCATATGAATTGTTTGGTATTGAGTCAAAGTCAATGTATCATGATGATTTTTTAAGTTAAAATTTATATTAGTGTTGTTTTTTTTAAACCAAATATCCACCGGGTCAAAATGACCCGAACAGAACGAAGGTGTAGTGAATCTGAACAGAACTTAAGGGTTAAAGCCTACGACTATTTTGTCTATAGTACAGTGCACAAAGGTCCACAAAATCTTCCTGCGTGTGTTTTAAATAAGCAATCCATAACTTTTAAAATCTTTTTTTTTTTTTTTTTTTTTTTTTTTTGAAATCTGTTTGGTAGTGTATAGTAATAAAAAATGACTAGACTGCTCTTCTACTGAGAAATACAAATCCTAAGGTCGAGGGCCACTACTGGTTGCCAAGAGGTATTGCATGAAGCTCAAAGTGTAATATCACACCTGCCCAAAAACAGGCTTTCTGCGCGGGACACCCAGATTGAAATCCCTACATAAACCGTGAATTGCAGCTTTAAAGAGGCGGTGCCATAGTTTTGTACTTTTTCTGTTTTTCATGTGTCTAGGAGGTTGACAGTACTTCATTAGACCCCCTGGTGTGGTTGTTATGAGCAATTATGTATTGCCTTTATATTTGGGTTTTAGCTGGAGGCTGCCACCTTGTGGGGTCAAACGTGCCGGTCCAAAAACACAGATACTTATTACATAACAGAATCAACCCCTCCCCTAATTACCTTTCACCCAACATACGTGGGTGTGGCTAACTTCAGCTGGGTCACCACCCACCATGACAACCACGCATACCAATGAACTGGTGGGTGTGGCCACATAAAACATCATTTTAACTCTTTCTGTACACTTTTTTGGAAAAGATCTTACCTGATAATCCTGTTTTAGAGGGGGAAAAAATCATGGCACCCGCACTTTAATAAGATCACTATTAGATGTATGACTTAAGAGACATTGTTGTCCCTTACAGGTGCCTGCTGTCCATCGGGCATAAAGCTATACAGACTGGCCAACAGCGCACTGCGGGTGTACTGGCGTTCTTCTCCTGGCGGCAACTACAACTACACAGTAGATATGTCAGGCAGTGCCAACTACACCTGCACCCCCCCTGCTGGGGAAAACAGCTGTGACATCAGCAGTGTGCAGTGTGGAGACGTCTACCATGTAACAGTAGCTCCAGTCATGCCAGCAGGCGACAAGGTCCACTTCTGCCCCCAGAGGATGTATTCAGGTACTGCACTTCTCAATTTCCAGTGGAAGGGACACTGCACTGGAATTTTGTTCTGAATTGATTGAGTGTTGAGTGTTGATTGAGTTTGGTTACTCGATCTAAAAATTATGAAAAAGTAATTATAAAGTAATGCTTACATAACATTTATTATAATCATAGACGGTACAAAAAGACTTTAAGTGGTGATATGGATACTGTATAATGTATTTCCAATGAATATTGAAATACATAATTAACATCATGATTGCTTTTGGTTGACTTTGCATTCTTGTGTCTTTTTTCAGTAACTTGCTCGGGGAGCAATGTAGGAATGGGTGAGTACTGTATATTATTGGCACTTTGAATATTCAGTCTATAAAAATAGCATCACATCATATTGGCAGCCAGTGCAGTGAGACTAGTCTCGCGTAGCCAGACAACTATTCCACAATCTCTGAATGCTATATAGAGTCTGGAACAGCAGCTCCCTATCGGCGAGTAATGGAAACGGGCATTACCGTTCAAGAAAATATATTTTAAAATGTCATTTCTGCTAAGCAGCAAGCTAAACATGCTTATACGATTTTTATTCATATAATGATAAATGTGTGCGATGTGAGACTGAAACGGAAGTGACGAGGGGGCTTCACTTCCGCTTCATCTCGCATTCATCATTTCTATTCCGGTTTGCCAGACTGTATGCCGGGAGCATTTGACCAAATCGCGGAGGCAACAGTCTGGCCACGCAAGACTACAGTGAGACAGACAACACTGTCTGTGTGCTTCCTGATAGGAAGTTCAATACGTCTTTTTTTGTGTTGCTTTACATTAAGAGATGGAACAGTTCCATAATGACTAGGAGTCATATTATGCAGGCAGTATAGGCTATGAATACAAAAGTAACATCATTATTCATAACCAACTGAAATCTTTCAATACAATTTTGTCTCTAATGTCACTTAAATGTGTTTTCCTCCAGTGATTTACCGAGGAAAGAGAAGTGTTAACTAGAGAGTGGTAAGTACAATGGCATTCACACGCCACTCACTTTCATTTTATTAGCAAAAGAAACTGGCAGAATTATAGTTCAAATGACACATTCTTACAGTAGCATACTGTAGTGTACACAGTACGTCCCTCAGTGTTAAACTGAGTGCAATACGTGACCAAATGGTTGAAATAACACTGATGATTTTACTGTGTAGCTACTTATGAAAGCCATTGTTATACCAAACACTGTACAATATCACCCTGTTACTTGAGAGTACATGTGTCCCTCTGCTGGCCACATGTGTCCCTACTGGCCACAACAACAATGTGTTAGTGCTTTCGCTAATTGGTAAACAGATATGTACAACTAAACAGATTTTCGTTTTTTACCGTAAGAACATAAGTACTGAACAGAATGCATTGTGGATTGTTTTCAAAGCTTCAAGACCTGTTGAACCAAGCAGCAGATACATCTCTCTGCATCTCCCTGAGTCTGATCATTAACCTACATCTGATTCCTACAAGATCGAAGGCCAAATAACGAAGTCTGAACAAGCAAGAAAAAGAAGCAAATCTATTCCCATGCAACATTTGGAGGCAGTTATAGCCTGCAACAGGGATTACGATGACCAAATAAATGTGTGTTCTTTGTTCACATGTTATTTTTGGTTTTGTGTGAAACGCAAAACCCAATATGAGCTGCAGGGACATGCTGGGCCCCTGATTCAGCCCGGGAAAAAGAGTTGGAGAGGCCCTCATTGCGCGCTATAGAGAGAGATCTCTCTCTATAGCGCTGCTGCTACTGCCATTTCAGATCATGACAAGTGACAAGCCAATGGGCCAATTACTGTACATGAGTTATATTTCGTTGTTGTCGGGTGGAAACCTTGTATGTCCAAAACCGTTTGTTTTGTATTTATCATTTTAAAAATGATTTAAACTAGTGAAAACAGCCCCGCGAGGGGTTGTGTGCTTGTAGATCTGCTGTTTTCACTACTTTTGTGCAACGGCCTTATATGATGAAGCAGGGCTTTGCTTTGTGAAAAAATTCATACATTTGAAACTTGGAGTTGCGAGGTTTCTGCCCGACAGTGACGATTTACTTTGTTGGCCGCCTAGCCCCCAAAATGGAACGAAGGCCGACATTTTTTTTTTTTTCCTAATGGCCGGCCTGGACCGGCCGGGAATGAACCGGCCGTTCGGGAGTTGTCCCGCTTTTCCCAATGGCCAGCACGTCCCTGATGAGCTGCCGAAATTCACCCTTTGTTAGCCTTCTGGTTGGTCCCTGACTGACCAACCAGCAGGCTCTATCTGCCTTGTCCCGCCCTGGTTCCGCCTTTTTTATGTTGAATTTGCTAAAACATAATTTATGGAGAAATAAAAACATATAAAAACATTCTGATTCACTGTGCTGCCACTGAGCAGCTCCATTTGACTGAAACCAAGTTTGAAATTAGAATTGAGCACACAGAATAACGAAGCAACTGAATTAACATGGTAGTGGATGGAGTGTCCCACTGAATGTCCCACCAAGACACAGCAACCAATGGGTGTGGACAACGGACAACGGGCGGGACTTGACAAAGGGTGAATTGCCCTGAGAGCCACGTGATCATGGTGCGCTCAATTCACAACCTTTGCCACGCCGACGGCACCTCGTCCATCGAAAGTGCTGCGAGCCTAGCTCCGCCTTCTGTCTAATTTTTCGAGTGCTCCTGCTGCTTTTCCCCCGCGAGTTGCTTTTTAAGCAGCCCCTCCTATTTTGGTTTATACACCTGTTTCCGCGGGAGTTTACTGGAGATTATTTGGACCACACTTCCGGTTTAACAGCAGACATACAAGCTCACGTCGCGTCGCAGATGCAACCCGTTGTGAGATTGTAAATCACACTCGGCTGCGGCGCCGGAAGCTCGGTACAACGTCTGCGCAATGCACTATGGGGCGTTGGAAACCCGTGTATAGTCGTTAAAAGAGAAGAACCACCGAATAAGAAGAATAGTTGTTGAAGTGAAGCAGAAGAAGAAGAAGAAGAAGCCTCTTAAAGGGCCTACACCATGCTTTTAAAACTATATTTTTTGTATAAATATATGCTCAAAATGTAGTCTTAGACAGGTTTTAACCCTCAACAAACACTCTGACCATTCTTTTTGTTTGTTCTAGCTCTACTATAATGAGGCTCTCCAGCTGCAATACCAAAACGGCCTCTGTTTGCTCAGGGGCGCATCTAGTGGGGTTTTTCCACCCCTCCCCCCTCCCCTCCTCTTCACTCCTCCCCGGACCCCACGTTGACAACAAATAATGTTAATATTGGGCCAATACAAAAATAGGATAATGTTGCAGCTCTGATTATAGCCTACAGTAGGCCTATGTTGTATGTTATAGGCCTACTGTCAAATGACACAGGGCGACCGTTGCTAGACCAGACATTACAGAAAGTTAATCTACATTAGACAATCAACCCCACCTGCATTGTATTTATGTATAAAAAAAAAGTAAAAAAAAAAAAATGTTTTGAAAAAAAGTTTTTTGAAAAAAAAAGTTTTTTGAAAAAAAAGTTTTTTGAAAAAAAAAAAGTTTTTTGAAAAAAAAAAGTTTTTTGAAAAAAAAAAGTTTTTTGAATTTTTGAAAAAAAGTTTTTTTTGAAAAAAAGTTTTTTTTGAAAAAAAGTTTTTTTTGAAAAAAAGTTTTTTTTGAAAAAAAGTTTTTTTTGAAAAAAAGTTTTTTTCTAAAAAGTTTGGAGAAGTTCGGAGAAGTGTTGGGGCGTGGTGAGGCGAGCGGGCGCGACCCCATGAAATCCACGCGAGCATGCTCTTTTTTTGCATGCGTACGCGGGCGGCGAGAGATGGAGTGTGTTCATCTTTGTGAAATACCGCGTGGCGTTTACTCACTGAGCGAGACAGCGAGTGTGTTTGTGTCTCACCGCAGTGCGGTAATCGCTGACCCAAGCGGCAGCCATAGCGGTGACCGCGTATCGTGTGGAAGGCACTTAAATTGGTGTTTGTCTTGAGCAGGCAGCCTAAATGTTTACCACTGTGTGCCAGTGTGTGAGAGCTCAGGCCAGAAGTGCCTTCCACACGATACCGCTCTGCCAGCCTAATAATAACTAAAACTGCACTCTGTCGAGGTGCCAACTTGCGCCTTGTGCACAAGTAGGCCATGTATGTATGGCCTACTTACTTGTGCGCCAGCAGAGCGCGCCATGAGGTACACTCAACATCACCACTGACATCACCAGGAATGCTGGTCCCTTATTGGCTGTTAATGATGACATTGCCAGAAATGCTGGTCCCTGATTGTGCTACGTGCTTAAACACACACAGCTACATACCTACCAACCTACATACATGCATACGCAGATGAACGCAGTACTTGCGCGCAAGTAATTCGAAATTGTAATCATAATGCTATGGCAGAATCACACACACACACACACACACACACACACACTAACAAACACATTATCCATCTCGCACAAAGGTCTATATTGTTGAACACGCACGCACGCACACACGCGCACGCACACACACACACTCAGACACACACCGCAATATCAGCCTTTCGATCTCTGAAACAAAAATGTGTCTTTCCCCCTACAGTTTAAAACTTTGTGAATGTTTAAAATGTGTCCATTTGAGAATAAAATTACATTAAAAAGTATTTTGTATTTCAAATACAGAAAATACTAGACCTGAAAGTATTTTGATACAAATTACATCCATTATTTTTCATCCCAGCTAAATACAAATAACAAAATACTAAAAAGTATTTCAAATACGTATTTCAAATACATGTATTTCAAATACTGCCCATCTCTGGTTGTATACATGAAAAGTCTAAATCAAGGATAGCGTGAGTAATGGTGTCTGTATGTTTTGTATTACCAGTTGCTTTTTGTTTATCTGGCAGAACGTTTAGGATAGCGTGAGTAATGGTGTCTGTATTTTTTATATTACCCGCTGCTTTTTGTTAACAATTTTGCTGCCATTTTAAACATAGCTGTAGTAATAGTTAGGTAAAGTTAGCCGAAAGTTAAACCAATCTGGGAACTAAATCAAAATCAATATCTTTCTTCATCACCGCTGAACTTTCTCAATCACAACTCCCTTGGGGGACTTTGTGGGAGCCAATCAAAGTTGGGGGTATCCCGTGGGCCTGGGATTAAAGGGGGGAAATAAAAAATGGCCAATATGAGCGTATGAGGTGTGTAATTAGGGTATTTGGGGGCTGCTGAATCCATTCCAACCATTAGTTATCAGTACTAAAAATGACTCCTTGGCCATAAAATAGGCCACAACAAACTACCTTTTTTGTCAATAAAAAATGGTTGGAGTAGGGTTTGAAATCATGAAAACTATTCAAGATCAGGTGGGTAAGCGCACATGGCACATCATGACACACATGATAACATGATACAATCTGACAAGGAACACTCAAAATGGTTTAAAGCATAGGAACAGGACACAGGTGAACTCGAATGACATAATTGGCTAAGCCTTAGCCAATTAGGCCTATGTTATGGCCAAGGAGTCATTTAAACTGAAAACAAATGGTTGGAATGGATTCAGCAGCCCAAAGATACCCTAATTACACACCCCATATGCTCATATTGGCATTTTCTTTTTTTTTTTCATTTTAATTCCAGGCCCAGGTATCCCGATACCCCCAACTTTGATTGGTTCCCCCAAAGTTCCCCAAGGGAGTTGTGATTGAGAAAGTTCAGAAGTGATAATTGACACCTTTATGAACACATTTGTGAAGAAAGATATTGATTTTGATTTAGTTCCCAGATTGGTTTAACTTTTGGCTAACTTTACCTAACTATAAGCAGCTGCCAAATTGTCCTTACCTTTTAACGTGGGCACGTGCACGCATAGTGCATGATCTGTGCGCGACTCATGTAGTAGACTGGTAGACAAGATGACAGCTTTCGAATAAAAAAAAATCCATTGGAATAGACAAATCCGTTGCCAGGCTGTTACCCCTGCTGTAGCCGCCGATGTTACATAAGAAAACATTGGAAAAGTCCAGTTTATGCGCTATGGTAACACGTGGAGACGTTCGCGCACATAGCAGACGATATGTGCGCGGATCATATGCCAGGCGGGCACAAGAATCGAAAAGCTATCAAATAAAAGAAACCGTGTGAAAAAAAAACGATGAAATGAACGTGCTGCTTCTTCCTCTGTTTACAATGTAAACAGATGGGACGGAAGCTACGATTGGGCCTTGGACAGGATACGGAAACCTAGATCCGGTCAGAACTGGAAATACAGCAGGATACAGTTAGGGGGCGGGCCTAAGACTCCGAAGCGGCCATATACAGCGATCATACTTTTAATTGTTTCATAATGATTAAAGCTAATTACATTTCCGGGAACGACGGGCATCGCAGAGAGGTACAGCAGGAAATCAACGGTTTCGGCGGGGATCGCAGAGTATGAGTTAATCTTGCAGAACATTTTATTTATATAACTTAAATTACAGTCGGCCTATACTGAGTCAAAGTACAGGCATGAACCTCCTGGTCAAATATTACATAAAGTCAGTAAAAAGTGGTGCACTCAGTAGGGCTGCCACGATTTTACGGGACGATTAATTGTCACACAAATAATTTGAATTGTGTTGTTGTCGTTGAACACTGGAGCATATGAATATAAATTACATTTCTGTTTGGCTTTGAAGTTGCACAGGGCAGATATGACAAATAACCAACATATACAAAGGAATGACTGGCATATTTAATAACTTTATTCTTTATACATTTATAGTGGAAATAGCCAATCTACAAGCTGGATGGACATGGACAAACATGGAAATGATTATGATGATTATGCAAAACAATTGTGATTAGGTCTACCTACTTTTCCCTGAGATGGTTGCTGTGGCTCCCTTTATTGCTTAAAAAAAGGAAAGAAATATATATATTCTTGATTTATTTGCCCTGACTTTGGTCACTTATTTTCTGGCCCTGCACTATTGGGTTGTGTTGGTTGAACTGAGTAGTACTATTGCTGTGTTGATATGGCGGTGTGATACTGGTGTTGCATTGACTAGACTGTTACCGGTATGTGCACTTTTTTGTTTGGCACTGTTTGTTAAGTTGCCTTAATGATCCACGTCACATTGATATAAACCAGCATGCGCACGCGGTTTGGCACAAAATGAACCCCACCGTTCATAGGATGCAATGGATGCACTCGTGTTTAAAAATGCATTCTATCAAACTTTCAGATGCCGTTTTTCTCCCAGTGTGGAGGAAGAATGCTTAGGATTTTTACTGTCAATTCTCACTCTTGAAATATATAATCCTTAGGCGCCGTACAGACATTTGCGTGAAACATCTTCTCCGTATCGTCTGAGAATGGCCACTGGGGACGCCATACTAATGTATTGTCAATGGAAGGTTGTTTGGTGTTTTGTCGTTGCCGTGTCTCTTGGCCAAAAGACAGGCTGCGGTTGAGCTTGAGACACGGCAACGACAAAAAACCAAACAACCTTCCATTGACAATGCATTAGTATGGCGCCCCCAGTGGCCATTCTCAGACGATACGGGGAAGATGTTTCACGCATATGTGTGAGTCCAGCCCAGAGCCGTATAATGGAGAGTTGCGTCACTCCCGTTCACTTCATGGGGCCAGGTCTTCTACGCACACATCTATTGGCGTATAGTGACAAACGGCGAACCGGAAGTTTACAAAATGCATTGAAGTCTATGAGATGTAAAGTGACAATGAACCACGTGACCAGCGCTGTTTCTGACCCAAAACAGTTGTCCTTCAAACCCCACCTCCATTCACCGTCATCAGAACAGAGGGAGCGCTCCTCGTCTTCATGATCACCAGAGCGTCTACTGCTCGCCCAGCTGCTGTCCATGAAGCCTAATTTATGCTCCATCCTGCGACGGTGTCGCGCGCATAATTCCAAGCTCAGAACGGTTGCATTGGTGACGCAATGTGAGTTTGTATATCAGCTACTCTTGACACGGAATACCGTTCCGCAATGAAGTATATATGTCTCGATAAGGGCGCACCCATGGGCGCACCTCACTAGCACAAAAGAGGACGTTGAATAACCAGTGCTCCCTGACGTATCTTAGAGTCTATATGAGTTCAACTATTTACTCAACTTTGTTGCTTGGAGAGGAGATGTTAAGAAACAGAGTAGCCGGCGATCAGGAACATAGACAGGCAAAGATGTTGAGGTGATCAGAGTTTCCAGGTTTATTGCATAGTATGAAGCCCACAGGCCTAAGCCCACAGAACAACCGGTCAGCCTGCCGGCCTCCCGGGAAATGCACCCAGTACATACAAATTCTGTGGTCTTTTTAAAGCACATGAAGGCGGACCCCTTCATTTGTCCAGACAGGCTGAGTAAATTAGCATCTGCTTGTGGCCAGCTGGCCTCTGACCCAAAGGGCCTTTGTTGACTGTAAACACCTTTCAATAGCTAAACACAGCAGGGGACATTCCTACACAAAGACAGTGGCCTGGGACTTCTGCCCCACCCAGGAGGTGAATGCAAATAGGCCCTTTTGGTGTTGTGGGAGACAGGCAGACAGACAGACTTGGTTGAGTACCCCAATGCAAACAACAGCAGTTTGATCCGTACAGTAAGTACAAAATATGTGAGATATGGTTTCACAGGATACCGCATTCCTCCCTAATATCACAGACACCTGTGATATTCACAATAACAATGAAACCATATTCATATAAATAAGTGAAAAAAAACATAAAAATAAGAAAAATACAGTTCGACATACTAACTACAGATTTAAGATTACATAGTGTGGTTACAGCTTGAATTACATCAATATAATTTCATTCAGTGTGACGGATCTTTGTTTCCTCTTATCTGAAATGTAAAAACATTACTTCCTATAACGTTGCCACACCCATACCAGACTTTCAAAGGAATACATAAAATCCTCTATTAACACTGAAATATCCCTCTTAACGTAGTCACAATTATAACCAATACATGACCTAGAAATGGTGGTTTACAATGATACACAAATACATACAAACAATTGTTGATAATAGCTTATTGGCTTTCCTAAACCGAATGAATGCCAAATGATGAACTCTAACACTTATTTGACCACTAGACCTTACCCGTTTGAAGATATGTGCTCCAATATATGTGCAGAGTGTGGGTTATGGAGAAATTAACTGTAACTGGTGCGTGTGTGAGAATATGTGGGAGCATCATAATGTAAGGAGCAACCCATGGAGGAGTGTATATTTTTTGATGGATACAAATAATTTAACAGCTAAATTAGGTGAATAGAATATGGGGATGTATGCGCTTGCCATACCCGTCGGAAGATAAGACACACATCAAATGCACCGGTGCATTAGTGACCCGTGCATGCAGGCAAACCACATATATGAGAGAGAGAGAGAGAGAGAGAGAGAGAGAGAGAGAGAGAGAGAGAGAGAGACACTGCAACTTCAGTCCGCACGTCACCACCCACTGTTGGTGGGTGGTTTGTAGTGGAAAAGCATTTACTGACTGACTGACTGACTGACCTACTGACTGACCCGCAAAATTATAGTATAGATATTCAGACAAAAATAAAAAGAGACAAGACGTGACAATCAATAATTCAGGAAAAAACTTGAATTTGTTCTTGGCATCTTGTGGATTACCACTACCAACTGGCTCATCTCGTTTGAACTGAAATACCTTCAACACCACAGAAACCTGACGTATGCCTAATAATTGTGTCTAAAACAGAACCTCTTTGACGTGTTTTTCACTACTGACAATTTAAGAAATATTAGATCAAATCCATTTTACTTAAAAACACTGCGCTTCAAAGTTGAGACGTAACATGATACATATAATAAACACAGTCATACATAATAAAAAAGTCATAACACACCACCACACCGGTGAAAATAAAGAATAATAATAAAACAGAGGAGTACTGACCGCGCGGCCGTTCTAGCATTGTAAGCAATGTACACTCAAGCGTTGCCGTACCGTGTCTTACCTCTCCAGCGAAACCTCCTCTGACGTCTCTCCCGGGAAACGCAGAATTTAGGCCGTAAAATAAAAAATAATCACAAAATTTCGTGGCAAATATGCCTTTAAGATCTAGTATAGGGACTCCGATTAATGGACCCCATGTTCATTTGCTTAGCTCAAAATCAACAAAAACATGAAATACATACATACATTTAACTGATTATTACATGATATTGAATTAAAAATAATTGACCTCTTTGTATATGTCGCTCTGTAGTCTTCTTACAAAAATGTCCTTGTCTCACCTACTGCCGTTGTGTGGCATGTTCACGTTGAAAGGGTCCAACACCTCCCTTGGCCCTGCATGGCCTTGGTGGGTGATGCGCTGTAGGACAGACAGCCAGGCAAGAAAGCCCTTGATCCCGGGTGAACGAAAATCACCGGACCTCCCTCGGCGCTCAGCTGCATGCTGCTATTGTTTATTGTTCACGAAAAGTTTTTACTGTCCGACTGGATCCACGACTGGATCACCTCTTCTCCCCCCTGCGGTGAACCAGACCTGGATTCACCGCACTTTTTCTTCCTTCCAACATCACAGAGGTCCATCTGTGAGGCCACGAAGCGTAGCATCACCACAGCCACGCGCTGCGAGGTCCCTGGCTTGCAGATGAGTTGAGTCAGCCGCTGCCGCCGTGGACATCTCTCACCCGCACGGCGTCCTCCGTCGCGTTGTCCTCCGACGTTGCTGCGGTCATCATCGCTGTTGTTGCGTGGACATCGTTGCCGCGGTCTGCGGGTTCCTCACGTTGCCGCCCATCTGTCCTCCTCCCTCGATCATCGAGACGCTCGTTGACACTGAAGCTACAGCTCCTCAAAAAACCTTCCTCCGTCGAACGCAACAAAGAGGAAAATAGGAAAAAACACACAGCTCTTCCACGGTCCCGAGTCCTTTGACAAAAACGACGCACAAATCAAAATCCTGCCTTCATAGTAAGCCAAAATAGAAAACTCACCACAGGAAAAATACCTGGCGTAGATTAGTACCCATATTTGAGCCCCCACTATTTATGACGTATCTTAGAGTCTATATGAGTTCAACTATTTACTCAACTTTGTTGCTTGGAGAGGAGATGTTAAGAAACAGAGTAGCCGGCGATCAGGAACACAGACAGGCAAAGATGTTGAGGTGATCAGAGTTTCCAGGTTTATTGCATAGTATGAAGCCCACAGGCCTAAGCCCACAGAACAACCGGTCAGCCTGCCGGCCTCCCGGGAAATGCACCCAGTACATACAAATTCTGTGGTCTTTTTAAAGCACATGAAGGCAGACCCCTTCATTTGTCCAGACAGGCTGAGTAAATTAGCATCTGCTTGTGGCCAGCTGGCCTCTGACCCAAAGGGCCTTTGTTGACTGTAAACACCTTTCAATAGCTAAACACAGCAGGGGACATTCCTACACAAAGACAGTAGCCTGGGACTTCTGCCCCACCCAGGAGGTGAATGCAAATAGGCCCTTTTGGTGTTGTGGGAGACAGGCAGACAGACAGACTTGGTTGAGTACCCCAATGCAAACAACAGCAGTTTGATCCGTACAGTAAGTACAAAATATGTGAGATATGGTTTCACAGGATACCGCATCCCCAAAGCAACAGGTTCTGTTGGGAATTGATTACATGATACAGACAGCTGTGCATTCAGTCTCAATGTTTGTAAACAAATAATTGGTCTGTGTGACGTGTCACTTATGAGCGTTGAATGTTTCGTGGTCACTTTATGTATATATTCTTCTTTTTTGCAATAGATTTTCGACACTTTATGTTTATATTATTATTATTATTTTTTTTGTGTGCTTGCTCTTTGGGCTACAGTACTCTTTTTCTTTTTCTTACTTCTTTGTAACTTGTAACCTTAAACTGATGTGCTGCCTCTGGGCAACTGAATTTCCCCCGTGGGATAATAAAGGTATCTATCTATCTCAAATAATTGTGATTAAACGATTATATAATAATCGTGACAGGCCTAGTTAGCATTCACTGGGTTTAAACCTAGTATCCGCATTCTGGAGAAAACCTTTTCAGCAATGATATTTAATGTAGAGCAAAAACAGACGATACAGGCCAGGGTTCAAGTTGTTGTCACAATAAAGTCTTTTGAATCATTTTCTGTGCCTTCCTTGGCTTTCCTCCATGGTGTGGAGGAAAGAACTTTACTCTATTGCTACAGTGTGTTACATAAGGTTTGTTCAATTGGAAAAACATACTGATGATTTTAGGACTATTGAGGTTGTCTTGATGTTGTTTTGGTGTTGTGTAATTGTGTGAATGGTTGGTGGTGCGTTGCCTTTATTGTGTGTTGATGTACTTACTGTCTGTTGGCGAATTTTTCAATCAAGTGTTAAATAGAACTATGTAAGGGATAATGAATGGCTCCGCAGTGAATGACGACAGATAACTGACCGACGGACTGATAACTGCAAATGAGTGCAAATGAGTTAAATGAGTTATCAGTCCGAAGGGAAGTTATCTGTCATCATTCACCAAGGAGCCATTCATTATCCCGCTTATTACCCGGCTACTAAATAAAAGTAATAATTTGACTCAAAACTAAAAACAAAACAAAGTATTTCCTTGTTTACAGACGGCTGGAAGTGTTCCACAAGTGTTGCGCTGGGCGTCCTCCCAGCGCGACACGGTCGCCTTGGAAAACAAGGAAGTGCTGATTAGATAGAATCCATTTTCTGATACTACGAGAATCCATTTTCTGATACTACGTCCTCTATTTCTCGCTTAAAATATTTTTAAAAACATTCTTGAGATCAACGTTTAGTTGTAAATGTCCCTGTGTGGTTGTTTACATGGCTGACATGTTGGCTACAGCACAAGGTTCACGCAGTGCAACTTGACTGCAGCAGGTGCTCTGAGTCTTTGATTAGGCAGCGGTCTGTTATAGAGCGGAGCGGTCTGTTATCGGGTGATAACAGACCTCTGATTTCAGCGCTCGACCAATCAGAATCAAGAATCCAAACAGGCCGGGTAATAAATTTTGATAACACTCATTGCTATAGAATGTTTACTTTGTTCAGTAACAGGAGTCTATCCCTGTTTCTCCAGCTCTTTGGTAAACAGAAAATGCATGTTCAGGTCAGGGTATCGATGTTATCCAATCAGGAGAGAGAACACACACTTTTGTTACTGAAGAAAAAGTAGTGAAGACTTCTGAATAAATTGAAATTTAAGTCTTCCTTGTCACCGTTCAAACACACACACACACACACACACACACACACACACACACACACACACACACACACACACACACACACACACACACACACACAAAAATACATTATATATTAGTGAGCTCTATGAGGGAATGGGGAGAGATTACATTTAAGTGTAAATTGTCTAATTCTATGATGAGTGTCTGGCAACGTGAGGCTAGGCCTGCATGCAGGGGCATCAATTGGATATGGCAGGGGTATGCAGCTGCCATATCCTGGGTCCAGGGGGGGAAATAAAAGTTACTTTTAAATATAAATCCATGAATGTCTCTTTGTCTATCTGTGGTTATTATGTTAACTACAAATGCAACATTTAACAAATGGTCACTTTAACAAGGTATTATAATTATATTCTCCACACTTGTATTCTCCCCATCTTGATAATATGGTATATTCCCAGGTTCCACAGGTCAGCTGCACAGGTGCAAATGCATTATTGTTAGTTGTGGCACGTTTACTAACATGCCAAGTTTAGTTGCACTTGAACAACCATTCAAGGCTGCCATATCCAGCCCAAGAAACCCTAGAAACCGTAGAATAGAATTTACTTCTTAACATAAATGTATCATGCCTGTTGCATGACTGGTTGCATCGCGCGCGTGCAAGACACCAGTCATGTTGCCATACCTTAGATTTTTTCTGAACTGACGCCACTGCCTGCATGTTTATACTTTCATACTTGTGAAATATATAAAACCAGCTCAGTGGCCTTGTGGTTAGAGCAGGGATCAGCAACCTTTTTGAAATGAAGTGCCATGTTTTATTTTCTAGATAGTCAGTGTTGCCATGTCAACATGAATTTTAATGACACGCCATCAAAATTCAGACACATTTTGATTGTCGGGACATTGTTATTATACGATCATTAGACTCACCTATCTCCCTGACTCCCTCCCAAGTTTAATGAATGTAGAAATTATGTACATGATGTAATTTGCTGTAAATTAGGTGAGTGGTTCTCAACCTGTGGGTCAAGACCCCCAGGGGGGTCCCCAAATTATTTTGGGGGTCCCCAGATGATTAGCTTATCTACTGCCATTTATGCCTTGTATGGGGTTTCCCCGCCAGAAGTCTCCATAGACTTCCATGTAATTTATAGTGCACAGATCATGCACGCCCACGCACAGATCATGCACCATGTTTGTGCAGTTTGTTCACAGCTTTCAAACAAAAAAATCCGATTGGAAATCCGTTCAGGCATTCTTGAGATAATAGCCATTATGTTTTACATGTTATGTAAGCAAAGATGGCTGCCCTGTATGAAAGATGGGGTTGTATGGGGGTGGAACATGCAAAATCGCGATTGAAATCATGTTCACTAGATTTAATGGGGTCCAAAAATATAAAAAAAAAAAAAAAAAAAAAAAAACTCGTCATACTCGTCATAAGCAGAGTGGACACATAACTATAACTCGTCAAACTAGTCATAAGCAGTGCATGAGTTAATGTGCAATGTTGTTTTCTCACTCAACAGTAAACACACCAACATAAAGTTTAAGTGTATAGAGGATGTGTGAACATTTCTAAAGTGACAATTTAAGGACTTTTTAATACCTCTAAAATGACAAATTAAACATTGGCCAAATTGTCAAATATTATAGGCAGAAATTGTGAAAATAGCAGATCTACATGCTCACGCCTCGCAACTACATCTGCTATTTTCCCAATAGAACTGTGTTATACAAAATGTAATGCCTCAACTCTTAGTGCTCGTCAGGGTGGGGGTCCCCACTTAAAATATGATTATTTTGGGGGACACAGACTGAAAAGGTTGAGAACCACTGAATTAGGTGACTTCATTTAATTGACCACGTTTAAAACAATATTTGATCTTTAAATAAAAATCCTCCATCTCACACTTCTGCCAGTGTGCCAGTGTTCACCCTCCCCTGTGCCAATGTTGGCACCCGTGCCTAAGGTTGCCTGCCCCTGGGTTAGAGTGTCCGTCCTGAGACTGGGTGGGAGGTCAGGCGACCCTCAGCATCAAGGGTTGGATTGGGGGTATAGATCACCACTACTGATTTCCCGGCAGCGGCTCACCACTCCAAGAGATGGGTCAAATGGGGAGAACAAATCTTGCATGTACTGTCTGTGTGTGTGTGTGTGTGTGTGTGTGTGTGTGTGTGTGTGTGTGTGTGTGTGTGTGTGTGTGTGTGTGTGTGTGTGTGTGGTTGAAATGCTAGGGTTTTTATCAGTTCAACCCAAGAGGAACATTAATTAAACAAATATGTTCTAACTGAACAACAAGACGTAACAATACAGAAATGTTGAACCTTGAACCTTAAACACACTCCTTCTATTCATTCTCTACACACCCATGCACATAGCCTGTGTTTGCATAACACACACACACACACACACACACACACACACACACACACACACACACACACACACACACACACACACACACACACACACACACACACAGACCTCCAGAACCTCCCATGACATGTGATCGCTGAGTAAATTCTACTAAAACCTAACTGAGTCTGTTTGTCAGACAGTCTGCTGTAAAATGGAACATCAGGATCAGTTCTGCTGCTCCATCTGTCTGGCTCTAGCCTACTGAAGGATCCAGTGAGTGTTCCCTGTAGACACAACTACTGCAGTAGGCGTATTGAGGGATACTGTATGATCAAAGAGGGAGATTCAGCAGCTGTCCACAGTGCAGAGAGACGTTCATTCTGAGACCCGTTCTGAAGAAAAATGTTGGCTGAGATGATGGAGCACCTGAAGAAGTCAGGACTCCCAGATGTTCCTCCTGATCACTACTATGCTGGACCTGGAGATGTGGTCTGTGATGTCTGCACCGGGAGACAACAGAAAGCTGTGAAGACTTGTCTTCAATCAATCTCCTGCCTTTGAGAAACACAAGCTGGTCGAAGCCTCCGGAGAGCTTCAGGAGATCATCTGCTCTCGTCACGATGAGGTGAAGAAGCTTTTCTGTCGCAATGATCAGCAGTGTGTTTGTTATCTGTGCTCCATGGAAGAACACAAAGGTCACAATATAATCTCAGCCGCAACAGAAAGGATTGAGAGACAGAAAGAGCTTGATATGAGCCATCAGAACATTGAGCAGAGACTCCAGGAGAGAGAGAAAGACGTGAAGATGCTTCACCAAGAGGTGGAGTCCATGAACCATTGTGCTGACAGAGCAGTGGAGAACATTGACGCCACCTTGAGTCGTGCTGAAGACTTGAGGAGGCGCGTGGAGCAGGAGGTCACTGAACTGAGGAGGAGACGTGTTGAGTCACACAAAGAGCATCACATCCATTTTCCACAGCGTTACACCTCCCTGCCAGCCGCCGGTGAATCTATACAGCCAGTCAGCAGCAACGTTGAGGATGTGTTTTTGGAGATGATTATCAAGTGTGTGACAGCTTTTTTTTGTGCTATATATTTTATGTTTGTTATTTTTTATTATTCAGCTATTTCCTTTTTTGCATTTCTATCATTTTTTTTCTCTTGTGCTTGGCTGATGATGGTGCTCGACGTTGACATTGACGCTGAGGTCAACGTTCAAGTATTAGTGGCAGCAGGTTGTATTGGAGTTTTAGTTTTTATTATGTGTTATAAGTCAGGGCCGGCGTGGAATAAGCGATCACAGAATATGCAATCACAGAAAAAAATCTCCACCATTTCTTTAGTTTGACCTCCTGGAGACGCAAACTGCTGTTTTGCAAAATCTCTTTTCCCAAATGAGGGAGTTCCGTCCCAGTGTTGCCATGTCTCTTTAATCTAAGTGATTTGGGGCTTGTTTTTCTGTACATTTGCTTGTAATTTGTGCTTGTTTCAAAGTTGCTTATTTGGGCTGTTTGTTTTTGGGCTTGTTGAGTGCTTCTCAAACGTTCTCATCTCAAGGACCCCCAAATTAATATCTATTTTGTCCTCTGACCCCCATTTGAAAATATTTTGTATCAGGGATGGGCAATATAATTGATAAGGCGATACTGGTACATCACGATAGTTTATTTCCCGATACTGTATTGATACTTCAGGCTGTAGTATCGCAATGCCTTGAAAAAAATAAAAAAAATAATAACAACTCTGTTCCCATGCATAGATTAGACACCATTGGTAGAAAACACCCCAAAACACCTCGTATTCCAAATAGCGGTTTTGGCGTCACCACTAAACATTAGCCTCTCTCTTCCTGCACATCGTGAATCACTTGCGTGATTAATCTCTCCAGAGACAGTGTCTGCCAGTGCACGCCTCTCTACATGCAGCGTGTCACGCATCAATGCTCGAAATAGACGATCTACAAGCTCACAAGTTATCAATAATGTGATCTATTTTCAGCTCTATTTTCTAATCAAATTCTGTTGAATATCGCTATACCGGTATATCACACTATGTATCGTATCGCAATATATTGTGATACAATCGCATCAAAAAGCTGATGTATAAATAAGGTTTAAAGTGCTCATGTAGCCAAGTCGCTTCTTTTGGCCTTATTTTCATAGACCTGTTTGCTTGTTTCTCTCACAGAATATGACAACAGATTGCTCCTTGCCCAACCACATTTAGGAATATAGCCTGGAAAGGCTGCTATAACAAATTATTATTATTAATATTATGGAGTGATGGTGTTGCGTAAACATTAATGGATGGTAGCTATATGTGACCTACTGTATCCATATTCTCCAACAGTCCTCTCAAGTCCAGTAAACTCTCAAAGAGAGAGTTTTGTCTCAGAGGTTCCAGATTATAAACGTACATGCTAAATTGGCAGTTGACACTCTCCATGAAAAGATTCCATCCGTCCCAAATATCCTCTCAAGCAGCTTATAGAGTTTTATTTTAATATGCCAGAGCCAGAAATATTATCAAAATCTAAATGTGTTAGGTGACTGATTAAAGGATCTATTGTAAATATGTAAATGTTGTTAATGTTGTCTTTGTGTCTGCTATGTCATACTGTACAGCCAGGGTGCAAATATAATGCGAATGAAATGATAATTAAGTTGTTGCTTTTACCTATCCTCTCTCTACCCTGGTAAAGTGACTATGATGATCTCACACATAATGTATTTGCGAGTACAGACAATCTAGTGCAGTGTCACTATTGTGACTGCATTGAATTAAAATCTTGTCATGGCCTTCATTAACTCTCCCAACGCTTTGAACGTTCACGTTCGCCCGATTTCGCAAGACCTCTCCGCCAATACGGCGCTCGTTCGGTTCGTTCGTCTGATGACTGTAAGCTGATGAGGGGTCGCGCGGCCGCCTACTGTAAACACATTTTCCGTGGTGATGGTGTAAAAAATCCATTATGCGTTAGATCAACGGAGAACAATTCACTTCCTTGTTGATTTCCTCTGGCTGTAAGGCTCTGTGGCCAGTGACTGGTCTTCTTCTTCTTCAACACATAACAGGCAAATTCACATTCATTCTCGCATGACGCCGCCCTCTGCTGCCTGGCAGACCAAAGTGCACTATTGCACAACCCAAAAAAATAAAAATAAATAAATAAATGTCTGTCTGTCTGTCTATCTACTATAACGTCGCAAAGGTAAGCCGCTTTTTGATGGCACCAGACCCAATAAATAAATAAATAATCTGGCAGTAGGAGAGTTAATCACTCATCATGCACCTATCGTTTCAAATTGAAGCTAATCATTATTGTGTGGGTTTGATATTCCATGTGAATAAAAACAATATCGGTAGATATAGGTCCAAATTCCATGTGAAAAAAGGTTTGCACGAGGTGGGAGATCTAAAGGTCAAAGGTCAAACGTCAGAGTGTCAAAGTTGTTCGGCATGATAGATAAATAATGAGGATAATGTGTTTCTAGGGCTAGGCTACGACTACCACAATTGATTATTAAACAGACCTGATGGTATCATCTGAATGTTCACAGGTTGGCCTCTAGGTGCCAGCGTGTATGTACACTACACATGCAGCTGTTAAATGTTATAGATATGTCATTGTGCTTTCAAATGGTTGGTTTAAACCTAGTAGTGTGACTATGATGATCTCACACATAATGTCTTTGCGAGTGATTGATTGATTGAAGACTTTATTAGAAGTTTGCATAGAAAAAGGTACAGTTTCATGACGGTACAGTTCACTGGTACAAGGTCTACTAAAAGGAGATCCATGAAAAGACTAAGCTTATTTCCACTGGAAACCATTGAAGTATCTCATATAACATTGAATGACAGACGAATAGAACACAGTACTATGCAGTAGATATGTAAAGAAAAACAAAAAAAAAAGACAGTAAGTCTAAAACAAACAGTATACACAAAGAAGGGGCAGGGGAGGGTAGGGTTGGGCTAGGTTTATTTTTTACCAGTTGCGAACGGCTGCTGCCTGTAAGTGGTTTTTCAGGGCAATTTTAAAAGATGCTAGTGATCCACACTCCTTTATGGCCTTCGGTAAGGCTTTCCACATTTTGGTGGTATAGCAGAAAAAAGAGTTTGACCCTTTGTTGGTTTTGACTCTGGGTTGAAAGTGATCTGTGGCGCTGCCTCTGGTGTTGTAATTATGGACATCCTTAATGTTTATAAAGTATTTTGATAGGTACTTGGGTATCATAGTGGTGTAGTGTATCTTGTACACCAGGCCCATTGCAAGTTGCTGTACTCTGTCATCTACTCTGAGCCACCCCACTCTTAACTGGTGAGTAGCGGTGAGGTGAGTCTGATAGGGAAGGCCAAGCAGGACCCTAATTAGTTTATTTTGGGCTGTTTGGAGTTTAGTTTTCAGGGCTTGTGGTGCGTCACGTGGACTCCGTAGTCAAAGAGGGGCTGGATTATTGCACCAGCTATGGTCTTCAGTGTGTTGAAATTGACCATCGGGGCGATCCTCTGTAGGAAACGAGTTCGTTGGTTGATTTTATTTATTACTTTAGAAGTCATCTTTTCACTGGAAAGATTAGCTTCAAGGATGCATCCTAAGTAAGAGATTTCGTTTTTTCGTGTTATGACCTTGTCACCCACTTTGATTGTGAAGTTCTCGACTTTTTTGAGGTTATGATTTGATCCAAAGAGGATGGACTCCGTTTTTCCCAGGTGAATTGATAATTTGTTGTCGTTAAGCCATGTGCAGATCTTACTTAGTTCAGAGTTAAGTGTCTTTTCAACCTGCAAGTGGTCCTTGCCCGAGACTAGGAGAGCCGAGTCATCCGCGAACAGGAACAGGTTGCAGTCGCAAGCAGATGCCATGTCGTTCACGTATATTAGGAACAACAGAGGTCCCAGTATGCTACCTTGAGGAACACCACAGCTTACTGGGAGGGGGGGGACAGGGTACCGTTAATCTCCACCACCTGTTCCCTCCCCACCAGGTAAGATTGCATCCAACTCACTGCTGCGCTGTCAAGACCGATGGCTTTTAGTTTCTCAATCAGAATAGAATGATTTACGGTGTCAAATGCCTTCTGGAGGTCCATCATGACCATGCCGCTATATTTGCCGTCATCCGCTTCGCGTTTGATTTGGTCGGTCAAATAGAGAAGGCATGTGTCGGTGGAATGAGATTTTCTGAATCCAGATTGGAACTCGTAAATCAGATTATTCTCATCGAGATATCTTGCAATCTGTTCGTACACTATTTTCTCCATGACTTTGGATATGGAGCTAAGAATGGAAACAGGACGGTAGTTTCCAGGGTCTAGTTTGCTACCTTTTTTATGCAGGGGGGTTACTTTTGCTAGTTTGAAGTCCTGTGGGACATGACCCTGTTCGATGGAAAGGTTAATTATGTGGGTAATGATTGAAGCAATGGTGGCGGCTGAATCTCTGAGAAATCTAGCTGGAATTTTATCAAGGCCAGTGGCCTTGTGTTGAGGTAGGGCGCTCAGTTTTTTAAACACTTCATCAGTTGTCACTGTGGCAAGTTTAAAACTGTCTTTTCTGACGCCCAGTTTATTGTAGAATTTCTTAACAAATTTTACACCATACCGCCCAGATGGGGCAACCAGTCTTTCAACCAGTGAATGGGCCATGGTGGTAAAGGTTTTGTTAAGATGGGTAGCCACTTCACATTTGTCAGTAGCCTACAGACAGTCAGTAGCCTACAGACAATCTAGTGCAGTGTCACTATTGTGACACTGCACTAGATTGAAATCCTGTCATGCCCTTCATTAATCACTCATCATGCACCTATTGTTTCAGTGTTCCAGGGGCATACTTTAGAGTAGACTTTCTCATCCACATAGAATACCTGTTCAACTGTAAACCAAAAATATTGAATGTACGGTATCTTGCAAAAAAATTAAAATTAAAAGGTTTAGCCTGTATTGGTCTGTGTGACGTGTCACTTATGAGCGTTGAATGTTTCGTGGTCACTTTATGTATATATTCTTCTTTTTTGCAATAGATTTTCGACACTTTATGTTTATATTATTATTATTTTTTTTTTTTTGTGCTTGCTCTTTGGGCTACAGTACTCTTTTTCTTTTTCTTACTTCTTTGTAACTTGTAACCTTAAACTGATGTGCTGCCTCTGGGCAACTGAATTTCCCCCGTGGGATAATAAAGGTATCTATCTATCTCAAATAATTGTGATTAAACGATTATGTAATAATCGTGACAGGCCTAGTTAGCATTCACTGGGTTTAAACCTAGTATCCGCATTCTGGAGAAAACCTTTTCAGCAATGATATTTAATGTAGAGCAAAAACAGACGATACAGGCCAGGGTTCAAGTTGTTGTCACAATAAAGTCTTTTGAATCATTTTCTGTGCCTTCCTTGGCTTTCCTCCATGGTGTGGAGGAAAGAACTTTACTCCATTGCTACAGTATGTTACATAATGTTTGTTCAATTGGAAAAACATACTGATGATTTTAGGACTATTGAGGTTGTCTTGATGTTGTTTTGGTGTTGTGTAATTGTGTGAATGGTTGGTGGTGCGTTGCCTTTATTGTGTGTTGATGTACTTACTGTCTGTTGGCGAATTTTTCAATCAAGTGTTAAATAGAACTATATTTTGATAACACATTGCTATAGAATGTTTACTTTGTTCAGTAACAGGTCCAGCTCTTTAGTAAAACAGAAAATGCATGTTCAGGTCAGGGTATCGATGTTATCCAATCAGTAGAGAGAACACACACTTTTGTTACTGAAAAAAAGTAGTGAAGACTTCTGAATAAATTGAAATTTAAGTCTTCCTTGTCACCGTTCAACACACACACACACACACACACACACACACACACACACACACACACACACACACACACACACACACACACACACACACACACAAAAATACATTATATATTAGTGAGCTCTATGAGGGAATGGGGAGAGATTACATTTAAGTGTAAATTGTCTAATTCTATGATGAGTGTCTGGCAACGTGAGGCTAGGCCTGCATGCAGGGGCATCAATTGGATATGGCAGGGGTATGCAGCTGCCATATCCTGGGTCCAGGGGGGGAAAATAAAAGTTACTTTTAAATATAAATCCATGAATGTCTCTTTGTCTATCTGTGGTTATTATGTTAACTACAAATGCAACATTTAACAAATGGTCACTTTAACAAGGTATTATAATTATATTCTCCACACTTGTATTCTCCCTATCTTGATAATATGGTATATTCCCAGGTTCCACAGGTCAGCTGCACAGGTGCAAATGCATTATTGTTAGTTGTGGCACGTTTACTAACATGCCAAGTTTAGTTGCACTTGAACAACCATTCAAGGCTGCCATATCCAGCCCAAGAAACCCTAGAAACCGTAGAATAGAATTTACTTACTTGCATCGCGCGCGTGCAAGATACCAGTCATGTTGCCATACCTTAGATTTTTTCTGAACTGACGCCACTGCCTGCATGTTTATACTTTCATACTTGTGAAATATATAAAACCAGCTCAGTGGCCTTGTGGTTAGAGCAGGGATCAGCAACCTTTTTGAAATGAAGTGCCATGTTTTATTTTCTAGATAGTCAGTGTTGCCATGTCAACATGAATTTTAATGACACGCCATCAAAATTCAGACACATTTTGATTGTTGGGACATTGTTATTATACGATCATTAGACTCACCTATCTCCCTGACTCCCTCCCAAGTTTAATGAATGTAGAATTATGTACATGATGTAATTTGCTGTAAATTGTTCTTGGTTCTCAACCTGTGGGTCAGGACCCCCAGGGGGGTCCCCAAATTATTTTGGGGGTCCCCAGATGATTAGCTTATCTACTGCCATTTATGCCTTGTATGGGGTTTCCCCGCCAGAAGTCTCCATAGACTTCCATGTAATTTATAGTGCACAGATCATGCACGCCCACGCAAAGATCATGCACCATGTTTGTGCAGTTTGTTCACAGCTTTCAAACAAAAAAATCCGATTGGAAATCCGTTCAGGCATTCTTGAGATAATAGCCATTATGTTTTACATGTTATGTAAGCAAAGATGGCTGCCCTGTATGAAAGATGGGGTTGTATGGGGGTGGAACATGCAAAATCGCGATTGAAATCATGTTCACTAGATTTAATGGGGTCCAAAAATATATATATAAAAAAAAAATCGTCATACTCGTCATAAGCAGAGTGGACACATAACTATAACTCGTCAAACTAGTCATAAGCAGTGCATGAGTTAATGTGCAATGTTGTTTTCTCACTCAACAGTAAACACACCAACATAAAGTTTAAGTGTATAGAGGATGTGTGAACATTTCTAAAGTGACAATTTAAGGACTTTTATTACCTCTAAAATGACAAATTAAACATTGGCCAAATTGTCAAATATTATAGGCAGAAATTGTGAAAATAGCAGATCTACATGCTCACGCCTCGCCACTACATCTGCTATTTTCCCAATAGAACTGTGTTATACAAAATAATGCCTCAACTCTTAGTGCTCGTCAGGGTGGGGGGTCCCCACTTAAAATATGATTATTTTGGGGGACACAGACTGAAAAGGTTGAGAACCACTGAATTAGGTGACTTCATTTAATTGACCACGTTTAAAACAATATTTGATCTTTAAATAAAAATCCTCCATCTCACACTTCTGCCAGTGTGCCAAGTTCAAGTTCAAGTTACTTTTATTGCCACACAACCAGGTTGGTGGTATTTAGTTTCAGTACATATAACGTTGCAGCTCTGACAGAAACAAGGAACAAAAACAAATACATGTAGACATTTGCACCATTACCACAACCAACAATAAAAACATGAAAAACAGAAAAGGGACAGACAACCATTTAGCTAGTGTGAGGAGGGAGAGGGAGTGGGGTACTGAGGGAGTTAAGAGTTCGTATGGCTGTAGGGTAAAAACTGTTTTTGAAGCGGGAGGTCTTGGCATGGATTGATTCGTAGCGTTTCCCTGATGGTAGGAGATAAAACAGACGGTGGGCTGGGTGGGAGGGGTCCTTAATTATCTTACTGGCACGAGTGATGGTTCGGGAAGTATATAGAGTCCAGAGTGGGGAGGTCACAACCAATGATTTTTGCTGCCTTGTTAATAATACGCTGTAGGTTGGATTTTGAGAATTGATCAGCTGAACCATACCAGACAGTGATAGATGAGGTGATGATGCTTTGTATAATGGCAGAGTAAAAGCGGAGCAACAGTCGTTGGTTCACCCTGTACTTCCTCAGTTGCCTGAGGAAGTACAGTCGCTGCTGAGCTTTCTTGGTGATGGTGGTGATGTTGAGGTCCCATTTGAGTTTATTGCTGATGTGGGTTCCGAGAAATTTGAAAGAGTCTGCGAGGGTAATGGGTTGGTTGGATATTGTCAGTGGAGATTTGAGGGTCATGTTTGCAGTCCTGAAGTCTATGGCTATTTCAGTGGTTTTGGAGGTATTGAGCAGGAGGTTGTTGATAGAGGACCATGTTGCTACTCTCTCCACTTCTCGTCTGTATGTTGATTCGTCGTTATTCTTGATGAGGCCAAGAATAGTAGTGTCGTCCGCGTATTTATATATTTTAACTGAGTTGTCCAGGGAGGTAAGTTGGTTTGTGAAAAGGGAGCCAGTGTTCACCCTCCCCTGTGCCAATGTTGGCACCCGTGCCTAAGGTTGCCTGCCCCTGGGTTAGAGTGTCCGTCCTGAGACTGGGTGGGAGGTGGGGCGACCCTCAGCATCAAGGGTTGGATTGGGGGGTTAGATCACCACTACTGATTTCCCGGCAGCGGCTCACCACTCCAAGAGATGTGTCAAATGGGGAGAACAAATCTTGCATGTACTGTCTGTGTGTGTGTGTGTGTGTGTGTGTGTGTGTGTGTGTGTGTGCGCGCGCGTGTGTGTGTGTGTGTGTGTGTGTGTGTGTGTGTGTGGTTGAAATGCTAGGGTTTTTATCAGTTCAACCCAAGAGGAACATTAATTAAACAAATATGTTCTACCTGAACAACAAGACGTAACAATACAGAAATGTTGAACCTTGAACCTTAAACACACTCCTTCTATTCATTCTCTACACACCCATGCACATAGCCTGTGTTTGCATAAACACACACACACACACACACACACACACACACACACACACACACACACACACACACACACACACACACACACACACACACACACACACACAGACCTCCAGAACCTCCCATGACATGTGATCGCTGAGTAAATTCTACTAAAACCTACCTAACTGAGTCTGTTTGTCAGACAGTCTGCTGTAAAATGGAACATCAGGATCAGTTCTGCTGCTCCATCTGTCTGGCTCTAGCCTACTGAAGGATCCAGTGAGTGTTCCCTGTAGACACAACTACTGCAGTAGGCGTATTGAGGGATACTGTATGATCAAAGAGGGAGATTCAGCAGCTGTCCACAGTGCAGAGAGACGTTCATTCTGAGACCCGTTCTGAAGAAAAATGTTGGCTGAGATGATGGAGCACCTGAAGAAGTCAGGACTCCCAGATGTTCCTCCTGATCACTACTATGCTGGACCTGGAGATGTGGTCTGTGATGTCTGCAACAGAAAGCTGTGAAGACTTGTCTTCAGTGTCAGGTCTCTTACTGCGACGTTCACCTCCAGCCTCACTATCAATCTCCTGCCTTTGAGAAACACAAGCTGGTCGAAGCCTCCGGAGAGCTTCAGGAGATCATCTGCTCTCGTCACGATGAGGTGAAGAAGCTTTTCTGTCGCACTGATCAGCAGTGTGTTTGTTATCTGTGCTCCATGGAGGAACACAAAGGCCACGATATAATCTCAGCCGCAACAGAAAGAATTGAGAGACAGAAAGAGCTTGATATGAGCCATCAGAACATTGAGCAGAGACTCCAGGAGAGAGAGAAAGACGTGAAGATGCTTCACCAAGAGGTGGAGTCCATGAACCATCGTGCTGACAGAGCAGTGGAGAACATTGACGCCACCTTGAGTCGTGCTGAAGACTTGAGGAGGCACGTGGAGCAGGAGGTCACTGAACTGAGGAGGAGACGTGCTGAGTCACACAAAGAGGATCACATCCATTTTCCACAGCGTTTCACCTCCCTGCCAGCCGCCGGTGAATCTATACAGCCAGTCAGCAGCAACGTTGAGGATGTGTTTTTGGAGATGATTATCAAGTGTGTGACAGCTTTTTTTTTGTGCTATATATTTTGTTTGTTTGTTATTTTTTATTATTCAGCTATTTCCTTTTTTGCATTTCTATCATTTTTTTTCTCTTGTGCTTGGCTGATGATGGTGCTCGACGTTGACATTGACGCTGAGGTCAACGTTCAAGTATTAGTGGCAGCAGGTTGTATTGGAGTTTTAGTTTTTATTATGTGTTATAAGTCAGGGCCGGCGTGGAATAGGCGATCACAGAATATGCAATCACAGAAAGAAATCTCCACCATTTCTTTAGTTTGACCTCCTGGAGACGCAAACTGCTGTTTTGCAAAATCTCTTTTCCCAAATGAGGGAGTTCCGTCCCAGTGTTGCCATGTCTCTTTAATCTAAGTGATTTGGGGCTTGTTTTTCTGTACATTTGCTTGTAATTTGTGCTTGTTTCAAAGTTGCTTATTTGGGCTGTTTGTTTTTGGGCTTGTTGAGTGGTTCTCAAACGTTCTCATCTCAAGGACCCCCAAATTAATATCTATTTTGTCCTCTGACCCCCATTTGAAAATATTTTGTATCAGGGATGGGCAATATAATTGATAAGGCGATACTGGTACATCACGATAGTTTATTTCCCGATACTGTATTGATACTTCAGGCTGTAGTATCGCAATGCCTTGAAAAAAATAAAAAAAATAATAACAACTCTGTTCCCATGCATAGATTAGACACCATTGGTAGAAAACACCCCAAAACACCTCGTATTCCAAATAGCGGTTTTGGCGTCACCACTAAACATTAGCCTCTCTCTTCCTGCACATCGTGAATCACTTGCGTGATTAATCTCTCCAGAGACAGTGTCTGCCAGTGCACGCCTCTCTACATGCAGCGTGTCACGCATCAATGCTCGAAATAGACGATCTACAAGCTCACAAGTTATCAATAATGTGATCTATTTTCAGCTCTATTTTCTAATCAAATTCTGTTGAATATCGCTATACCGGTATATTACACTATGTATCGTATCGCAATATATTGTGATACAATCGCATCAAAAAGCTGATGTATAAATAAGGTTTAAAGTGCTCATGTAGCCAAGTCGCTTCTTTTGGCCTTATTTTCATAGACCTGTTTGCTTGTTTCTCTCACAGAATATGACAACAGATTGCTCCTTGCCCAACCACATTTAGGAATATAGCCTGGAAAGGCTGCTATAACAAATTATTATAATTAATATTATGGAGTGATGGTGTTGCATAAACATTAATGGATGGTAGCTATATGTGACCTACTGTATCCATATTCTCCAACAGTCCTCTCAAGTCCAGTAAACTCTCAAAGAGAGAGTTTTGTCTCAGAGGTTCCAGATTATAAACGTACATGCTAAGTTGGCAGTTGACACTCTCCATGAAAAGATTCCATCGGTCCCAAATATCCTCTCAAGCAGCTTATAGAGTTTTATTTTAATATGCCAGAGCCAGAAATATTATCAAAATCTAAATGTGTTAGGTGACTGATTAAAGGATCTATTGTAAATATGTAAATGTTGTTAATGTTGTCTTTGTGTCTGCTATGTCATACTGTACAGCCAGGGTGCAAATATAATGCGAATGAAATGATAATTAAGTTGTTGCTTTTACCTATCCTCTCTCTACCCTAGTAAAGTGACTATGATGATCTCACACATAATGTATTTGCGAGTACAGACAATCTAGTGCAGTGTCACTATTGTGACTGCATTGAATTAAAATCTTGTCATGGCCTTCATTAATCACTCATCATGCACCTATCGTTTCAAATTGAAGCTAATCATTATTGTGTGGGTTTGATATTCCATGTGAATAAAAACAATATCGGTAGATATAGGTCCAAATTTCATGTGAAAAAAGGTTTGCACGAGGTGGGAGATCTAAAGGTCAAAGGTCAAACGTCAGAGTGTCAAAGTTGTTCGGCATGATAGATAAATAATGAGGATAATGTGTTTCTAGGGCTACGACTACCACAATTGATTATTAAACAGACCTGATGGTATCATCTGAATGTTCACAGGTTGGCCTCTAGGTGCCAGCGTGTATGTACACTACACATGCAGCTGTTAAATGTTATAGATATGTCATTGTGCTATCAAATGGTTGGTTTAAACCTAGTAGTGTGACTATGATGATCTCACACATAATGTCTTTGCGAGTAGCCTACAGAGAATCTAGTGCAGTGTCACTATTGTGACACTGCACTAGATTGAAATCCTGTCATGCCCTTCATTAATCACTCATCATGCACCTATTGTTTCAGTGTTCCAGGGGCATACTTTAGAGTAGACTTTCTCATCCACATAGAATACCTGTTCAACTGTAAACCACAAATATTGAATGTACGGTATCTTGCAAAAAAAAAAAAAAAAAAAAAAAAGCTTAGCCTGTAGAACTCGACCCCCTCCTGTCCTCAAGTAACACTGTCCTTTGACAAAACATCAATTTCTATATTAGTCATAGTAAGTATATTAAAATAAGAAACACACTCACCTTTACAGCTATAGCCTTTTTGCCATAGAAGTGCTGTCTGTACTAATTGATTGATTGATTGATTGATTGATTGATTGAAGACTTTATTAGAAGTTTGCATATAGGAAAAGGTACAGTTTCATGACGGTACAGTTCACTGGTACAAGGTCAACTAAAAGGAGATCCTAGAAAAGCACTTGGCTTATTTACACAGGATAATAAGATAATAAATGATTAAGTGATATCATTTAATTAAATGATAAGAATAAATGATTGACATCCCAAATACACCAAGCCACATGTAATGCCACATGCCATAGCATAGAGTGGATGACTACCCAGCCTCCATGCAGGCTTTCTTCAGATAAGCTCTGCCATCCAAATTGTGCTACTACTGAACAGTTTAGAGTTTACAGTTTAGGCATTTAGCAGACGCTTTTAATCCAAAGCTACTTACAATAAGCAGATAAAACATCACAATAATAAACAAGATAATATGTCAATACATCAACAGCAATATAACAAATGCAAATGGATATCTATCTAGAAAACTAAATAATCAGTCAAGAAAAGGTTCTAAAAACCTAAAAACAAATGCTAACTAGCTTCTGAACTGAACTGAGTATAGTTGTATTTTGAGGTCAGATATTCTTTTAGGTTAGTTTTGGGAAGGGAACTACATCTTTAATGTGTTTTGTCCTCTGAAACCACTTGTGATCTTCTCCAGTTTTATCAGGAATACATTAGTTTATTCCTTATTTTAATTGTCTTTCGAGAGGATATGGTATAATTTCTATCTTAATATTAGACCCGAGAGATATATTTTTCTAACCTACCTTTTTAGAATCCTTAAGGTGTCAAGTTAATGAATTTTGATGTTCCCAGATCCAATTATTGTCCCATATATGTTTTTTTTAACCATATGTTGTGTCCATCCTGGATTTTTGGCTGTGAAAACGAATAACTTTAAATCAACATAGCTCCTGAACCATACATCCGACAGAAACCATTCACCCCATTTTATGTTCGTCTTTGCAAGATGAATTGATTGATTTGCCATGGTTCCATCATGTTTAGTGCATTAAAACCCAAATAAACACAAAAAAAGTTAAAATTCGCCTAAACTGGATCACAACAACTCCTCCCCATGCACCCTATTGATATTTTTTTTCTAACATTTGCATTTTTACAATCTTCAAGATGTGTAGTAAACAAATGTTGATGTTCCCCACTTGAAATATTGACACATGTATGTTTATTCTGGCATAGTGTTTGCTATAGTGAATCTTTGCAAATGCAAAAAAGAGAATGTAAAATCTACATAAGGTCATAACTATACATTATTCTGAGACAAATGTCCAATTTGTCTGTTTCATTTTGGCATGAGGCATTAAGGGAGATGGCTAGTGACATAATATGTACATTTATGGATCATCAATACTCAAATAAATGCTAAAATGCAGACAATTCAATAGGCGGATTTACATAAGGTCTTAACTATACATTTTTTCTGAGACAAATGTCCAATTTGTCTGTTTCATTTTTGCATGAGGCATTGAGGGAGATGGATAGTGACATAATATGTACATTTATGGATCATCAATACTTAAATAAATGCTAAAATGCAGACAATTCAATAGGCGGATTTACATAAGGTCTTAACTATACATTTTTTTCTGAGACAAATGTCCAATTTGTCTGTTTCATTTTTGCATGAGGCATTGAGGGAGATGGATAGTGACATAATATGTACATTTATGGATCATCAATACTCAAATAAATCCTAAAATGCAGACAATTCAATAGGCGGAATTGGGACAGAGGACATTTACCAATACAAATGAAGGAGTTTATGTTTTTTTTGTTTTATTATTGTTAATATGAATGCTTTAGGTGCTTGCTACACACATCCCATCCCCAATTCAAAATATAGTGCTAGGTTTTAATTTTGCCTACAGTCTTGGATATCTGCAAACATTTCAAATATACATGAAGTCTTAATTAATGATATGCATAGACAAATTACCCCATTTTGTTTTATTTTGGCATGACATGTCATGCCAAAATACCATGTCATGCCAAGATTTGATTCTAGACAACCTCAGGTTTCCAATGGAACCAACCTTGTCATGCTACATTGTCTGGCAGGGGGGGTAAATGCCTAATGATTCAAAGATAGACAACATTTTGGCAAGGGATAAACGGCCATCACCAATTTTCAAAAGGACCCTTGAGCTTTCGCCTCGATTCATGAGAATGGAAACATGTGAAAGCCTCCCCTGTACAGACATGCCACATTTAGAACAATCTCATGCAGTGTTGGGTAAGAACCATGCAGTTTTTGTATTCAGTACAAATATGTAATTTACGCCTATTGTAAATCTGTTTATGAACACATACATTAACTACTGTACTTTCTTTATAGGGGCGGAATAGCTGAATGGTTGGGGAGCCTGCCTGGTTGTCCCAGGTTCGATTCCAGGCAAGGGTAGCAATGTTGATCTGTGTGGAGGAAAATAGGTATCTATCTATCTATCTATCTATCTATATAGATCACTGCACTGCATCTCAACTCAATTAAAAGCACATTTAACATGACCACATTGACCAGGTCATCCATTTGCTGTACAGTAAAAAAAAACATAACAATGCAGTATAAATAGACATTAGCCTAGCATAAAATACCAATGAATCCCAAAATAAACTAAATCAAAACATTAGCATGTAAAGGAAAATCATAGACTGCCAGGGAGGTCTTTAATAAAGATAAAATATCAGTCGACTGGGCAGCTCTGTTGTGTAGGGGCAAGCTGTTACAGAGCCTTGGGGCCCCAGGCTGTCCTGCATAGATCACAGTAGTGCATCTGTTGACCACTGTACTACATCTATAGACACTACATTGGTCTACAGATGCATTCAAGTGGTTTACAGATGCACTCGAGTAGTCTACAGATGCACTAATGTGATCAACAGATCACAACAGTGGCCCACAGTTGCACTAGAATGGTCTACAGATCACAAGAGTGGTCTACAGATGCACTACAGTGGTCTATAGATGTAGTACAGTGGTCTATAGATGTAGTACAGTGGTCTATAGATGTAGTACAGTGGTCTATAGATGTAGTACAGTGGTCTATAGATGTAGTACAGTGGTCAAAAGATACACTACTGTGGTCTATGCAGGACAGCCTGGGGCCCCTCAGGCTCTGTAATAGCTTGACCCTACACATCAGAGCTGCCCAGTAATCAGTCTTTATCTGTCTGATCTTTAGCTGAGACTGGCAGTCCATGATCTTCCTTTACTGATGCTAATGTTTTGCTTTTGTTTATTTTGATATTCTATGCTATTTATATTGCATTGTTATGTCTTTTCTATTATTGTTTTTAATTGCACAGCACTTTGGGTGACCTGGTCATGTTAAATGTGCTTTAGAAATGTGCTTTTAATTGTGTTGAGGTGAGATGCAGTGCAGTGGTCTATATAGATAGATAGATAGATAGATAGATAGATAGATAGATAGATACATATTTTCCTCCACACACATCGACATTGCTACCCTTGCCTGGAATCGAACCCTCTAAAGACACTACAGTAGTTAATGTATGTGGTCTAAAACAGATATACATTTTTACATATTTTACTGGATTAAAAAACGTCATGGTTCTTACCCAACACTGCATGGAATTGTCCTAAATTTGGCATGTCAGTACAGGGAATGGTATTTTGGCATGACATGTCATAAAACAAGATAGAGTAATTTGTCTATGTGTAACAGAGGTGAATCGGACCTCCCCACCCTGGGTTCGAACCCGGGCCTCCCACGCGAAGTCCAATATCTTAAAGATCGCTCCAAAGGGATATCCCTATGGAACAAGGGAGATACTAGACTTTTGAGGCTTCAAGGCTGGGGCTGTGACTCTCTCCGCCACACTCACCCCCCTTTAGACCTCCTCCTATGGGGAAGCCCGATCCGGGTCACGGCACCATTGTAACGGAGGTGAATCGGACCACCCCACCCAGGCTTCGAACCCGGGCCTCCCACGCGAAAGTCCAATATCTTAACCATCGCTCCAAAGGGGTATCTCTATGGAACAAGGGAGATACTAGACCTTTGAGGCTTCAAGGCTGGGGCTGCGACTCTCTCCGCCATGTATGCATAATCATTTAATTAAGATGTCACGTATATTTGATATTGTTTGCAGATATCGATAAGACTGTAGGCAAACTTAAAACCTGGCACTATTTTGAATTGAGGATGGGATGTGTGTATCAAGCACCTAAAGCATTCATATTAACAATTTGAAGAAAGAAAATGCCTATGTCCTCTGGCCCAATTCCGCCTATTGAATTGTCTGCATTTTAGTTTGAGTATTGATGATCCATCACTTGCCATCTCCCTCAATGCCTCATGCAAAAATGAAACAGAGAAATTGGACATTTGTCTCAGAAAAAAATGTATAGTTAAGACCTTATGTAAATCCGCCTATTGAATTGTCTGCATTATAGCATTTATTTGAGTATTGATGATCCATAAATGTACATATTATGTCACTAGCCATCTCCCTTAATGCATCATGCCAAAATGAAACAGACAAATTGGACATTTGTCTCAGAATAATGTATAGTTAAGACCTTATGTAGATTTTACATTCTCTTTTTTGCATTTGCAAAGATTCACTATAGCAAACACTATGCCAGAATAAACATACATGTGTCAATATTTCAAGTGGGGAACATCAACATTTGTTTACTACACATCTTGAAGATTGTAAAAATGCAAATGTTAGAAAAAAAATATCAATAGGGTGCATGGGGGAGGAGTTGTTGTGATCCAGTTTAGGCGAATTTTAACTTTTTTTGTGTTTATTTGGGTTTTAATGCACTAAACATGATGGAACCATGGCAAATCTTCATATCAATCAATTCATCTTGCAAAGACGAACATAAAATGGGGTGAATGGTTTCTGTCGGATGTATGGTTCAGGAACTATGTTGATTTAAAGTTATTCGTTTTCACAGCCAAAAATCCAGGACGGACACAACATATGGTTAAAAAAAACATATATGGGACAATAATTGGATCTGGGAACATCAAAATTCATTAACTAGACACCTTAAGGATTCTAAAAAGGTAGGTTAGAAAAATATATCTCTCGGGTGCGCGGGAGGCCTACCTTCCTACCAGACTATATCAACTACTCATATTCATACAATTTATTTCATGGAGGAACTTTCAAATTCATACTTGTGCTTTTAGTGTCTTGTTTTTATGATGTTTTCTCTAATTCTCTGTCACCTGTTATTTTATTTTAAAATACAATTATTGCTCATGGGTGGTTTGGCCGCCTTTTTAGCTGGAGATAAGGGGAGACCCTATTGCTGAACAAAAACTCTATAGCAGGGCTACTCAACTTAAGATGGCTCATGGGCCACTCAGCAAAAATACCAAAAGTCCAAGGGTTGCAAGCTAAAAATGACGGCCCTATAACACATAACATCAGTAGTAATTTTTTTTAGGAAACACAGAAAACAGACACATTTACAACTATATTGTCATGATTATTCTTTTGGAACAAACAAAATAGCAAACAAGTCTTGAATAAAACGACAAAATTGTACAAAAATGATTTTGGAGAGAAACTGAAAAATGACATCAGAAATTATTTGTCCAAACTGAAAGTAGACTAAATACTTTTATCGGTATGACCATGACGGGCCGCATAGACATGCCGGGCCGCAGGTTGAATAGCGCTGCTCTATAGCAATGATTAATCTGAATATAGAGCTTTAACGTTTTAACCTGGAATGTTTGTGTTTTATGACTGTACTTTAACCAGAAGAACCTCCCATGTCATGTGATCTCTGAGGACATTCTACTAAAACTTAACTCAGTCTGTTTGTCAGACAGTCTGCTGTAAAATGGACCAGAGTCAGGATCAGTTGTGCTATTTCATCTGTCTGGATCTACTGAGGGATCCAGTGAGTCTTCCCTGTGGACACAACTACTGCAGTGTGTGTATCGAGGGATACTGGAATGATCAAAGAGGGAGATTCAGCTGTCCACAGTGCAGAGAGACGTTCAGGCCAAGACCCGTTCTGAAGAAAAACACCATGTTGGCTGAGGTGGTGGAGAGCCTGAAGAAGACAAGACTGCAAGGTGCTCCTCCTGATCACTGCTACGCTGGACCTGGAGATGTGGCCTGTGATGTCTGCACCGGGAGAAAACAGAAAGCTGTGAAGACTTGTCTTCAGTGTCGGGTCTCTTACTGTGACTTTCACCTCCAGCCTCACTATCAATCTCCTGCCTTTAAGAAACACGAGTTGGTCAAAGCTTCCGGCGAGCTTCTGCAGAACATCTGCTCCCGTCACGATGAAGTGAGGAACTTTTCTGTCGCACTGATCAGCAGTGTGTCTGTTATCTGTGCTCCATGGAGGAACACAAAGGTCACAATATAATCTCAGCTGCAACAGAAAGGACTGAGAGACAGAAAGAGCTTGATATGAGCCATCAGAACATCCAGCAGAGACTCCAGGAGAGAGAGAAAGACGTGAAGACACTTCACCAGGAGGTGGAGTCCATGAACCACCGTGCTGACAGAGCAGTGGAGAACATTGACGCCACCTTTACTGAGCTCATCTCTTCCATTGAGGAAACAAGGTCTGAGGTGAGAAATCTGATCAGGAATCAGTAGAAACATGAGGTGGGCCGTGCTGAAGACGCGAGGAGGCGTGTGGAGCAGGAGGTCACTGAGCTGAGGAGGAGACGTGCTGAACTGGAGCAGATCTCACACACAGAGGATCACATCCATTTTCTACAGTGTTTCACCTCCCTGCCAGCCGTCAGTGAATCTATGCAGCCAGTCAGCAGCAATGTTCATCCTCTGAGCTACTTTGGAGATGTGTTTTTGGAGATGATTATTAAAGGCCTAACAGCATGTTTTAATGTCATATATTTTACGTTTGTTATTTTGTATTATCCAGCTATTACTTTTTTAGCATTGCTGTCATATATCTTTTGTTTTGTATGGCTTGCGCGTGTGCTCGACCTTGATCCAGATGTTGAGCTTGACGATCAGCCCGTTGCTAGCAGTTACTGTAGCAGGTTGTATTGGACTTTTAGTTTTTATTGTGTGTATTAAGTCAGGGCCAGCATGTATTGAATATGCATGTATAGCAGTTGCGCGTGATTGTCACAATCACATTGTTGATGTGATTGTTGCCATGGAGGCGACGCATGCGCAGTACAGGTCGCAGTATCAGTGATGTCAGCTATCTCCAAATCTGGGCAATGTCAGCATGCAGGTATATCAGACTGACATCGGACAGACAGACAGACAGACAGACAGACAGACAGACAGACAGACAGACAGACAGACATTCGGTCGTTTATTATTTAGGATTTGTCCACTGACCCCCATTTGAGGATATTTAAAATGTTTCAAAAATGTAAAAATAAAAAAGTTAACTATGAAAACCGGCACATGCTGTCCGTAAGTCCTTCCTTCCGTAGGCCTCAATGCCTATAGCTGACCTCAAATAGCTGACCTGTTGTGACATCACGTTGTTAATTTGTGACGTTGTTTATTGTTGTGTGACGTCACATTGTTGACCCATATTTGGCAGTGCCCATGGGCATATGCCCTTGGGCATATATGCATATATGCTCCCAGACGATGCCCTGTTAGGGGATCCACACTAACAGATTTGCTTTTATGCCCATATATGGAGATCCCTGATGTCATCAATATTAAGCCAATATCTGGGAATGCCCATATATATATATATATATATATATATATATATATATATATATATATATATATATATATATATATATATACATAATAATATTAATATCATGCTGATGGTGACGTCACCAAGAATGCTGGTACCTGCTTGGCTATGGAAAACAGATGTGTGACAGATACACCAAACTCAGTACTTGCGCACTCTGCTGCCTCACAATTTGGCCATACATGGCCACGAGTTCACAAGGAGCAAGTCTGCACCTCGACCTCGACACCATCACCTTGAGTGATGGTGTTGCGTAAACATTAATGGATGGTAGCTGGTGTGTGGGATGTGACCTACTGTATCCCTATTCCAGGGATACAGGTGACGGGGCACCCTGGGGTGCCGTGACGGCAGTCCAGGGGTGCCGCGAGATAATTTGATAATATTTGGAATTGATTTTGACACTATAAAAAAATATTTAGTATCATTTTAAACTTGAAGTACAAAGTTATTTTCAGTCAGTTTTAACCAAAATGGCTATTATCTCAACGTTTTCCTCGCAACATAATCACTAAAATATCGTCACTGTCGGGCAGAAGCCTTGTATCTCCAAGTTTCAAATGTGTACGTCTTTTGGGAAAGCCCTGCTTCATCATACAAGACTGTCGCACAAAACTCGCGATGCGAGGCGTTGTGTGCTTGTAGATCTGCTGTTTTCACTAGTTTAGTACATTTTATAGATGATAAATACAAAATGAGCGGTTTTGGACATACAAGGTTTCCACCCGACAAAGACGATATGCTATAAATATAAGGTGCTGGGAGTGAAAATTATAATGTAGGGGTGCCTCAGATTAAAATAATATTTATGGGGTGCCCTGAGACAAAAAAGTTTGGGAACCCCTGCATTAAACTCTCAAAACAGTATGCTCTAGCACAGGTATTTGAGCGCTGAGTTCGTCTCAGAGGTATAAGCTTACAGTACATGTTATCCACGAAAAGATTCCATCCGTCTCAAATATCCTCTCAAGCAGCTTAGAGTTTTAATATGCCAGAGACAGATAATATTACATTATCAAGATCTAAATGTGTGAGGAGACTGATTAAAGGATCTATTGTAAATATATAAATGTTGTTAATGTTGTTGTGATTTGTATTTGCTATGTCGTACTGTAGCCTACATCGCAGGGTGCAAATATAATGTGAATGAACTGATAATTAAGTTGTTTCGTTTACCTGACTGGCTGCCTGTATGCCGAAGACAAATTTCCATTTCATGTAAAATTTGATAGACAATAACATTTTCTTATCTTAACTACCCTCTCCAACCTCTTAGTGTGACTATTATGATGATCTCACATAATGTATTTACGACCACAGACAGTCTAGTGCATTGTTGCTATTGTGACACTGCACTAGATTGCACATTAAAATAAAAATCCTGTCATGCCCTTCATTAATCACTCATCATGCATGCACCTATCGTTTCAGTGTTCCGGTGGCATACTTTTGAGAGGATTTTACTATGAGGTGTTCAAGATGGTCTATTGCAGTGGTTCTCAACCTGTGGGTCGGGACCCCCAGAGGGGTCCCCAAATTATTTTGGGGGGTCCCCAGAAGTTTAGCTAAATGTTAACATTGTTTTCTCACTCAAAAGTAAACAGACCAACATACAGTATAAGTGTATACAGGGTATCTGAACATTTCTAAAGTGACAATTTAAGGACTAGTCCAGGGTGCCTCAGAATAATATTTAGAATGTATCAATATCTTGTAGTGAGCTTGTAAATCTGCTATTTTTGGTGAATATCCCCTTAGAATAGGGATGCTGGGGTTTATTGATTGAATGCCAAGTATAAATGTTTATTTTAAATATGTCCTAATGAAAGATTTAAGGGAGCCTCCGCACACTCAAAAGTGTGCAAAATCATGTTCTTCATTTTCAGTTAAATAAAGTGCAAGCTTTTGGTCATAGACCTTCTTTATTCAGGCATGCAGCACCTCGATGAGTGGTGGTCCTTTCACTATTAATCTGTCCTATAGAAGCAGATATTTTCTCAAGTTATATGTTTGTTAGGCCTATTATGGACAGTATTTGTTATTATTTCAAATAATAGTAAATATGCTACATTTGCATAAAGCAAGTATTTGTCTACTCCCATCACACACACAGATCTAGAAGACATAGAATGTAAAAATATAGATCTAGAACACATAGAATCAATCTAAAAAATATAGAACTAGAACACATAATTTATAGATCTAGAACACATAGAATTCATAGATCTAAAACACATAGAATCAAAACTAGACCAGGTCAACCTGGTTGTGCCAGACCCCCTGTCTGTCATCATCATTTATGACATCATGCCTTTTGTAGGCATGTCATCATCATGTCATCATCATATATACCCTTTATATAGAAAACCCGGACAGACATTTGCTTATGTAGGCCTACCCATTTCATGGGTCTGGCAAACATAGATCTGGAACTGCTCAAATTCACAGCTCCACTTCGAACCGAGGTTTGATTTTTTAGACACCTCCTGAATGAATTCACTGTCGTGAGCCTGCACCACCACAAGGACGTGGTGTGCGTAGTATTCCTGTGCTTAGTACAAAGAAATTACCAAAAAAATAAATTGGAACTGGAACACTATAAAATTAAAGCTGAAATGGCAACTTTCCCCTAATTTGCTTAAATAAATAGTTTAGTAATTGCCAGACCCATGAAATGGGTAGGCCTACATAAGCAAATGTCGGTCTGTCTGTCCGGGTTTTCTATATAAAGGGTATATATGATGATGACATGATGATGACATGCCTACAAAAGGCATGATGTCATAAATGATGATGACAGACAGGGGGTCTGGCACAACCAGGTTGACCTGGTCTAGTTTTTATTACTCTGTAGCAATTATTATATCAGAGCATAGAGGTACCAAAAAGGTACCATAAATCGCACCACCCGCTGTGGGTTTTGTGGGCTTGTTTATAAAGATTTGGTATAACATACTGGTCTGTGGTCTCGCCTTTCAGAGAGCCCACAATAAATACAATGGGGTGACGCTAATGAAGTCTCTTAGTGTACTGTAGCACAGTGGTTCTCATAACTGCGAGAGTGTACAAATGGAACCAAATGGACCCTTAGTGCAGGGGTCTTCAACAGGGGGTCCGCGACACCTAGTGGGTCCACAGGGATACTGCAGGGGGGGGGGGGGCGAAATTGTTGGAGGAAAAAAAAAAAAATATATATATATATATATATATATATTTTTTTTTTTTTAGAAAATATGTAATTTGTCTTTAAATATAAAAAACATGATTCTGTCTCTTTTGATATTGTATACATGATTATTATGCAATTTTTAACAGATTGTTAGTGATAGATTGATAGTATTGACATTGGTTCTCAGTTAATAAGGTATGTTTATAAATGGCAGTTGTACGGCCACTTGTACATGCATGTTTAAAATAAAAGCATGAATATATTAATATATTATTTTAATATAGCTTAATATTGAATGCACAAGATAGATGCACATAATATGTTTATACACATGAAACACAATGTTATACATAAGTATACAATATATGTTGTAGCCCCACCCCCACCCTACGAGGTAGGGGGTCCCCGCTCCATCTCCCCATCAGTTTGGGGGTCCCTAGCCTGAAAACATTGAAGACCCCTGCCTTAGTGGAACCAAATGGACCCTTAGAGGTCCATCGGTTCCATTTCTGTGCACACAGTTACACACCCGCAAAGGGTCCATTTGGAACCCCCCTCAAGGAGCCATGAGGGTCCCTGGACCACACTTTGAGACCCACTGGTGCAGCAGAGTGTTTCCATGACGGTCCCTGGACCACACTTTGAGACCCTCTGGTGTAGCAGAGTGTTTCCATGACGGTCCCTGGACCACACTTTGAGACCCTCTGGTGTAGCAGAGTGTTTCCATGACGGTCCCTGGACCACACTTTGAGACCCACTGGTGTAGCAGAGTGTTTCCATGAGGGTCCCTGGACCACACTTTGAGACCCTCTGGTGTAGCAGAGTGTTTCCATGACGGTCCCTGGACCACACTTTGAGACCCACTGGTGTAGCAGAGTGTTTCCAGTGAGCCAACATGCACAATATCAGCACCCTGACTGTGTTTGAGCAGAATGGAACAGAGCCTTCATTAGTATCATTGGTAGGGGACTGCCCCATAGGCCGTTGGGTCGAACAGCGTCGGCAGGTTAGCTACTCACCAGCGTCGGCAGGTTAGCTAATCACCCGCACCACGGTTACTGAGGTTAGGGTTAGTAGGCATAGTTTTACTGAGGTTAGGGTCAGGGTTAAGGTTAGGTTTTTGGTGGTCGGACCAAAGGGTGTTCGACCTAAGGACATGTTACCTCATTGGTAACATCTGTTTGAGCAGAATGGAACAGAGCCACACACACACACACACACAAACACACACACACACACACACACACACACACACACACACACACACACACACACACACACACACACACACACACACACACACACACACAGGTGTGGCTGGCAAATGTAAAGGTGTAATAAGTGTAATAGTGTAATAGGTAATTGGGAGAGGAGGTTGGTGGCGATGGGTGAAGGTGGGTGGGTGTAATAATAATAATAATATAATAATAATACATCAAACTTATATAGCGCTTTTCTAGGTAGCCTACTCTAAGTCGCTTTACAAAACAAAATAAAAGTAAAAAACGTTATTAACTCATTCCCCGTCTCCCCCGATAGTCCCGAGAAATTTTAAATGTCGTTCTCTGCCAGGCCCAATAGTCCTGAGAATTTGCTTTTATATAATGTAATGTTTAATTACACTCTTCCCCAGCCCATGACAAAGTTTGAGCCTTCTGTCATAAAGGGAACCAACAATATCACTCATCAAAGTGAAAACAAGAGTGTAATAATGTATAAATCTCAATAAAAATGAATAAAACTCTCAATAAACCACAGTGAATGCATTTAGCGTGGCAGCCCGCAGCCCGCAGTGTGCAATCAGCGGCACACTGGGCACACGCATGTAGAGGGATGTGGGGCAGGGATGTGCAGAGAATATTTAGAGAGGCAGGGGCTGACATTTCTAAAGGGGCCTTTTGGTGGACAATTCTATTGAATGCAGCCCTCAGGGGCAGGGGCTCAAGCCCCCTTTGGTGTCTATGTGTGTACATGCCTGGTGCAGGGGCTAGCAGAAGCGAAACGGAGCAGCTGGATCTGAGACCATTCTGCACAAATCAAACAAAATCCAGTAAAATGTTCAATTGGAAAGCCATGAACTGCCACACAACACACAGCTCCATACCCCCCAAAGTCTCCACGACAAAATATTATGTCCCAGCCAGACAACAAGATCAGAGCAGGGCGTCACAAGGGAAAAGTGGGACTGAGTCTGAGTTACTAGGGCCCAAGGTGGAAGGGGCTTCATTATTTTATACTTTTGCTATTGAAAAATAGCAGATCTACAAGCTTGCAGCGCGACACTCGGTGCCATGCTGTGAGCTTGTATATATCTATTTTTGAAATCCCCCTATGAAGAAAATTCATGGGGGGCCCGCAGTGAATCCTTGTACCCAGGGCCCATCATTTGAACAGATCCTCAGCCTCTCTGAACTAGTGATGGGCAATCCCGTTCATTTCAGTGATCGGATCATTTCGTTCACGTTCACGGTAAAGATCCGTTCAAAAGATTCGTTCAAATGATTCGTTCATAGCGTGATTGTCCCGTGAAAAACACAATCGCGGGAGCGTTTTTATTACATCGCGAGTGCCCGCCGTCGCGTCCTGTCTGCCGGCCGGGGCTTTTAGGGGGAGGGGCGGGGGTGTGAACGAAAGTGTGAACGACCCATTTCAGGGATTTGAACGAATCGTTCACGAGTCATGCTAATGATTCGAATCTTATGAACGAATCACTCATGAACGACACATCACTACTCTGAACCAAACAACCCACTACAAACACATATAAAGCCTGGTGAGGCGAGGTTACAAACAACACATCACGTACTCGACAATTGATGCAGCGCCGGTCCATTCGACTACCAATCCGATCTTCAAGCCCTGCTCGCGGGAGAGGAGAGAATGAGAAAATATCCCCCGGCGAAGTCCTCGGTCAGGAGTTGTGGTCTGAAGAAAAGCGACGCGTCGCGTCCATTTAACTCCAACAAAAGTAGCGAAAATAGCAGATTTACAAGCACACAACGTCTCATCCCAAGCGCGACCATGGAGTGAGTTGCTTTTTGGTGGATAATATTCCAGGTCTGAGAGTCTGATGAAAGGGTCGCGTCCATATAACTCCATGTAACAAAAGAAGTGAAAATAGCAGATCTACAAGCACACAACGCCTCGTCGCATCACAAGCACGATGATCATTTCACGAGTGTCCTCCAACGAGTAAGAAAAGCAAACGCGACGATGATCATTTGGCAGTAAGTTTATTTGCCTCTGTTTCCATCCTAAACGTACTGTTTAGCTTCACTAGCTTTTCCCTGCTGTGCACGCGCGATCCCTGCTGTGCGACGCGATGCCTGCATGCGCGCAGGCATGTGCATTTGAGGCGCGCCGTGCACGAGCGCGCAGCCTGAAAAGGGAACGTCTAAACGTGCGCGCTCCTGGAACCATCTATGTTGTGATCGCACATCGCAGCAGTGTGCTCATAGAGTATAATGAGTGTGCTCCGTTCTAAAGCCCGCCTACTGTATCCGGTTATGTAACACTCAGGCGGCATTCACACAGGCATGTTTTATTGCGATTAAAACGAATCCTCTAACGTATTGTCGGAAAATACACAACGTTTGGGCATGTATGAAGACGTATCCGTATTCTTTTTCGAATCAAAGAAACGAATGCAAATCCACAAAAAACCGGTGGTTTCGATTCGCTACTGCAAACGCTTCACTGTTGGTGTGAATCCATCCGTCTCAAATACAGGCAATATATAGAGCCATGTGCGGGTTAAATCCATAGTTATTTATAAAAGGTTAAATCCCCCTCCAGACCGTCCGCTCTCATTCGATTTCTGACCATTCTGGCAGCCTCCTCCCCTCATTGATTTAATTTCTGATCACCGCTCCCTCGATCGCACATAGTGTATTATTTGTGAGGAGTTGCTCACAGTTAGATGAAAGGAAAGTGCCACTGAAGTCACTTGTTGTATAGGCTATAATAGGCTATTATAATATAGGCCGATGTGTGGGTCTCTCGCCCTTCCTCGCGCGCGCGTTCTCTCTCTTGCTCTCTGTGCTAAATCATATCCAAATGGACACGCGCGCGAGGAGCGCAGAGAGGGAGCCAGCGAGGGCATTACGAGGGGCAGAGAGAGAGAGAGAGAGAGAGAGAGAGAGAGAGAGAGAGAGAGAGAGAGAGAGAGAGAGAGAGAGACGTTGACGTTGTCCTCTTCATAGATATGCATATCTTGCTAAAGTATTTTCTGTCTGGTTTATTGCTGGTAGATTTTGCGAGTCCCTCCCGCCGCTGCTGGTTTTATTTTTTGATGCCCTGTTTACGACCGTCGACCGCAGATAAATAGGCTAACGCAGCACTTGCGGGGGTCCTCCTGCGGTTACATTGTGAGTTGAACTTGAAGAATTAATAAACTCAGGGAGATGGAGGAGGCATTATTATGCAGCTTGGATACATACATGTCCCTGGACAGACGTGGACGATTCCTTGTTTCGGATGACAAAGTGCAGTGCGAGCGCAAACGTATCAATTAAATATGCAAGAATGTAGCAACTTCACCCCTCCCATTCGCACGACTAAAACGAATTATATTATGAGAATGTGGCCTCAGATACATGCAAGAAACGTTTCCGCATCCGGTATAGACCCAGAACGGATCAACAACAAGCAGAGTAACTTGTCCCTATCAGTTCTCTACCAGGCCAGCCAGCAGTTTGCGCACATCAACAGAGCATGAGAGCGATTCAATTCAAAGGAACGTTATTGGCATGAGAAAACATAGGCTACGTTTACATCGCCAAAGCAAGTGCCACAAATAAATAAAAACAGTTGAATATGGGGAACATATTTACAGTTATACACATAGGCCTTGCCTTATATAAAGTTATAAGTGTGTGTGTGTGTGTGTGTGTGTGTGTGTGTGTGTGTGTGTGTGTGTGTGTGTGTGTGCGTGTTTGTGTGTGTGTGTGTGTGTGTGTGTGTGTGTGTGTGTGTGTGTGTGTGTGTGTGTGTGTGTGTGTGTGTGTGTGTGTGTGTGTGTGTGAAAATGTGATCTGTGCAAAATAAAACACTTGAATGTTGAATAAAAGGTAAAAAGCTTATTTCTATTTGTGTGAAGTCAGTAAGACGCCCTAAGGGCAAGAGGTGACCTATTACAGCCCTATTACACTATTCCAGTTATTGCCCTATTACACAATTACACTTATTACACTAGTACACTTATCTGATAAGTGCCTGACGCCATAAATACAAATATCAACTGAATTATCCGCTTGAAAAGCGATCGATCACAAAAAGGTCAATATCTCCAGTTTTTTCAATTATAGCTGGATTTTGGTCAAAAATGGCTATTTTGAGATGGCTACAACTATAGAAAAAAAAGCTTTTTATTTATTTATTTATTTATTTTTTGGTGAGACTAGAGGTTGTCCTCTTTCATTTCAGGTACTGTATGACATTGTCGAAAAAACACAGAATTTAGGAAAAATATATACAAAAAATATATATACATTTTATATATATATATATGTCACCGGATGTTAGAGAAACAGGACGGCCGAGAAACGGAGCACTCGCGGTGCCGCACGGGGCGGAACAAGCGGTCGCCCACAACAACGTCCTCCAGGCGGAGCCCATCGATTGTCCACGACATTGCAAGCGGCGCGAAGGCCAGCGGACCTTGGTCCTGCTCTTCGCCCCCGAGCGCCGCAGGCGCGAGTGGCCGCGAAGAGCGGGCCAGGGCCGCGCGGCCGGCGGAGCGCCGCGCGAGTTACGAAGCCGTGGTGAATGCAATCGTTATATTTATGCCCAGGCCGTAAGGCCTGGGCAAGCCCAAGATAAACGCTCATAGTAAGCTAATGGCTAAGCTAATGGCTAAGCTAATGGCTAAACACCGCCCAGCTAGGCTAGTAAATAAAGAAAGGGAGTCGCAAACGAGTGACGTCAGCGCCTGCACTAGTGAATGGCTGTCTATGGGCTGTCGTCGCCATCTGGTGGTGATTAGTGTGTGGTGAACGAAACAAGCGCTCTTACAATGAACGTCCTGAGTTACCCAAACATACTGTAACATATACATACATATATACATATACATATATACATTTTTTTATTAAACAAAATGGCAGGAGAGCCATACAGTCAATGTTAAAATGGCGGCCAATGTGTTAAGAAAATAGCTGAGAGGGAGAGTAGAGTTAGGAAATGGAAATGCAAGTCTAAAGAGGTGGGTTTTGATGGAGGCTTTGAACACGGCAAGTGTGGGGCTGCTTTTATGTGAGGTGGGAGTGGGTTCCAGAGGGTGGGGGCTGCATATAAAAAAAAACCTGTCACTCCAGGTGCGTTCTTTTGCTTTATGGTGAATTCCAGGAGGTTGGCATTGCCAGATCTAAGGGGGCGGGAAGGAACATGGGGTTTGACAAGGTCAGAGAGGTAACAGGGAGCCAGGTTGTTGAGGGCCTTGTAGGTGGTGATCAGTATTTTGAGGTCGATTCTCTATTTCAGGGGTTCCCAAACTTTCCCAAATATTGTTTTAATCCGAGGCACCCTTACATTATAATTTTCACTCCCAGCACCTTATATTTATAGCATATTGTCGCTGTCGGGTGGAAACCTTGTATGTCCAAAACCATTCATTTTGTATTTATCATCTGTAAAATCTACTAAAC
>NC_137813.1:67393542-67396042 GCF_963921795.1 Nannobrachium achirus
ATGTCAAGAGTAGTTGTGTTGGAGTGTCTCAATTTCAAAGCTGGGGAAGAGGAGTTCATGAGCAACCTCTTCCAGAGAGAGATGGAGTAAATAAAATGTATTTATTTGTTATAATTTATCTGTATGGGAGAATCAATCCAACGATCAAATCTGTATGGTACAGTATGTTACAGTACATGTGCAGTAATCTGTATGGTACAGTATGTTACAGTACATGTGCAGTAATCTGTATGGTACAGTATGTTACAGTACATGTGCAGTAATCTGTATGGTACAGTTCATGTACAGTAATCTCTATGGTACAGTATGTTACAGTAGGCTACATGTACAGTGGTTGGAGGTGGTACTGATTGTAGTTTTAAGTAAGAAGAAGTTTTAAGAAGAAGCTTTCTTCCAGGACCTTCTTGACAGAGTTGTTCCCACATGATATAAAGAGCTAGATGCCTCGTTCGCCTCTGCAGTTAATTGGAGCAATGTGCAAAAGTTATAGTCCGGACTTCCTGAAAAAACTAAGGGAAAGCTGTCAGTCAAAGTGACTATACTGGCCAATCACAGGGTGTCTTTTCCGTGACTTATCCAAGGACCACAATTCAATTCAACAGAGCCAGTTCCGATGTTGCGCTACTCAGCTGTTCTTATAGGCTGCATACGTAAAGACCAGCCCCCACCTGCCTCTGATTGGCTTACCGACTTCCGTATGTGTGACGCACGCGGAAGCAATGAACACGGAAGCGACGAAGATTCCCTTAGTTGCTCAATGCATACGCCCCCTAGCCGAAGGAGGCGTCTACCTTTCTATGTCTATAGTTGTTCCCTACAAAACCAATGTGTGGATTGGTTTGACTGACAGAGACACAGAAGGATCCTTTAAATGTGTTGATGGAAAACCTCTGAACTCAACAACGTAAGACTTTACCTTCATTAATAATAGGCTAATAATACGGGTAATAATAATAAGGGTAATGAGGTGGGTAATAAGGGTAATAATAATAACCTTTATTTATATAGCACCTTTTTAAACAGTGTTACAAAGTGCTTAACAACATGATAAAAACAATTAGTGACGCATATATCATAAAATTACAGCAAAAACAAAATAGAGTAAAAACAACACAAAACAGCAGTATCACAAAAGGGGTCAGTTATGGGGTTAAAAAGGCTTTCCTATAAAAGTAAGTCTTTAAGTTAGATTTAGATATGGCTATGGAGCCAGAAAACCTGAGTTCCACAGGAAGGCTGTTCCATAAGGTCGGGGCCCTGACGGCAAATGCCCTGTCCCCTTTGGTAACCATATTTGAATTCGGAACCTCTAAAAGTGCTAAGTTGGAGGACTGACGGACAGGCACATAGGGTTCCACCAGTTCAGAGAGATATTGAGGTGCCAGGCCATTTAAAGCTTTAAAGGTTAATAATACAATCTTAAAATCTATTCTATAAATAACAGGTAGCCAGTGCAGTGCAGCCAGTGCTGGGGTTATGTGTTCAGACCTCCTAGTCCCAGTAATGAGCCTGGCCGCCGCATTCTACACCAGCTGCAGGCGGTGAATGGCTCCCTTACTGATACCCGAATAGAGGGCGTTACAATAATCCAGACGCGATGAAATTAGGGCATTAGTAACTATGTGAAGGTTGGGAGTGGAGAGGGCAGATCGAATTCTGAGATGAGAGTATATGGAACAGGAACCAGTACCGGATAGAGTGAATAAGCAGTATTATTATACATACTATGACACAGCAAACAGGTCAGCACTCTGTGCAGTGGCGTCAGTTCAGCAAAAGCTAGGGGATGGCAAAGATGGGAGTCCTCCTGGAAAAGAGGCATTACATTTTGTATAATACGGTTCTATTGTGAAAATAGCAGATCTACATGCTCACAACGCCTCGCGCGGCGAGGCGTTGTGAGCATGTAGATCGGCTATGTTCACAATGTCTGAAAAAAAACCGAGTTTTGTCCGTTTTTTACACAGGTTTCTACGGTTTCTTGGGCTGGATATGGCAGCCTGGAATGGTTGTTCAAGTGCAACTAAACTTAGCATGTTAGTAAAACGTGCCACATGAATTGCACCTGTGCAGCTGACCTACAGAACCTGGGAATTTACCATTTTGTCAAGATGGGGAGAATAAAAGTGTGGAGAATATAATTATTATACTTGTTAAAGTGACCATTTTGTTACATTTTGTATTTGTAGTATTTTACTGTAATTTAACAACATAATAACCATCACAGATACACAAAGAGACATTCATGGATTTATATTTAAAAGTAACTTTTATTTCCCCCCCTGGACCCAGGGTATGGCAGCTGCATACCCCTGCCATACCCAATTGACGCCCCTGGCTCTGTGGATATGTCTATAACCTCATATGTGCAGACTTGATTTGATAGGCAATTCAATGTCACTGTCAAATCTTTAGCCCAATCCAGCCTTGCTGATAGAAAGTCAACCCCTCACACCACTCACCACCTTACTGCTACACAAAACCTACCATTGAAATATTC
>NC_137813.1:67401042-67528182 GCF_963921795.1 Nannobrachium achirus
TGCAGCTCCCCTGGTGGTGGGGAGAAAAAAAAATCTTTTTTTTTTTTTTTTTTTTTTTAATAAGTCTATATATATACACACACACAGAGCTATTTTAAAACAATAATGTATTTGACTTTGGGGAATAAAATATGTTGAAAAAAGGTATTTGATTATCACATGGTGACCTAATCACATGGTCACCTTGCCACTTCCGGTCAGAAGGGAAGTCAAATTTAAATCCCGCTTTGATGGCACACTAGTCTCGCGCAGCCAGACAACTATGCCACAATCTCTGAATGCTATATAGAGTCTGGAACAGCAGCTCCCGAACGGCGAGTATCGAAAACGGGCATTAACGTTCAAAAAAATATATTTTAAAATGTCATTTCTGCTAAGCAGCAAGCTAAACACGCTTATATGATTTTTATTTATATAATGATAAATGTGTGTGATGTGAGACGGAAACGGAAGTGACGTGGGGGCTTCACTTCCGCTTCATCTTCGCACTCATCATTTCTTCCCCGGTCTGCCAGACTGTATGCTGGGAGCATTTGACCAAATCGCGGAGGCAACCGTCTGGCCACGCGAGACTAATGGCACACCAAAGTCTATTTATTTGAGAACTAGAAACTGTCTATAGGCTCATTGTTGCAAACTAACACCGTTGTATATGGGGAATAAAAAACAGTAGAAAACTGTTACAAAAATAATACCTGATTTTGTAGTGTGTGCGTGAGTGAGTGACTGTGTGTGTGCATGCGTGCTGTGTGTTGCACTGTGTGCTAAAATAACTAGTAACTATATAGCTCCTTGTTACACCGTTGTGCGGGGAATAAGCACCCGAAACCGTAATAAAAATAACTCAAAACCGGATAAAAAACGTTAATTTTTCGGCGTGCGGCACGCATGAACTCCTCCAGGCTCAGCTCCCGTTGGGATTTGGGAGTTCCAGCGCCCCTGATGATGCGGCATCTCTATACTACAAGCGGAACCTTAGAGTGGCTATGGATTCTGCCCTCGGATAAATGTACCGCGGCCACGATAAATGTCACGCTATATCGTGGTTTAAGCTCTCCGCGGTCACATGATCCGAGACCCCCAGCGGGGATAAGCCTAATCCAAGAGGTGGAGTTGGGTAAGGAGGTGGGGCAGCAGCGAGTTTAGCAACTGATCTATGCAGTGGTTACTCTCCTAAAGTATTCTGGGTAAGGGGCCGGGGGTGCTTGCCCCCGCCCCCCTGGGGCACGCTGACAACCCCTAGCTCCTCCCCCCTGAACTGGCTACGTCATAACTTCCTGCGCTAAATTTAAGAAAATAATACCTTGTAATTGTACTCACTCACTCATTTGATACTCTAATGTAAAATAAATTCAATGTTTTTTTTTTATGTTTTCCTGCCCCCTCATAGGTATCATGCCCATGACATAATATACACAGGTATTACCTTGCACATGCCCCAAAGCTACAGCTCTGTCTGTAGGTGATTGGTTGTTTGCCAGTGGGAGGGGGCAGGTGCAGGTATTTTAGCCAACACAGACAACAGAGCTGCTGAAGAAAAGAAGTAACATATATTAAAACCCATTTAGGCCTGAACACATTATGACGCAATATTTTATGCTTTAAATATAAAAAAATAGCTGATCTACAAGCTGCTTGTAGATCTGCTATTTTTGAAAAATCTTGAAAATTTGAATTTTGACCAGATTCTATAAGTGTCTTTTGAATCCTTTTGAAGATTTTTGGAAAAAACCTATGTTTCTATGTCAGCAATCTGGCCAGCCATCGTCAAAGAAAAGGTCCTTTTCACTTGACTGGAGCTCAGTTAGTCTGTTCTTGAGAGACTATGTCAGTAGTACTCAAACCTTTTCATGTGAAGGACCCCCAAAATGATATTTATTTGGCCACGGACCCCCATTTCAAAATATCTAGTTCCAGGGACCACCCAGAAGCAAAATTTGAGTTACAAACGTTCGCTTTGAAAATACATATATTCAAAGATTTGCACACATTTTCACAACTTTTTCAAAAATAGCAGATCTACAAGCTCACAGCGCGGCACTCGGTGCCGCGCTGTGAGCTTGTATATCTGCTATTTTTCACTGGTTAAAGCATTCAATAATTCTAGCCCTAAATGGGTTAAGTGTAAGAACCAGCACAATTCAAACAGGAGAGACAAGACGTGGAGAATGGGTGTTATGAAGTGCTTTATGATTTTTGCCCTATTGGGCATAGGTTCACAGGTAAAGTAATAACTTTCTTTTTGTCTTAATTTATATAAAAACAAAATACTAATATCACATTTTGATATTGTTACGTAGCCTACAAGGAAATGTACATTTCACTGACACGTGATCTTTCTTTATGTTTACATTTTCAGACAGCAGCTATAGGTATGTTCCTTTTTGCATAAATTCCACTGTATCATTGTCAAATAATAGAGACAGATATGATATCATAGATTGTTTTTGCGTTCTCAATATTATAATTGTTTAATAGTTATGAACACAGTAATGAACACATTTTTGTGTATCAACTACACTTCAATGGAAGACAATATACCTGACACCTGTGCACACAGCAGGGCAGGATCTAGGCATAGGCAAGGGGGGGGCAATGCCCCCCTAAATGCCCTGTCTGCCCCACCATACATGATGGCATGCAAACATCTACAATTTCAAAAATATTAAACTACTTGAAATGTTATGCTACAACTAAGTAGATGGATACATTGGATAGATAAACTGATGAGATATTAGAGAGAGAGAGAGAGAGAGAGAGAGAGAGAGAGAGAGAGAGAGAGAGAGAGAGAGAGAGAGAGAGAGAGAGAGAGAGAGGGGTGTTAAACGTGTTATCAGAGGTGGAAAAAGTACTCACATTTTGTACTTAAGTAAAAGTATCAATACTGCACTCTAGATATACTCCATTAGGGTGCCCTCACACCAAAATACCTATGAGAGTGGAATTTGCGTTCCGCCAATGCATTTCAATGATAAGGGAGCGTTTTTTGCAGAAATCCTCTGCTGGCATGAAACCGCTTCACTCTCATTGAAATGCATTGGCGGAACGCAGATTCCACTCTCATAGGTATTTTGGTCTGAGGGCACCCTTACAAGTAAATGTCCAGAATTCAAAATGTACTTGAGTAAAAGTATGAAAGTATTGGCATCAAAATGTACTTCCAAAAGTAAAAGTACAAAACGTTTGAAAATAGCAGATCTACAAGCTCACAACGCATCGCAGCGCGATGCGTTGTGAGCTTGTAGATCGGCTATTTTCAAACAGCCTCGGTATAAAACAGGGCTAAATTGGTTTATGTATGTTTTGTGACTAAAGTTTTCAAATAAATGTAGTGGAGTTAAAGTACAATATTTGGACCCGAGATGTAGTGGAGTAGAAGTAAAAGTATTGGAAATTGGAAATACTCAAGTAAAGTACAAATAACTCAAAAGTGTACTTAAGTACCGTACTTGAGTAAAAGTACTTAGTTACTTGACACCTCTGCGTGTTATAGGTACAAGTGTGCCACAATGCTTAGTTTTCTATGCATTTCGGGTGTTTTAGGGGGTTTGTCTGCCCATTCTTTTTCCCGCCCACGGCGTGGGCTGGAGGTGACCTCCCTATCATTTCTTCCTGCCCCACCTAGTGCTAAAGGCTAGATCCACCTAGTGCTAAAGGCTAGATCCGGCCCTGACACAAAGGCACAATCTTGTACAGCCTCACACACATACTGCAGGCACTGGTTCATGTCAGGTTATAGCCTACATTTGTGATCGGAATCATTGGTCTCATACATCATAATGCTTGTCATAATAATTACAAACATAGTTATGAAACAAAACAAAAATAATGCAGGCGTTGCATCTTAACCCTGCAAGGCCCAGCATTGCTTTTTGGCAACGTTTTTTAAATCATTTAAAAAAAAAATGTTATAATTAGTTTTCCTGTTCTTTTTTAACATTAACATCACCATTAAATCCTTTTGTTTAGTATTACAATGCCATTGGCCATGATATTTGCATATAAATACCCCCCACAGAGACTGACATTCACACCTCCCAGAGAAGTTGAAATTCCAGCGTCCGGACGAACAACATCTCACTTTTTAACTGAAGCTATTCCTCACTAAAACATAAGTAAAATGCCTGTAATATTTTTTTTCGTGATCATTAGAACGTCTAGAACATGTACATGTGTTATTATATCCCCAAAATGCAAATTTGAGCATGATTTATGATTTATGATTTATGTCTATAAAACCTTACAAAAACATTATTAATTCTTTTTAACATGACATTTTCCTGTGATTAGGACTCCTACAACACCATCTGATTTTTTGTATTTATTTTTTGGCCAGTAGAAATTAATTCGGGCCTTGCAGGGTTAATGAAGCAACTGAATGAAAACAGACAAATTGTTTATTTTGCCAAAATTTGTGTTTGATCTCCTCATAAATGAATGATGTCATTTCACAGCTTTCCAATCAGAATTATGGGAATCGACATCAAAAAGCATGATTGTGTCATGGACGAAGTACTCGGGAGCCAAAGAATACAAGCTCTCCGCTGTACCAATAAACGCGCCACTCAACACTACTACCTATGCAACGTATGGTCCCAATGTTGTGATGGGCTCCCTGCACGATCTCACCCCGGACAGCACCTATAACATTACGGTTATGGTCGACATTATCGATTATCCAACCATTTCGGTCATAGATTGCAGTCCCACAGTCAATTGCAGGCGTCGCAGCACTGGCGTTCAGTACGAGATCATCAGCACTTTTGAGGCTTCCACAGGTGAGTTACAGTGGCGGCTTTGTCTATAACAAAGAGTGTTATTAGAAACTTAGACAACTAACTACTGCAGTTTCACAATTTAGAGTTAGAGAGTTTTGGGTAGAAAACAGGAATAGTAGAGAATAGCATAACATTGGGGCTTATGTAGGTTTGGATCGTCTGTGTGTTTCTACTACAAGTTTTAGAGGTGCTCTAAACTTAGAGACATTTAATGTACTGTATGTGCACAGTTCTCACCTCTTCACATGCCTCGAATACCCAGCTCATATCCATTGCTGTAAATGTAGAAGGAAGGCACTTTTGTGTACAGTATAGGCCTTTAAAATGGATTTAAGTTATCTTCAGCTTTCAGGCAACTGTATAGACAGGAACATTTTACTGTTCACGAAGAGATTTGTCCAAATTCAGCCAAGAGGTATATTATGAAATATCGTTGCCCTTATTTTCTGCATACAGCACTGTACCTCTCGTGCAATGCAAGGTGCCTGGTTGCGTTTGATTACGTTTTCTATCATGGGCATTTACTAAATGTTTTTCTTCTTCCCACATGTTTTTTCATCTGAACTAATTGTGTGCATTAACTGTCTTTAGCTCCCAAGGTGATGGATCCTATTGACGTAGTGAAGGCAAAAGACAGCACAACCTTGATGGTGGAGTTCACCCCGGTCGACAAGGCCACTGGGTTCATCATACGTATTGAGAACAACGCTGGCTTCTTCCGCGAAGACCATGTGACCTCCTCGCCTGCACAGCTGGGATGCCTTGAACCGTACACCGCATACTCACTCAGCATCATGTCTAAGAACGCTGATGGCCGCAGCCAGCCGTCCACCTCTGTGGAAGGAATGACAGGTACTGTTATGCCTCATGTAGTTTTAAAAACATATTTTATGGACAGGGGGGACATAATAGGGCATTCACGAATAGTGTTCTTTTGTATTCGAATTATTCGACTTCAAACTATTCGAATAGTCGAACTTTCAACAGGACTGGCCAAACTGTCAAATATTAAAGGAGTAGTTCACCACTTTTCAACCTGTCTTCATATAATAGGTCCTCACTAATGTTCATAATAAAATAGGACATTTTTTTTCTATTCAGTCTGGGTCTCATAGGAGAGCTGTCAAATCCTTCTACCGGTGACATCATCGTTTGACAAAAATAAAAAAAAAACAATTGAAAAGAAATATTTAGATTTTTATTATCACGAGAACAATGGCTTCCACTTTAACATTGCAACTTTTTCAGGAATAGAAAGCCTGCAGTTTCTATTAGCTTGCATTTCCCATTGATGATGTCACCGGTAGAAGGATTTGACCCACCCACAGCTCTCCTATGAGACCCAAACTGAGTAGATTTTTTTTTTTTATATTTTATTATGAACATTAGTGAGGACCTATTATATGAAGATAGGTTGAAAAGTGGTGCAGTGCCCCTTTAAGTAAGCAAGAGGCGGACATTGTGAAAATAGCCGATCGTGAGCATGTAGATCTGCTATTTTCACAATGTTTATCTGCGGAACCGAGTCACATTAAATGTAATACCTACAATTCTAAGTGCTTGTCAGGGTGGGGGTCCCCAAAATAAACATATTTAATATGTTTATTTTGGGGATCACAGCCTAAAAAGGTTTGAGAAACCCTGGTATAGAGCATTAACAAATTCATCCACCAGGGCCATTGACAACTAATTCTTATGACTTCCTATCTTGCCAAGCTTTATAAACAATATATATATATTTTTAAGAGAAAATAATCAAAGTCGTGTACACTGTAGGGAGCTGCAATGGAAAAAAACTATGGCTCGTGTACCAACCGGTGACTTTGTACACGACTTCGTACATTTCCCATAGATTCTATGGGACTTGAACACTTGCTCCTGCCCTTTGTGTACACGGTCTGTGCCGTCTATAGTTTCTCAATGGGGGGCAGCAGAGAGCCATATGTACACAGGCCCTAGTTGGTGTTCACGACCAGTAGTTTTACATGAACCCTCAGAGGGACACTGTGGGCTTATCAAGTGGTCCGTGGTGGTTCTCAAAGTGAGGTCGGGGGACCCTCAGAGGGACACTGTGGGCTTATCAAGTGATCCATGGTCGGTTCTCAAAGTGAGGTCGGGGGACCCTCAGAGGGACACTGTGGGCTTATCAAGTGGTCCGTGGTGGTTCTCAAAGTGAGGTCGGGGGACCCTCAGAGGGACACTGTACAGTATAATGATGAAACAGGATCTCTTCAGTGACAGTCTTGGAATCTCTGATACGAACTGCAGCCTTGATGAAAAAGAACACTGCACCGACATGGGAGCACACCTCACCCAGGCCTGCTTTGCAGTCACAATGCGCAGCAAGAACCCTCCCAGTTTGCTCAGCGATGATCCAAGGAGAGGTGGGCGTCTCCCTCGGCTGCTGAGAGTGCAGCACCTGAGAATAGAAGAGAAGAAAAAAAGACAGTGAGATTACTGATAGAACAGCCCAGTACAGTAGGGTATTCATTTCTTCATCTTAAATAAGAAAACATGTAATGTCTAAAGCCAAGTTCTTCACCAGGGGGTCTTAACTTATTACAGGGACATTACCACATGAAATAGCAGATCTACAAGCTCCCAACACCTCGCTTTTAAATTAGCTATTTTTGGCTAAGACTTTTGGCGTAGAGGGAAAAAAGAGCAGCCCAAGTACACAGTGATTGTTCAATTTGACCAACTATTAGGCGGTTGTTGTCTTTTTTGTTCTTTTTTTATTAACAGTTTGCACTGCATTACAGTACAGTCTTCTGAAAGGGATTTCCCAAGAAAGCTTATGGCTTTTTAAATGTCTGAAAATTTCACACATTAACACGAATCCAACATTAACAAACATTAATCTAACACTGATTACATTATTATTGATTATATTATATTCTCAGACTATAGAACTCAGCTTTTCTGAGAATTTTCCTTCCCACCCCTTAATGTCATACCTTATTGTGGAAACACAATTTTATTCTACGTTTTGTGGGGTTGCCTGCTTCATCTCTCTCAGCCAAGGTGTCCTAGACCTAGACCAGTGGTTCTCAACCTTTTCAGGCAGCAACCCCTGACAAGCACTAAGAGTTGAGGCATTACATTTGGTATGACACGTGAAAATAGCAGATACATGTAGCATGTAGATCTGCTATGTTAATTTGTCATTTTAGATGTATTAAAAAGTCCTTAAATGTGCACTTTTTGAAATATGCATGTATGCACTATACACTTAAACTTTAGGTTAGTTTGTTTACTGTTGGGAGAGGAAACAACGCACCTTTCAAACACCTTTCAGACACAACAGCAAGACTCGACTTCTATCTGTAATACATTTACTATTCAATAATAATCAATAATATAATAAATCAGAATGTGTCACACACACAAGAGTCTACAACAAAAACAACACGTGTTTATACCACTGACGACACACAGGCCTGAACTATTAATGATCGAGGTTTTACTTTAAACATTCACCAACAACAGCACGATTGTTATTAATAGTTTTAGCCCACGTCCGAGCAAGTTGACAACATCACATGTATTCGTTTAGCAGTGGCTACTCCTGATGTAGCCTATAGCAGCCACATAAAGAGGTGAAGGTTAAGGACTCTTAATCAAGTCATATGACACCACCCACACGTCTGTACGACAAACGGTTGATGAGATATAGGGTCACTTCCTGTTTGGAAAGGGGCACTTCCTGTTTGGCCAAATAGGCCCCAATTAAGTTTAAGGACTCTTAATCAAGTCATATGGTGCCATCCACGCGTCTGTACAACAAACGGTTCATGAGATATAGGGTCACTTCCTGTTTGGTGAGGGGCACTTCCTGTTTGGCAAAATAGTCCCCAATTAAGGTTAAGGACTCTTAATCAAGTCATATGACACCACCCACGCGTCTGTACGACAAACGGTTCATGAGATAAAGGGTCACCTCCTGTTTGGTGAGGGGCACTTCCTGTTTGGCAAAATAGGCCCCAATTAAGGTTAAGGACTCTTAATCAAGTCATATGACACCATCCACACGTCGGTGCGACAAACGGTTGATGAAATATAGAGGCACTTCCTGTTTGGCGAAGGGCACTTCCTGTTACAGAGGGGGCGTGGCTTAATCAATTACAGCTCATCCCTATTGGTGGGAAAAAAGACCAAAGTTGTGTGTGCATTTTAAAGTTTAAATGACGTTGCTAGGCAAAAGCATGGCAGAGTTATGTGGTGCCAAAGTTTCTGGGTTTTTTCCCCGAGTCCCCCATTCAAAGTCAATGGGGGTTTTTGCACTTAGTTTTTTACGAATTATGTCGCCATGGTAACGCGGATCGGAAAGAAAAGTAACAGCACACCATTCCCGGCCGAGCCGCACATTTTGATGTATATATTGCGGGGGTGGCGTATATTGTAGACTGGTTCCTGCGCTAAATTGATCCCACAAATTTCGGCACGTAATAACTGCCGCACAATTTACGCCAACCCCGCAATATATACATCAAAACGTGCGGCTCGGCCGGGAATAGTGTGCTATTACTTTTCTTTTTGATCCACGTTACCATGGCAACGTAATTCGCAAAAAACGATGCCCAAAAACCCCATTGACTTTGAATGAGGGACTCGAAAAACAAAACAAAAAAAAAACAGAAACTTTGGCGCCACATAACTCTGCCATACTTTTGCCTAGCAACTTCATTTAAACTTTAAAACGCTCACACGACCTTAGACTTTTTCCGGCCAATAGGGATGAGCTGTAATTGATTAAGCCCCACCCCCTCTGTAACAGGAAGTGCCCTTCGCCAAACAGGAAGTGCCTCTAAATCTCATGAACCGTTTGTCGTACAGACACGTGGGTGGTGTCATATGACTTGATTAAGAGTCCTTAACCTTAATTGGTGCTTCATTCGCCAAACAGGAAGTGCCCATCGCCAAACAGGAAGTGACCCTTTATCTCATGAACCGTTTGTCGTAATGAATTGTGGGTGGCGTCAAATGACTTGATTAAGAGTCCTTAACCTTAATTGGGGCCTATTTCGCCAAACAGAAAATGCCCCTCACCAAACAGGAAGTGACCCTATATCTCATGAACCGTTTGTCGTACAGATGCGTGGGTGGTGCCATATGACTTTATTAAGAGTCCTTAACCTTAATTGGGGCCTATCTGGCCAAAAAGGAAGTGCCCCTCACCAAACAGGAAGTGATCCTATATCTCATGAACCGTATGTCGTACAGACGCGCGGGTGGTGTCATATGACTTGATTAAGAGTCCTTAACCTTAATTGGTGCTTCATTCATCAAACAGGAAGTTCCTTTTTCCAAACAGGAAGTGCCTCTATATCTCATGAACCGTTTGTCGTACAGATGTGTGGGTGTTGTCATATGACTTGAGTAAGAGTCCTTCACCTTAATTGGTTTAACTTAGCCTTAGTTAACTCATTTAATGCCAGCCTATCACCACTAGAGGGCGCCCAGTGACCAGAGAATAATAGAGATATGCTGGTAATGCATGCCCAAGCCCTGGAGCCATGACTTGCCAGAACACTTTCCTTTGTGCATGTACAGGAAGAGGATGAAGTTAGCTTGAAGTTAGCTATTGGCTACCAAGCATTTTAGATTTAGATTTTCGTCAACTTAGCCATGATTAAACCTTGCACACCTCATGCATGGGAGAAAAAACAGAGAAAATGAGCTCTAAAGATCCTGGATTGCATTGGAATGGATGGTAAATATCAGCAAATATCGGCAAATATCGTCCTCTGTAAACAGAGGACAAAAATTTGTCCTCTGTTTTTTTTATTTATTTATTTATTTTTTTTATTAAAAAGCCGAACTAGTTCGGGATTGGCACTCTGGGATGCGATAATAAAGCCGAACTAGAAAATAAATTTTCTAAGAAATTTTAAGTGTGCCTGCAGCTCGCTAAGTCTGTGCAACCTTGTGTAGCGGTTGGTGTTAGCATTAGCGTTACATTTTTTAACATTAGCATTTTTTGCATAAGCTTTAACATTATGGTTCTTCATATGACACCACCCACATGTCTGTACGACAAACAGATCACAAGATAAAGGGTCACTTCCTGTTTGGTGAGGGGCACTTCCTGTTTGGCAAAATAGGCCCCAATTAAGGTTAATGACTCTTAATCAAGTCATTTGATGACACCCACGCGTCTGTACGACAAACAATTCATGAGATATAGGGTGACTTCCTGTTTGGTGAGGGGCACTTCCTGTTTGGCAAAATAGGCCCCAATTAAGGTTAAGGACTCTTAACGGTTCACGAGATAAAGGGTCACTTCCTGTTTGGTAAGGGGCACTTCCTGTTTGGCGAAATAGGCCCTAATTAAGGTTAAGGACTCTTATTCTTGTCATTTGACGCAACCCGCGCATCTGTACGACAAATGGTTCACGAGATCAAGGGTCACTTCCTGTTTGGTGAGGGGCACTTCCTGTTCGGCGAAATAGGCCCCAATTAAGGTTAAGGACTCTTAATCAAGTCATTTGATGCCATCTACGCGTCTGTACGACAAACGGTTCACGAGGTAAAGGGTCACTTCCTGTTTGGTGAGGGGCACTTCCTGTTTGGCGAAATAGGCCCCAATTAAGGTCATGGACGATTAATGAATTAAAGCTGCAAGCAGCGATGACCGGGCCCTCGCAGCTCTACCCACGTCACAAGGCCAGCAGCCAATCAGAAACCAAACAGGAAGTCAGCCATTTCGACTAATTAGTGGCGTTTTGGCACATCTTTGGCCGTTATCACGGGTCGCACTTTAACGACAGTTTTTTGAGGAAAAAATTGTTTTGTGAGAAAAAAAAAGTTTTTTGAGAAAAAAAAGTTTTTGAGAAAAAAAGTTTTTGAGAAAAAAAAAAATTGAGTGAAAAAAAAGATTTTGAGAAAAAAAATTGAGAAAAAAGATTTTTTGAGAAAAAGAAATTTTGAGATAAAAAAAATGTTGAGAAAAAAAAAATTTGAGAATTTTTTTTTTGAGAAAAAACAATTTTTGAGAAAAAAAAATTTTTGAGAGAAAAAAAGTTTTTTGAGAAAAAAAAAATTTGAGAGAAGAAAATGTTTTGAGAAAAAAAACATTTTTCAGAAAAAAAAAATTTGAGAAAAAAAAAATTTGAGAAAAAAAAAAATTTGAGAAAAAAAATTTTTTTGAGAAAAAAAAAATGTATGACACCAGCCGCGAGTCTGTACGATAAACGGTTCATAAGATAACGCGGATCGGAAAGAAAAGTAATAGCACACCAGTCCCGGCCGAGCCGCACATTTTGATGTATATATTGCGGGGGTGGCGTAAATCGTGCGGCAGTTATTACGTGCCGAAATTTTCCCCATTCTAAGTCAATGGGGTTTTTGGGCGTAGTTTTTTGCGAATTACGTCGCAATGGTAACGCGGATCGGAAAGAAAAGTAATAGCACACCATTCCCTACCTGACTGACTGACTGACTGACTGACTGAATAGAGAGTAACAGGCATAGCAGTTGCTTAATCATGATACATTTAAAGGTTTGGAAATAATATTTGGAAGTTACCATGGAGGTAACAGTTGCTATTTGGTTGTGTTGCCGCTTCCTGTATTGTCATAGACAATAAAACATATCTGTAACCCAAGCAGGCAGCAACTCATTCCCTCCTCCACCATCTTTCATAAAGGTACATCCACTTGCAGAGCATCTGGAGACCCACACTACACCACCTTTGATGGTCTCAGATACGACTTCATGGGCAACTGTAGCTATGTGATGTCTAAACCCTGCAACAACTCCTCCGTGCCCTACTTCGAGGTCCATGCCGACAACGAAAACCTCCTCAATAATCACTACTCTACTGTTTCATGGGTGAAGGCTGTGCACGTGTACGTGGGCTCGCTGAAGATTTCCATCCTGAAGGGAGGCACCGTACAGGTGAGATAGATAGGTGTAGCACCCAAATTACTGACCCAACTAGTGACTACAAAGGTTGATGTAGATTAGTTTGGCCAGGGCCCTCAGTCTGCATTTAAAACAATTCTGATAGGGACAATGGGGGAGTCCTGATACTTTAAAACATAATACTTTACTTAACTTTATAATACATTGCCATGTGTGTGTCTGTTTGTCTGTCTGTCTGTCTGTCTGTCTTGTGTTGCTCTTTCATAGCTGAATGGGGCCGTTGTCTACCTTCCACTTACTACAGCCAGCGGTGTCTCTGTGTTCAAGTCTGGGATGCGCTACACTGTAGCCATGGACTTTGGTGTGACCGTCCGCTACAATGGAGCATCTACGATGGACATCAAAGTGATCAAAGAGTGAGTGAAACTCATAACAGCCAATTATTTTAATCATTTGACTGATCTAATTTAAAGATGCGTACAGTGACTGAACAGGTGTCCCATGAACTCTTTCCTTTGCCTCCACCTGGTGTCCTGCAGTTACAAGGACACATTGTGTGGTCTGTGTGGAGACTACAATGGCAATGCCCAGGATGACATGAGAAAGCGAGACGGCACCTTGACCAATGACCCCAATGTGTTCGGACACAGCTGGGTGACCGACTCCAACGTCAGCAAGTGAGTCATTTTAACATGAACAGTGCATACTCCATCATGAACACGCATTGATAACGATGCATTCATCCACAAACAACTACCATTTCCTTGCTTGTATCTCCACAGCTGTACGCCCAACGACAAGGACCCATGTATGGATGAGGAACAGGCTCTGTATGAGAGCTCTGGATACTGTGGCATGCTGTTGGACAAGAAGGGACCCTTTGCTGTCTGTCACCCTAAGGTCAACCCCAATGTGAGTGCTGCCTATTACACACAAACATGGAAAGTAAACACATTGCAGAATGCAAATGCATAATGCTCTCAAACACTCTGTCAACTTTTGTTTTTATATGAATTCATTTGTTTATCAGCTTTACTTCAAAGTCTGTGTGTTTGACCTGTGTGCGCTGAACGGGAACTCGTCCTTCCTGTGTGAGGCCATTGAAGCCTACGTCACTGAGTGCCAGGACCGTGGAGTCAACATCCCCCCCTGGAGGAACCAAACATTCTGCCGTGAGTCAACAGACCAGTGGAGGATGGATGGATGGATGGATGGATGGATAGATGGATGGATGGATGGATAGTTGGATGGATGGATGGATGGATGGATGGATGGATGGATGGATGGATGGATGGATGAGGGGAAGATGGAGAGGAGGGACAGAGTGATTGATTGATTGATTGATTGATTGATTGATTGATTGATTGATTGATCATGAGCAAAAAAAAATGTTTGAGAAAAAAAAAAATTTGAGAAAGAAAAATTGAGAAAAAAAAAATTTTGAGAAAAAAAAATGTTGAGAAAAAAAGTTTTTGAGAAAAAAAAAATTTGAGAAAAAAAAAATCTTTTGAGAAAAAAATTTTTTTGAGAGAAAAAAAGTTTTTTGAGAAAAAATTTTTTTTGAGAGAAAAAAAAATTGATAAAAAAAATATTTTTGAGAAAAAAAAAAATTTGAGAAAAAAAAATGTATGACACCAGCCGCGAGTCTGTACGATAAACGGTTCATGAGATGTAGAGGCACTTCCTGTTTGGCAAAGGGCACTTCCTGTTATAGAGGGGGCGGGGCTTAATCAATTACAGCTCATCCCTATTGGCTGGAAAAAGACCAAAGTTGTGTGTGCATTTTAAAGTTTAAATCACGTTGCTAGGCAAAAAAAAAAACGTTGCTAGGGGGTTTTTGAGCGTCGTTTTTTACGAACTACGATAACGGCCAAAAATGTGCCAAAACGCCACTAATTAGTCGAAATGGCTGACTTCCTGTTTGGTTTCTGATTGGCTGCTGGCCTTGTGACGTGGGTAGAGCTGCGAGGGCCCGGTCATCGCTGCTTGCAGCTTTAATTCATTAATCGTCCATGACCTTAATTGGGGCCTATTTCGCCAAACAGGAAGTGCCCCTCACCAAACAGGAAGTGACCCTTTACCTCATGAACCGTTTGTCGTACAGACGCGTAGATGGCATCAAATGACTTGATTAAGAGTCCTTAACCTTAATTTGGGCCTATTTCGCCAAACAGGAAGTGCCCCTCACCAAACAGGAAGTGACCCTTGATCTCGTGAACCATTTGTCGTACAGATGCGCGGGTTGCGTCAAATGACAAGAATAAGAGTCCTTAACCTTAATTAGGGCCTATTTCGCCAAACAGGAAGTGCCCCTTACCAAACAGGAAGTGACCCTTTATCTCGTGAACCGTTTGTCGTGCAGACGCGCGGGTGGTGTGAAATGACTCGATTAAGAGTCCTTAACCTTAATTGGGGCCTATTTTGCCAAACAGGAAGTGCCCCTCACCAAACAGGAAGTCACCCTATATCTCATGAATTGTTTGTCGTACAGACGCGTGGGTGTCATCAAATGACTTGATTAAGAGTCATTAACCTTAATTGGGGCTTATTTCGCCAAACAGGAAGTGCCCCTCACCAAACAGGAAGTGACCCTCTATCTCGTGATCTGTTTGTCGTACAGACATGTGGGTGGTGTCATATGAAGAACCATAATGTTAAAGCTTATGCAAAAAATGCTAATGTTAAAAAATGTAACGCTAATGCTAACACCAACCGCTACACAAGCTTAGCTTAGCGAGCTGCAGGCACACTTAAAATTTCGTAGAAATTTTCTTTTCTAGTAATAATAATAATGACGGTGCCACAAATTTCGGAACGTAATAACTGCCGCACAATTCACGCCACCGCCGCAATATATACATCAAAACGTGCGTCTCGGTCGGGAATGGGGTGCTATTACTTTTCTTTCCGATCCGCGTTACCATTGCGACGTAATTCGCAAAAAACGACGCCCCAAAAACCCCATTGACTTGAATGGGGGAGATATCGGTACGTAATAACTGCCGCACGATTTACGCCACCCCCGCAATATATACATCAAAATATATACAATACTTTTGCCTAGCAATTCAATTTAAACTTTAAAATGCCTACACAACTTTGGTCTTTTTCCAGCCAATAGGCATGAGCTGTAATTGATTAAGCCCCGCCCCCTCTGTATTCCTATTGGCTGGGTTTTAAACAGCTACTACTCCAGTTCACAGCATGGTACCGTCTTGAAACTTGGTGTCTGGATTTAAACGGCCAAAAGGGACTTATTACTTAAGCCCTGCCCCCTCTTAAGCCCCGCCCCTATCTTCCTATTGGCTTAGCTTTAAACAGCTTTATCTCCAGTTTGCAGCATGGTACCGTCTCGAAACTCGCTGTTTGTACTTACATGGCAGGTAGGAACTATCTGTAAATGCTTAAGCCCCGCCCCCTCTGCCTTCCTATTGGCTGGGCTTTAAACAGCCATATCTCCACTTCCCAACACGTTACTGGTCACAAACTCAGTGGGTGGTCCCACAGTCCCAACGGCTAACCACTAATGCTAACAAATGCTAATGCTAACAAATGCTAAAGCTAACACATGCTAATGCTAACAAATGCTAAATGTTAAAAATGCTAATGTTAATGCTAACAAATGCTAATGCTAACAAATGCTAATGATAACATATGATAATGCTAACAAATGCTAATGCTAACAAATGCTAATGCTAACACATGCTAATGCTAACACATGCTAATGCTAACAAATGCTAATGCTAACACATGCTAATGCTAACAAATGCTAATGCTAATGCTAACAAATACTAATGCTAACAAATGCTAATGCTAACGCATGCTAATGCAAACAAATGCTAATGCTAACAAATGTTAATGCTAACAAATGATAATGCTAATGTTAACAAATGATAATGCTAACAAATGATAATGCTAATGTTAAAAAATGCTAATGTTAAAGCTAATGATAAAAATGATAAAACATTCTAATAATGATTTTAATGTTAATGCAAAATGCTAATGCTAACACCAACTGCTATACAAGGTTGCACACACTTAGCGAGCTGCAGGCACACTTAAAATTTCTTAGAAATGTTCTTTTCCAGTAATACTAATCTTCCCGCAAATTTCGGCACGTAATAACTGCCGCACAATTTACGCCACCGCCGCAATATATACATAAAAACGTGCGGCTCGGCCGGGAATGGTGTGCTATTACTTTTCTTTCCGATCCGCGTTACCATTGCGATGTAATTCGCAAAAAACGACACCCAAAAACCCCATTGACTTAGAATGGGGGAATTTTCGTCACGTAATAACTGCCACACGATTTACGCCACCCCCGCAATATATACATCAAAACGTGCGTCTCGGCCGGGAATAGTGTGCTATTACTTTTCTTTCCGATCCGCGTAACCATGGCGACGTAATTCGTAAAAAACTACGCCCAAAAAACCCATAGACTTTGAATGGGGGACTCGAAAAAAAAAAAAAAACAGAAACTTTGGCGCCACATAACTCTGCTATACTTTTGCCTAGCAACGTCATTTAAACTTTAAATTGCACACACAACTTTGGTCTTTTTCCGGCCAATAGGGATGAGCTGTAATTGATTAAGCCCCGCCCCCTCTGTATTCCTATTGGATGGGCTTTAAACAGCCATAACTCCAGTTCACAGCATGGTACCGTCTTGAAACTTGGTGTCTGGACTTGAACGGCCAATAGGGACTTATTACGTAAGCCCCGCCCTTCTTAAGCCCCGCCCCTATCTTCCTATTGGCTGAGCTTTAAACAGCTATATATCCAGTTTGCAGCATGGTACCGTCTCCAAATTCGCTGTGTGTACTTACAGGGCCAATAGGAATTATCTGTAATTGCTTAAGCCCCGCCCCCTCTGCCTTCCTATTTGCTGGGCTTTAAACATCCATGTCTCCACTTCCCAACACGTTACTGGTCTCAAACTCGGTGGGTGGTCCCACAGTCCCAACGGCTAACCACTAATGCTAACCGCTACTTCCGCTAATGCTAAGCTAAAAATGCTAATGTTGATGTTAATGTTAATGCTAAAAATGCTAATGCTAACACCAACCGCTACACAAGGTTGCACACACTTAGAGAGCTGCAGGCACACTTAAAATTTCGTAGAAATTTTCTTTTCTAGTTGTAATCCTTCATACTTATTAAGTGTGCCTGCCATGCAATGGCAAAAAACGTATTGTAATCCGCCATACTTAAGTAAGTTCCTTGCAAATTTGGTGCGCTAATAACTGCCGAACAATTTACGCCACCGCCGCAATATATACATCAAAACGTGCGGCTCGGCCGGGAATGGTGTGCTATTACTTTTCTAAGAGAAAAGTTGTATCGTTTAATTGATATTAATTTATTAGTGAATTAATTTTACCCATTGACTTATAATGGGAATCGCAAAAACTCACATTCAATATTTTTTTTCTCGCAAACCATAGGGGCTACAGTTTCAAAACTTGGAGAGGAGATTTATAATGATATCAAGGATTAAATAAAAAATAATTTCGTCAGTTGGCCTCATGGTGGCGCTATAACAGTCCACTTTACCTTTCGGCCTGTAACTCTTGAACCGTGGGTCGGAAAATTAAAATTAATTTTTCCCTGGATTTCTTGGGTCATGACGCATCTCATATAGGCCACGCCCATTTGCGTTAGGATAGATTTTCCGCCATTTTGAATTTTCTTCAAAACACACTTTTTTCTCCTTTTCCTACATATTTTCTCCAAATGTCACAAAAATTGATACACACGATCTATGGGCTCATGCGATAAACATATTTAAACGATATTTTGATAGTCCATACCGTTCTTCCGTAACAGGGTTCCAAAGTTAGCGGGAGGAGCCCGTTTTGTAAGAAGTAGCCATAAATCACAAACGAAACATCCAGTCAACACCAAATTTTAACCACAAGTGGGGGGCGCTATACTGAACATATACCCAAAAGCATTTCCACTTCGACCCATAGGGGGCACCACAAACGCGCAAAACGTAACCGTTTCATGCCAAAACGTGTTTTTCAGGGGGAACGACCCTCTCAAAACGAAACACAAACGATCTCGGGAGCGACGGGACAACGTAATCGCCTTGCGGAACTTGTGGGAGGAGCCTATTTCTTAAAAACAAGAAACCATATTGCTAATGCTAACACGTGCTAATGCTAACAAATGCTAATGCTAACTAAGATGCTAATGTTAACACATACAAGGTTGCACACACTTAGCGAGCTGCAGGCACACTTAAAATTTCTTCGAAATTTTCTTTTCTAGTTAATTAGGTAAGTAACGTTCTTGCAAATTTCGGCACGTAATAACTGCCGCACGATTTACGCCACCGCCGCAATATATACATCAAAACGTGCGGCTCGGCCGGGAATGGTGTGCTATTACTTTTCTTTCCGATCCGCGTTACGATTGCGACGTAATTCGCAATAAACGACGCCCAAAAACCCCATTGACTTAGAATGGGGGAAATTTCAGCACGTAATAACTGCCGCACGATTTACGCCACCCCCGCAATATATACATCAAAATGTGCGGCTCGGCCGGGAATGGTGTGCTATTACTTTTCTTTCCGATCCGCGTTACCATGGCAACGTAATTCATAAAAAACTATGTGCAAAAACCCCCATTGACTTTGAATGGGGGACTCCGAAAAAAACCCAGAAACTTTGGCGCCACATAACTCTGCCATACTTTTGCCTAGCAATGTGATTTAAACTTTAAAATGCACATACAACTTTGGTCTTTTTCCGGCCAATAGGGATGAGCTGTTATTGATTAAGCCCCGCCTCCTCTGTATTCCTATTGGCTGGGTTTTAAACAGCCACTACTCCAGTTCACAGCATGGTACCGTCTTGAAAATTGGTGTCTGGACTTAAACGGCCAATAGGGTCTTATTACTTAAGCCCCGCCCCTATCTTCCTATTGGCTCAGCTTTAAACAGCTATAACTCCAGTTTGCAGCATGGTACCGTCTCGAAACTTGGCATGAGTACTTAGATAGCCAATAGGAATGAGCTGTAATGATAAGCCCCACCCCTTCTGTATTCCTGTTGGCTGAGCTTTAAACCTCCATAACTCCAGTTTGCAGCATGTTACTGGTCTCGAACTCGGTGGGTGGTCCGACAGACCTAACGGCTAACCGCTAATGCTAACCGCTACTTTGGCTAATGCCAATGCTAAAAGTTCTAATGCTACAAATGCTAATATTAGAAATGCCAATGCACACACTTAGCGAGCTGCAGGCACACTTAAAATTTCGTAGGAATTTTCTTTTCTAGTATAATAATAATAATCTTCCCGCAAATTTCGGCACGTAATAACTGCCGCACAATTTACGCCACCGCTGCAATATATACATCAAAACGTGCGGCTCGGCCGGGAATGGTGTGCTATTACTTTTCTTCCCGATTCGCGTTACCATTGCGACGTAATTCGCAAAAAGCGACACCCAAAAACCCCATTGACTTTGCATGGGGGACTCTGAAAAAAAACCAGAAACTTTGGCGCCATATAACTCTGCCATACTTTTGCCTAGCAACGTGATTTAAACTTTAAAATGCACACACAACTTTGGTCTTTTTCCGGCCAATAGGGATGAGCTGTAATTGATTAAGCCCCGCCCCCTCTGTATTCCTATTGGCTGGGTTTTAAAAAGCCACTACTCCAGTTCACAGCATGTTACCGTCTTGAAACTTGGTGTCTGGACTTAAACGGCCAATAGGGACTTATTACTTAAGCCCCGCCCCCTCTTAAGCCCCGCCCCTATCTTCCTATTGGCTTAGCTTTAAACAGCTTTATCTCCAGTTTGCAGCATGGTACCGTCTCGAAACTCGCTGTGTGTACTTACATGGCAAATAGGAACTATATGTAAATGCTTAAGCCCCGCCCCCTCTGCTTTCCTATTGGCTGGGCTTTAAACAGCCATGTCTCCACTTCCCAACACGTTACTGGTCACAAACTCGGTGGGTGGTCCCACAGTCCCAACGGCTAACCGTTAATGCTAATGTTAATGCTAATGCTAATGCCAACAAATGCTAATGCTAACACATGCTAATGCTAACAAATGCTAATGCTAACAAATGCTAATGCTAACTAATGCTAATGCTAACACATGCTAATGTTAACAAATGCAAATGCTAATGCTAACAAATGCTAATGCTAACAAATGCTAATGCTAACACATGCTAATGCTAACAAATGCTAATGCTAACACATGCTAATGCTAACAAATGCTAATGCTAACACATGCTAATTCTAACACATGCTAATGCTAACAAATGCTAATGCTAACAAATGCTAATGGTAATGCTAACACATGCTAATGCTAACAAATTATAATGCTAACGAATGCTAATGCTAACAAATGCTAATGCTAACAAATGCTAATGCCAACACATGCTAATGCTAACAAATGCTAATGCTAACACATGCTAATGCTAACAAATGCTAATGCTAACAAATATGCTAATGCTAACACATGCTAATGCTATGCTAACACATGCAAATGCTAATGCTAAAATGGCTAATGCTAATGCTAACAAATGCTAATGTTAACAAATGCTAACATATGCCCAATGTTTAAAAGAAAAAAAATCAATGATAATGCTAATGCCAAAAAAAATGTTAATGTTAAAGCTAATGATAAAAATGCTGATGTAAAAGATTCTAATAATGATTTTACTGTTAATGCAAAATGCTATTGCACACACTTAGCGAGCTGCAGGCACACTTAAAATTTCTTAGAAATGTTCTTTTCTAGTTGTTATTATAACTTGTTAGTGATGCAACTGATATGGACATATGGAGATATATCTATGTATATCTATCTACTAACCGTTTAATCCCGAATTTTTCCCAGACATAAGAATATTCAAATATTGTGTCATTAGTAACCCTTTGAAATAATAAATTATATATTTTTGAAATTTTCATGAAAAAGTAGATGAAAAGGTGTGTTTTATGATCGGTCACAATTGTGACCGGTGGGATAATGTGTTGTATCAACCTTTTAAAGGGTATATAGTAAATATAGTTATCCTAGAAAGTGAAAATCTTACACCGAAGGCCATAACTACCTACCTACCACCATATTGCATCCCTCATTAAACTACCAACCAGTAAGACACCTAAGGGTGAAAAGCGGCCTCGCCCTAAAGGGCGAGTGGATGCTTCCACTCATCTACTTGCATAAATTCAGCATGTGCATTCAACAGCCTGGCTTGCCCCTAATAACCTGTTTGCCTCTAATAGTCCATGTCTGACACATCATTATCACAATCACTGAGGACAGCATCTTTCTCACTTTGAGACACTGCAATGTTGCATGCCTTGTCTGGGAGCTAATTTTCATCCAACATACCAGTAAGACTCAATAATTGGGAGATAAGCGAGGTGGCTCGGGGGGGTGAGTTACGGCCTTTTTAGCGGGCTGAAGTGGCGGGGGTCCGCCGCAAGGTGACGCTCTACGCACGGCTGTCTCCGCGCCGCCGAGGCGGACGTGTGGGTACCGGCCCCAGCTCTCCCGTTCGCTCCTAGCCTGAGTTACGGCATTTTATGTGCTCTGCCGGCATTTTATGTGCACTGCAGTGGCGGGGGTCCTCCACTAGGGGGCGCAACCACTTTTGCATTCGTTCTGGAGCACCAGGAGTCGGTGGTCCCCGGGAATTCCCCAGTTAAAGTAAAAGAAAATAGCAGAAAAAGAATAATTTGCTATGTGTATTAGTATGTGTATAGCTACAATAGTTGCTAATGTATTATCCCACCGGTCACTATTGTTGCCGTCGATATGTTTGTTCGTTTTATGACCACACTGAACACATTTGAGTAATTGCAAAGGCATACACCAATACTAGACATCTTAAAGAAGACGTGTACCAAAAATCATGGTCCTATCTTTATGTTAAGATACTTTACTAACATTTTCTTTTGGGGCTTTGATGCTTCCATCCTCTCCTCTTGGTGCAGACAGGAAGTAAATAGCTCTGGTCATGTGACAATTTAAAGTTAACATGTGACACTGCACATATTTGATTGGGACCCTTTAAACTTTTCAATAATTGCTGGAAATGCATGAATGAATCATTCAATAACATTTTATAGCCTCATAAATGAAGAAAATAGTTACGGTCACTATTGTGAACGGTGGGATTAAACGGGTTTTTAAGGCGATATACTATTTATGTATGTGGATACAGATAGATAGAGGTGGACATAGAGTTATTTGTATTGTGTATACATGTGGCCTTTTGTTAATAGACCTTGTATCTTCTCACTCACACAATCTGGCAACGCTCAGTGTTGTCTAACTGTCCGACCTATTATTATTAAGTGTGCCTGCCATGCAATGGCAAAACACTTATTGTAATCTGCCATACTTAATTAAGTGTGCCTGCCATGCAATGGCAAAACACTTATTGTAATCCGCCATACTTAATTAAGTGTGCCTGCCATGCAATGGCAAAACACTTATTGTAATCCGCCATACTTAAGTCAGTAAGTAAGTCATGTTCTTGCAAATTTCTGCTCGTAATAACTGCCGCACAATTTACGTCACCCACGCAATATATACATCAAAACGTGCGGCTCGGCCGGGAATGGTGTGCTATTACTTTTCTTTCCGATCCGCGTTACCATTGCGACGTAATTCGCAAAAAACGACGCCCAAAAACCCCATTGACTTAGAATGGGGGAAATTTCGGCACGTAATAACTGCCGCAAGATTTACGCCACCCCCGCAATATATACATCAAAATGTGCGGCTCGTCCGGGAATGGTGTGCTATTACTTTTCTTTCCGATCCGCGTTACCATGGCAACGTAATTCGCAAAAAACTACGCTCAAAAACCCCCATTGACTTTGAATGGGGGACTCCGAAAAAAACCCAGAAACTTTGGTGCCACATAACTCTGCCATACTTTTGCCTAGCAACGTGATTTAAACTTTAAAATGCACACACAACTTTGGTCTTTTTCCAGCCAATAGGGAAAAAAAAAATTTTCTCAAAATTTTTTTTTTCTCAAAATTTTTTTTTTCTCAAAGATTTTTTTTTCTCAAAAATGTTTTTTCTCAAAAAAAAATTTTCTCAAAATTTTTTTTTTTCTCAAAAAAATTTTTTTTCTCAATTTTTTTTTCTCAAAAAACTTTTTTTTCTCACAAAACAATTTTTTCTCAAAAAACTGTCGTTAAAGTGCGACCCGTGATAACGGCCAAAAATGCACCAAAACGCCACTAATTAGTCTAAATGGCTGTGGGTGGTGTCGCCACCGCCGCAATATATACATCAAAACGTGCGGCTCGGCCGGGAATGGGGTGCTATTACTTTTCTTTCCGATCCGCATTACCATTGCGACGTAATTCGCAAAAAACGATGCCAAAAAACCCCATTGACTTTGAATGGGGGACTCCGAAAAAAAAATAGAAACTTTGGCGCCACATAACTGCCATACTTTTGCCTAGCAACGTGATTTAAACTTTAAAATGCACACACAACTTTGGTCTTTTTCCAGCCAATAGGGATGAGCTGTAATTGATTAAGGCCCCGCCCCCTCTATAACAGGAAGTGCCCTTTGCCAAACAGGAAGTGCCTCTACATCTCATAAACCGTTTATCGTACAGAGTTGTGGCTGGTATCATATGACTTGATTAAGAGTCCTTAACCTTAATTGACGCTTCCTTCGCCAAACAGGAAGTGCCTCTATAACTCATGAACCGTTTGTCGTACAGACTCGCGGCTGGTGTCATACATTTTTTTTTCTCAAAACATTTTTTTTTCTCAATTTTTTTTTCTCTCAATTTTTTTTTGTCAAAAAACTTTTTTTCTCTCAAATTTCTTTTTTCTCAAAACATTTTTTTTTTCTCAAATGTTTTTTTTTCTCAAAAAATTTTTTTTTCTCAAATTTTTTTTTCTCAATTTTTTTTTCTCAAAAATGTTTTTTTTCTCAAAACATTTTTTTTTCTCTCAAAAATTTTTTTTTCTCAAAAAACTTTTTTCTCAAAAAACTTTTTTTTTCTCAAAAAACTTTTTTTTTCTCACAAAACAATTTTTTCTCAAAAAACTGTCGTTAAAGTGCGACCCGTGATAACGGCCAAAAATGTGCCAAAACGCCACTAATTAGTCGAAATGGCTGACTTCCTGTTTGGTTTCTGATTGGCTGCTGGCCTTGTGACGTGGGTAGAGCTGCGAGGGCCCGGTCATCGCTGCTTCAGCTTTAATTCATTAATCGTCCATGACCTTAATTGGGGCCTATTTCGCCAAACAGGAAGTGCCCCTCACCAAACAGGAAGTGACCCTTTACCTCGTGAACCGTTTGTCGTACAGACGCGTAGATGGCATCAAATGACTTGATTAAGAGTCCTTAACCTTAATTGGGGCCTATTTCGCCAAACAGGAAGTGCCCCTCACCAAACAGGAAGTGACCCTTGATCTCGTGAACCATTTCTCGTACAGATGCGCGGGTTGCGTCAAATGACAAGAATAAGAGTCCTTAACCTTAATTAGGGCCTATTTCGCCAAACAGGAAGTGCCCCTTACCAAACAGGAAGTGACCCTTTATCTCGTGAACCGTTTGTCGTGCAGACGCGCAGGTGGTGTGAAATGACTTGATTAAGAGTCATTAACCTTAATTGGGGCCTATTTCGCCAAACAGGAAGTGCCCCTCACCAAACAGGAAGTGACCCTTTATCTCGTGATCTGTTTGTCGTACAGACATGTGGGTGGTGTCATATGAAGAACCATAATGTTAAAGCTTATGCAAAAAATGCTAATGTTAAAAAATGTAACGCTAATGCTAGCACCAACCGCTACACAAGGTTGCACAGACTTAGCGAGCTGCAGGCACACTTAAAATTTCTTAGAAATTTTCTTTTCTAGTAATAATAATCATCATGTTCTTGCAAATTTCGGCACGTAATAACTCCCGCATGATTTACACCACCGCCGCAATATATATATCAAAACGTGCGGCTCGGCCGGGAATGATGTGCTATTACTTTTCTTTCCGATCCGTGTTACGATTGCGACGTAATTCGCAAAAAACGACGCCCAAAAACCCCATTGACTTAGAATGGGGGAAATTTCAGCACATAATAACTGCCGCACGATTTACGCCACCCCCACAATATATACATCAAAATGTGCGGCTCGGCCGGGAATGGTGTGCTATTACTTTTTTCCCGATCCGCGTTACCATGGCAACGTAATTCGTAAAAAACTTCTTGCAAAAACCCCCATTGACTTTGAATGGCGGACTCGGAAAAAAAACCAGACACTTTGGCGCCACATAACTCTGCCATACTTTTGCCTAGCAACGTGATTTAAACTTTAAAATGCCCACACAACTTTGGTCTTTTTCCAGCCAATAGGCATGAGCTGTAATTGATTAAGCCCCGCCCCCTCTGTATTCCTATTGGCTGGGTTTTAAACAGCTACTACTCCAGTTCACAGCATGGTACCGTCTTGAAACTTGGTGTCTGGACTTAAACGGCCAATAGGGACTTATTACTTAAGCCCTGCCCCTATCTTCCTATTGGCTTAGCTTTAAACAGCTTTATCTCCAGTTTGCAGCATGGTACCGTCTCGAAACTCGCTGTGTGTACTTACATGGCAAGTAGGAACTATCTGTAAATGCTTAAGCCCCACCCCCTCTGCCTTCCTATTGGCTGGGCTTTAAACAGCCATATCTCCACTTCCCAACACGTTACTGGTCACAAACTCGGTGGGTGGTCCCACAGTCCCAACGGCTAACCGCTAATGCTAATGCTAACAAATGCTAACATGCTAATGCTAACACATGCTAATGCTAACAAATGCTAATGCTAACAAATGCTAATGCTAACAAATGCTAAAACATGCTAATGCTAACAAATGCTAATGCTAACAAATGTTAATGCTAACACATGCTAATGCTAAAAAATGCTAATGCTAACACATCGTCACCTTATCAAACTAATGGCCTAAGTCATTTTTTCAAGGTTTTCAGGAAACACACAAAACTGCCAAATGTAGAATATATTATATTTCTTAATTATTTCAATTCCAAAAAACATGAAAAAATATGACTATTGACATACAAATAAAGGTGTATGTCAATCATTTAACATGTAAGGATAAATTGACTGAGGCCAATATCTGAACATGCCATTTTAACTTAGGCAATTATAAACCTTATTTAGGCCAAATTATTTCTGCAGTAAGTGACTTAGGCAAAATGTTTTTGTCTGTGAGGGCCCCTAGTAGTCTGTGAGGGCCCACTAGAAGTCTGTGAGCGCCCCTAGTAGTCTGTGAGGGCCCACTAGAAGTATGTGAGGGCCAACTAGAAGTCTTTGAGGGCCCACTAAAAGTCTGTGAGGGCCCCTAGTAGTCGTTTAGGGCAACTAGTAGTCTATGAGGGCCCAATAGAAGTCTGTGAGGGCCCCTAGTAGTCTGTGAGGGCCCACTAGAAGTCTGTGAGGGCCCTTAGTAGTCTTTTAGGGCAACTAGTAGTCTATGAGGGCCCACTAGTAGTCTGTGAGCGCCCCTAGTAGTCTGTGAGCACCCCTAGTAGTCTGTGAGGGCCCACTAGAAGTATGTGAGGGCCAACTAGAAGTCTGTGAGGGCCCCTAGTAGTCTGTGAGGGCAACTAGTAGTCTGTGATGGCCCACTAGAAGTCTCTGAGGGCCCCTAGTAGTCTGTGAGAGCCCACTAGAAGTCTTTGAGGGCCCCTAGTAGTCTGTGAGGGCCCACTAGAAGTCTGTGAGGGCCCCTAGTAGTCTGTGAGGGCCCCTAGTAGTCTGTGAGTGCAACTAGTAGTCTGTGAGGGCCCACTAGAAGTCTGTGAGGGCCAACTAGAAGTCTGTGAGGGCCCCTAGTAGTCTGTGAGGGCAACTAGTAGTCTGTGAGGGCCCCTAGTAGTCTTTGAGGGCAACTAGTAGTCTGTGAGGGCCCCTAGTAGTATGTGAGGGCCCACTAGTAGTCTGTGAGTGCAACTAGTAGTCTGTGAGGGCCCACTAGAAGTCTGTGAGGGCCAACTAGAAGTCTGTGAGGGCCCCTAGTAGTCTGTGAGGGCCCCTAGTAGTCTGTGAGTGCAACTAGTAGTCTGTGAGGGCCCACGGGAAGTCTGTGAGGGCCAACTAGAAGTCTGTGAGGGCCCCTACTAGTCTGTGAGGGCAACTAGTAGTCTGTGAGGGCCCCTAGTAGTCTTTGAGGGCAACTAGTAGTCTGTGAGGGCCCCTAGTAGTATGTGAGGGCCCACTAGTAGTCTGTGAGGGCCAACTAGAAGTCTGTGAGGGCAACTAGTAGTCTGTGAGGGCCCACTAGAAGTCTGTGAGGGCCCCTAGTAGTCTGTGAGGGCCCACTAGAAGTCTGTGAGGGCCCACTAGAAGTCTGTGAGGGCCAACTAGATGTCTGTGAGGGCCCCTAGTAGTCTGTGAGAGCCCACTAGAAGTCTGTGAGGGCCCCTAGTAGTCTTTTAGGGCAACTAGTAGTCTATGAGGGCCCAATAGAAGTCTGTGAGGGCCCCTAGTAGTTTGTGAGGGCCCACTAGAAGTCTGTGAGGGCCCCTAGTAGTCTGTGAGAGCCCACTAGAAGTCTGTGAGGGCCCCTAGTAGTCTGTGAGGGCAACTAGTAGTCTGTGATGGCCCACTAGAAGTCTGTGAGGGCCCCTAGTAGTCTGTGAGAGCCCACTAGAAATCTTTGAGGGCCCCTAGTAGTCTGTGAGGGCCCACTAGAAGTCTGTGAGGGCCCCTAGTAGTCTGTGAGGGCCCCTAGTAGTCTGTGAGGGCAACTAGTAGTCTTTGAGGGCCCACTAGAAGTCTGTGAGGGCCAACTAGAAGTCTGTGAGGGCCAACTAGAAGTCTGTGAGGGCCCCTAGTAGTCTGTGAGGGCAACTAGTAGTCTGTGAGGGCCCCTAGTAGTCTTTGAGGGCAACTAGTAGTCTGTGAGGGCCCCTAGTAGTATGTGAGGGCCCACTAGTAGTCTGTGAGGGCCAACTAGAAGTCTGTGAGGGCCAACTAGAGGTCTGTGAGGGCCCCTAGTAGTCTGTGAGGGCCCCTAGTAGTCTGTGAGGGCAACTAGTAGTCTGTGAGGGCCCCTAGTAGTCTTTGAGGGCAACTAGTAGTCTGTGAGGGCCCCTAGTAGTATGTGAGGGCCCACTAGAAGTCTGTGAGGGCCCACTAGAAGTCTGTGAGGGCCCTTAGTAGTCTTTTAGGGCAACTAGTAGTCTGTGAGGGCCCACTAGAAGTTTGTGAGGGCCAACTAGAAGTCTGTGAGGGCCCCTAGTAGTCTGTGAGGGCAACTAGTAGTCTGTGAGGGCCCACTAGAAGTCTTTGAGGGCCAACTAGAAGTCTGTGAGGGCCAACTAGAAGTCTGTGAGGGCCCCTAGTAGTCTGTGAGGGCAACTAGTAGTCTGTGAGGGCCCCTAGTAGTCTTTGAGGGCAACTAGTAGTCTGTGAGGGCCCCTAGTAGTATGTGAGAGCCCACTAGAAATCTTTGAGGGCCCCTAGTAGTCTGTGAGGGCCCACTAGAAGTCTGTGAGGGCCCCTAGTAGTCTGTGAGGGCCCATAGTAGTCTGTGAGGGCAACTAGTAGTCTGTGAGTGCCCACTAGAAGTCTGTGATGGCCAACTAGAAGTCTGTGAGGGCCAACTAGAAGTCTGTGAGGGCCCCTAGTAGTCTGTGAGGGCCCCTAGTAGTCTGTGAGGGCAACTAGTAGTCTGTGAGGGCCCCTAGTAGTCTTTAAGGGCAACTAGTAGTCTGTGAGGGCCCACTAGAAGTCTGTGAGGGCCCCTAGTAGTCTGTGAGGGCCCACTAGAAGTCTGTGAGGGCCCACTAGAAGTCTGTGAGGGCCCTTAGTAGTCTTTTAGGGCAACTAGTAGTCTGTGAGGGCCCACTAGTAGTCTGTGAGGGCCAACTAGAAGTCTGTGAGGGCCCCTAGTAGTCTGTGAGGGCAACTAGTAGTCTGTGAGGGCCCACTAGAAGTCTGTGAGGGCCCCTAGTAGTCTGTGAGGGCCCACTATAAGTCTGTGAGGGCCCACTAGAAGTCTGTGAGGGCCCTTAGTAGTCTTTTAGGGCAACTAGTAGTCTGTGAGGGCCCACTAGAAGTCTGTGAGGGCCAACTAGAAGTCTGTGAGGGCCCCTAGTAGTCTGTGAGGGCAACTAGTAGTCTGTGAGGGCCCCTAGTAGTCTTTGAGGGCAACTAGTAGTCCGTGAAGTCCCCTAGTAGTATGTGAGGGCCCACTAGTAGTCTGTGAGGAACAACTAGAAGTCTTTGAGGGCCCCTAGTAGTCTGTGAGGGCAACTAGTAGTTTGTGAGGGCCCACTAGAAGTCTGTGAGGGCCCCAAGTAGTCTGTGAGGGCCCACTAGAAGTCTGTGAGGGCCCACTAGAAGTCTGTGAGGGCCCTTAGTAGTCTTTTAGGGCAACTAGTAGTCTATGAGGGCCCACTTGAAGTCTGTGAGGGCCCCTAGTAGTCTGTGAGCGCCCCTAGTAGTCTGTGAGGGCCCACTAGAAGTCTCTGAGGGCAAACTAGAAGTCTGTGAGGGCCCCTAGTAGTCTGTGAGGGCAACTAGTAGTCTGTGATGGCCCACTAGAAGTCTGTGAGGGCCCCTAGTAGTCTGTGAGAGCCCACTAGAAGTCTTTGAGGGCCCCTAGTAGTCTGTGAGGGCCCACTAGAAGTCTGTGAGGGACCCTAGAAGTCTGTGAGGGCCCCTAGTAGTCTGTGAGGGCAACTATTAGTCTGTGAGGGCCCACTAGAAGTCTGTGAGGGCCAACTAGAAGTCTGTGAGGGCCCCTAGTAGTCTGTGAGGGCAACTAGTAGTCTGTGAGGGCCCCTAGTAGTCTTTGGAGGGCAACTAGTAGTCTGTGAGGGCCCCTAGTAGTATGTGAGGGCCCACTAGTAGTCTGTGAGGGCCCACTAGAAGTCTGTGAGGGCCCCTAGTAGTCTGTGAGGGCCCACTAGAAGTCTGTGAGGGCCCACTAGAAGTCTGTGAGGGCCCTTAGTAGTCTTTTAGGGCTACTAGTAGTCTATGAGGGCCCACTAGAAGTCTGTGAGGGCCCACTAGAAGTCTGTGAGGGCCAACTAGAAGTCTTTGAGGGCCCCTAGTAGTCTGTGAGGGCAACTAGTAGTCTGTGATGACCCACTAGAAGTCTGTGAGGGCCCCTAGTAGTCTGTGAGAGCCCACTAGAAGTCTTTGAGGGCCCCTAGTAGTCTGTGAGGGCCCACTAGTAGTCTGTGAGGGCCCCTAGTAGTCTGTGAGGGCCCCTAGTAGTCTGTGAGGGCAACTAGTAGTCTGTGAGGGCCCACTAGAAGTCTGTGAGGGCCAACTAGAAGTCTGTGTGGGCCCCTAGTAGTCTGTGAGGGCAACTAGTAGTCTGTGAGGGCCCCTAGTAGTCTTTGAGGGCAACTAGTAGTCTGTGAGGGCCCCTAGTAGTATGTGAGGGCCCACTAGTAGTCTGTGAGGGCCAACTAGAAGTCTGTGAGGGCCCCTAGTAGTCTGTGAGGGCAACTAGTAGTCTGTGAGGGCCCACTAGAAGTCTGTGAGGGCCCCTAGTAGTCTGTGAGTCCCATTAATACATTGCAGGTTCGATTAGAATATCTGATTACTACTCTGAGAAGGAATTTAAATCCTTTGTTGCACACCAAAACATGAATAGTGATTTTTCCATGTTTCACTGCAATGTTCGCAGCCTGAATGCAAATAATGGCAATTTAGCCCTTTGTTTGTCCAAACTTGATTTCTCATTCAAAGTTATTGGACTAACTGAAACTAGGTTGAATGTTGACATTGCTGATTTGTATGAATTGAATAACTATAACCATATTTATAGATACAGAGAAGACCAAGGAGGGGGAGGAGTCTCTTTATATCTTAATTCTAACCTGGTCTATAAGGAAAGACATGACATAGAAAACTATTTTGTGTCTTCAGCTGAAGCTGTGTTTGTTGAAACTGACCAGTCCATTATTGCATGTATCTATAGACCACCTAGTTCCAATCTGCCTGATTTCAATAGTGATTTAGCAAAGGTTCTTGACATTATTTCTAAAGAAGGTAAACAATGTTATTTAATGGGTGATCTAAATATTAACATTACTAACTACATGAATAATAATCAAGTTAAGGAATTTATTGATACAATGTACTCATATTATTTCCATCCTATGATTTCAGTTCCAACCAGAGTGACAGAGACTTCTGCCACACTGATAGATAATATTTTTACAAATGTGTTGGGGGTAAACAGTAGGTCAGGTGTCCTGTGTATGGAGGTTGCTGATCATTGTCCAATTTTTCTAATAATTTTCAAGGAACATATTGAGTCTACTCCGACTCTATTTCCTAAATATAAGAGAATATTCAATGTAGCAAACACAGCTAAATTCAAATCAGTGATCAGCAAATATCCTTGGACAGATATCCTTCATTCTGTAGACCCACAAGAATCCTATACTTTGTTTTTAAAATGTGTCTCTCAAGCCTATGACTTGTGTTTTCCCCTTAGATTGGTGTCTTCCAAACCTCATCATAACCCAACCAAACCATGGATAACTTCAGCCATCATGAAATCCGTAAATACTAAACATAGACTGTACAAAAAATGTCTTCTTAGTCCAACACCATTTAATCATGCTCAATTAAAGAATTATAGAAACAAATTAAATCACATTATTAGAGGAGCTAAAAAACATTATTATAATAAAGAACTTTCAAAACATAAAAATAACATGACTCTCCTTTGGAGAACAATTAATTGTATTCTCAACAAAAATAACAAAAGCAAGAAATTACCTAAAGAATTCAAGGCTGATGGGGGGCTTATTTCTGACCCCCAAGAAATTGCCAATAATTTCAATACATTTTTTTCAGAAGTTGGTCCTACTCTGGCCTCAAAGATTCCACCTAGCAACCACAATCCCCTTCAGTTTATGAATTCTCCTATCCTTGATAATATTAATTTCCCAGCTGTTTCAGAAGATGAGGTTCGGAAGACATTAATGGGGCTGAAAGATTCTTCTCCAGGTTGTGACAATATTGACTCTAAATTACTGAAAACTATTCATGAGTATATTGTACATCCTCTAACTCATATTTTCAATCTTTCACTGGAGCAGGGAATAGTTCCCTCTGAACTAAAAATAGCAAAGATTATCCCGATTCACAAAGATGATGACCCAGCCATTTTCAATCACTATAGACCTATCTCCATTTTACCTGCCATATCAAAAATACTCGAAAAACTTGTTTATCATAGATTAATCGAACATCTTAATAAATACAATATTATATATACACATCAGTATGGGTTCAGGAAAAAACATTCAACATATATGCCACTTATACACCTAGTAAATGAAATATATAAAGCTAGAAATAGAACAGAAAACACTATAGGAATCTTTTTGGACTTATCTAAGGCGTTTGACACGGTCAATCACCATATTCTTCTTCAGAAACTTTATCATATTGGTGTAAAAAATAATGCACTCCTCTGGTTCAAGAGTTATCTTCAAGACAGACAGCAGTTTTTATCATACAGTGGAACCAATTCTCCTCCTCTTCATATGCTATCCGGAGTCCCCCAAGGATCAACTCTTGGGCCTTTGTTATTTTTGATATATATTAATGACCTTTCAAATGTCTCGGATAAACTGTCGAAAATCTTATTTGCAGATGACACAAGCGTCCTCTACTCTCATAAAGATCCTGACACCATTATAAAGGTCCTAAATGAAGAACTTGGTAAGCTGTCCATCTGGTTTCAGTGTAATAAATTATCACTCAACATTAAAAAAACGAACTTCATATTTTTTGGGCTTAAACCACATATCTTTGACAAATCATCAAAAATATATATAGATAACATCCCTATAACCAATGTGTGTTCCACACGATTCCTTGGCATTATGATTGACGAGTCACTGTCCTGGAAATCACATATTATGGCTATTTCTACTAAAATGGCTAAGAGTATTGGTATACTACGTAAAACCCGTCATTTGATCAACTCTGAGGTAGCCACTATGTTATATTATACTATGATTTATCCGTATATTAATTATTGCAATATAGTTTGGGCTAGTACTCATCAGACCAAACTTGAGCCTATATACCGACTTCAGAAACGAGCTCTTAGAACAATAACTTGTGTTCATCCAAGACATTCTTCTCAACCTTTGTTTAGTCAATTAGGTGTTCTCAGTGTTTATCAAGTGAACCATCTTCAAATTGGTCTATTTGTTCATGGCTCATTGGGGAAAACCCTCCCCTCATTTTTTCATAATATATTTGGGCGTAATTCTCAGGTCCATAATTATCCAACACGTGGCGCAAATGACCTTAGACCACCAGCAGCTCGTACGTCTCAAACTCAGTTTAATATAGGATTCAGAGGGTCTAAAATATACAATTCTCTGCCATCATATCTATGGGAGCTGTCTTCTCACCTATTTAAGAAGGCTCTTAAATCTCTTCTTTTAACCAGTATATACTTTCCATATGGTCTGCTAAATGAACCTGGGTCTATTCATTAGTTTCCTTAGAGGTTGATCTTTTGTGTCTTAGACTGTGTATTGTTGAAATGATTTTGCTTAATTTCTGTTGTTCTTTTTACTCTGTTTTCTCTTTTTTGTTAATCAATTTGTAGGACATGTCTATTGTTTTATTTATAATGGATACATATTCTACCTTGATGTAATTTTACTGTTTGAATGTAAATATTTCTGGAGAATGCCACTTCTCAAGCCCCTGGAGGGTTTTTAGGCATCTCCTTCACATTTGCTAAAATCTTTGTAAAAGTATTTTTAAACATTTTTGTAAGTGAAATAAACAAACAAACAAACAAACAAACAAACAAACAAACAAACAAGCAGTATGTATTACAGTATCACCCAAAAATACACAATACTTATGATTATGCTATATATATATATATATATATATATATATATATATATATACACACACACACACACACACACACACACACACACACACACACACACACAGTCGATACGTTGTTGGCTCTTTATACTCCCCCTTTCCTCTCTTCTTTCTCTTTTCTGGAAACAATCACCTGTAAACCAGTGATGTGATAATAAAGATGATGATTCAGATTCTTCTGATTCTGATTATATACTGTGTCTGTGCATGCCCATGCCAGTACTACTGGTGTAACTTAAAGATTTATCCAAAAGGACCCCATTTGAAACAAGCCCAAAAGCTTTCTTGAGGTGTTTATCCTTTTAGTTGAACTTGTACCAGTGAATTGTACTGTCATGAAACTGTAACTTTCCCTATGCAAACTTCTAATAAAGTCGCCAATCATCCGATCCCTCAATCCACGTCCCCATACTGTAATATTGTTACAGTTGTGGTGAGATAGTCTCGATACGATAGAGAACACGTTATTGTATATTACAAGGTGGAACATTTACGTCACACATCATCTGTAGACACAACTATAGATAGAACTGCTGCTTTGTCTGTCCTGGCTTTTTGGTCTTATTCTATAATAATGGACTGACCTAACAACTACTTCCTGTGTCTCAGCAAACACGTGCAGGAGTTACCAGTTCATGTGTCAAAACAAACAATGCATCTACAAGAGAAGGGAGTGTGACGGACGACGTCATTGTGATGACGGCTCAGATGAGGCTCCTAAGAATCCTCATTGCACCAATGACCCAGGTAAGACACACACACACACACACACACACACACACACACACACACACACACACACACACACACACACACACACACACACACACACGGCAGAGGAGGCGATAGACTCAAAAAGTTGCTCCAAAGAGAAACCTTTTGGATAGTTACTTTAAAAGCCACAGTATTCCCAGGGTTAAATGATGAGGTTGATTTCCTACCGTTTCTCTGATCTGTTTAATGTTTATATATATATATATTTTTTTTTTTCTGTTTTTTGTTTGGCTCATTTATTTACTTTACAATCATTGGGCCCAATGAAATATTACTGCACTGTGCAAACAATGTTTTCTGTTTTGTTCCCAATATGTTATTTTGATTTTCATCCAATTGTAACATTCTTAATTGGTATTGGTCACTCCTTTGGTGTAGCCCTGTATTCTGTACGCCCTGTGTGTGTTAAAATGGCCAAAGTCACATTTTATTATGACTTAGGCAAAATAAAATGGCCTAAGTCTCAGTCTTGACATAGACAAATTTTTTAATAGGTTGTAACAGGAAGGCCTTTTAAGTTGGGACTTAGGCGCTTTTACCAGAGGTGGCAAGCATCATCGGGAGGTGATTTAGGCCAAAAACTCATTTTCGGAAAAAATGACTTAGGCCATTAGTTTAATAAGGTGACGACATGCTAATGCTAACAAATGCTAATGCTAGCAAATGCTAATGCTAATGCTAACAAATGCCAATAATAACAAATACTAATGCTAACACATGCTAATGCTAACAAATGCTAATGCTAACACATGCTAATGTTAATGCTAACACATGCTAATGCTAACAAATGCTAATGCCAATGCTAACAAATGATAATGTTAACACATGCTAATGCTATGCTAACACATGCTAATGCTAAAAATGCTAATGCTGAAAATGTTAATCCTAATGCTAACAAATGCAATGTTAATGTTAAAGCTAATGATAAAAATGCTGATGTAAAAAATTCTAATAATGATTTTGATGTTAATGCAAAATGCTAATGCTAACACAACTGCTATACAAGGTTGCACACACTTAGCGAAATTTTCTTTTCTAGTTGTAATCACTTTTTAATATATATATACTATTATTATCATCCCTGGTGGCTGTGTCTGGGGCCCACTGGGAACTACTGTTTTAGACAAAGGTATAATAGGGTTTTGTGATTTGTTTTGTGATTTGTTTTGTGATTTGTGATCAGTTGAATAGTAACAGTGTGTTGTTGTACCCTTGCAGCTTTCATCGCTCCCATGGTGTTCTACAACTGCTCCACTGCGGGACCCGGAGACAAAGGTTCTGCATGTCAGGACAGCTGCCAAACCCTGGGCGCTGAATGTGTACGTATCCATCACCAAACACACCTTGTTTAGAACCATGTGTACGTATCCTCCACCAAACACACCTTGTTTAGAACCATGTGTATCCATCCTCTACCAAACACACCTTGTTTAGAACCATGTGTATCCATCCTCCACCAAACACACCTTGTTTAGAACCATGTGTATCCATCCTCTACCAAACACACCTTGTTTAGAACCATGTGTATCCATCCTCTACCAAACACACCTTGTTTAGAACCATGTGTATCCATCCTGCACCAAACACACCTTGTTTAGAACCATGTGTATCCATCCAGCATCAAACATACCTAAATAGGATACATATTGTGCACATACAGGTATAGGTACAGTAAATGGTAAATGGTGCCTTTAACCAAGGCGCTTTACATAGATTGAGCATTACATTCACCCATCCACACAAACATTCATACACCGATGGCAGAGGAAACCATGCAAGGCACCAACCTGCTCACCAGGAGCAGTTAGGGGTTCAGAGTCTTGCTCAAGGACTCTTCCACACTAACTCTGGGGGAGCCCGGGATCGAACTGAGAACCCTTCGAGAACCCTCCTTGTTCTAATGACGGTTTCTCTACCCCTGAGCCACTGCCACCCCTACATGATGGTAGATGCTGGGTGATGGTAGTCATCAATCTGATTGGTTTAATTAATGTAATGCCTAAAACACTACAGTGACTAATTCAGGCCGTGTTGTGACAAAACTATGCACTATGCCATGAAGTTACTGTCTAAATAGAGTCCACACTGTAACTAACTATAACTATAATTACAGTGTAGGCAGATTATATTACCTGATAAGTCTATGTTTATAATGCATTTGGGCTTCATAGAAGGTGTGTTAGCACAATGTATTTTTACCATTGCCATGACAAACCATACACGTTGCTAACTAACAATGAATTAGGGTGCATATCTATTCATTCAGAGGTTCTATTATTATCACTCAGGGTTCTATTTTAACCCCCAGGTGGCAACGGAGTGTGTGTCTGGATGCATGTGTCCGTCTGGGATGGTGACGGACGGTAGAGGAGGCTGCATCAAGCCGGAGGTGTGTCCATGCATGCACAACGGCGCCCCCTATCAGCCTGGAGACACTATCAAGGTGGACTGCAACACCTGGTAAGAGAAAGACAGTCACTGTTTTCCACTTACTAAAGTGATGATGAGATTGATTGAACAAACACACTAAACTAGCAGTGATTATGGGAACAGGGAGCTATATAACACTTAATTTAGCTACAACAATCACTATATTGGGAAGATAACATTAATTTCTCATTACTTAAGCAATTATTATTATTATCATCTTCTTCCTCCATGCAGTACCTGTAAGAACCGCATGTGGCAGTGTTCAAGCGACCCGTGCCATGGGACGTGCTCTGTCTACGGTGACGGACACTACATCACGTTTGATGGGAAACGCTTCAACTTTGAGGGCAGCTGTGAATACACTCTGACACAGGTGTGAATATACTCTAAAACAGCTGTGAATACACTCTGACACAGGTGTGAATATACTCTAAAACAGCTGTGAATACACTCTGACACAGGTGTGAGACTACACTCTTATGCTGCATTAACACAGGCAGATACAAAGCCACAGTATAGAGAAACTAAGCCATGTCGTCATTTGTGCGTAATGTCGCCCTCTAGGGGGTTCATGCTGGTATTGTTTTGTATTCAAATCGCCATTGGGGAGTTTGCGATCACCGCATATAAGGACTGTGTTAAAAAAATAAACACACCATGTGAGCGTTTCTGTCAGCGGGGGGGTTCTGCATAGTTTATGATATTCATTCATATCTGATATATCCTGTGTAACTCGTTTCTAGCGTTTATTGTGTTACTCTTTGGGTAAATCTGTACATTTCCACCTTAGTCGATGCTTCATATCCATTTGGGTCAATCCGAGAGCATGGTGTGTTTATATTTTTAACACAGTTCTTATATGCAGTGATCGCAAATTCCCCAATGGCGATTTGAATACAAAACAATACCAGCATGAACCCCGTAGAGGGCGACATTTCACGTCATTTCACGGAAGTGACATCACACTTCGCTACTGAATAACATCAACGTTTGTAGTCGCTACAACATCAAGTTGAGCACTGGTTTCAACTGCAAAGCTGGTTTCAAGATACAAATTAAACTAAAAAAAGTAACGTTTCAGCGTTTCCGCACAATTCTCTTTTCCCACAACTCCTACTTGTAATGAAGATGTGACGACTAATAATTTCTGTCAGACAATTCCCTGTTCTTTTAAGCCTGGGCTTTACGTGTTCCTTTTATATAATGTCTTTCTTGTCGGACACTTGCTATCGTCAACAAGGGTGTTGACGAACACTTCAACAGCGACACAGTGACAGTTAAGCTGTGTTGATAAATAAAAGGTAGGAATTGGAAAAATCCCTAAAAGAGTAGCACATCCAAAACTTCAAATTAATGTAGTACAAAGTACTCACATTTAAAATATACAGTATATATATGCCAGTGTGAGACCTTAGCTCCAGTCATTTCACACCTAAATGCTAAATGAACTGCATTTATTTAGTGCTTTTCTCCAAAGTGCTTTACAATGTACTTCACATTCACCCATTCACACACCGATGGTGGAGGAAACCATGCAAGGCACCAATTAACCTGCTCATCGGGAGCTGTTCGGTGTCTTGCTCAAGGACACTTCCACAAATAGCCAGGAGCGGTAGTTACTGATACATATATCATATAGATAGATACCTTTATTATCCCAAGGGGGAAATTCAGTTGTCCCGTTGTAGTACAGCAGTATACAGTTATTTACAAAGTTAGTCATATGAAAGTCATATGAAAGCCTCTCATGTTGTCCAGTGTTCTCTAATAATGTCCCCTGTTGTCCTCCTATCTCTATAATGTTCCTCTGATGTTCCTCCATGTTCCTCTAATGTTCTTCTAATGTCGCTCTAATGGGGAACAGGTTTCCATTTCGACCCCCCCCCACTTCGAAACCCCCCCACTCCCCCCCCCTCCCACTTCGACCCCCCCCCATTTCGACCTCGCCTCACCCCCCCACTTCGACCCCCTCCCACTTCGACCCCCCCCCATTTCGACCGCGCCCCACCCCCCCACTTCGACCCCCCCCCCATTTCGACCGCCCCCCCCCACTCCGACCTGGGGTGTGCAAGCGACCTCCACGGATCCCGCAGTCTCTCTCATTCTCTCTCTCCATCTCCATCTCTCTCTCCCTCTTCTCTCTCTCCAGACAATTAAAACATGATTTATATACATTGAATGAATACAGACACTTCACAGATATACAGTAGGCCTACTTAAAATTAGAAAAATCCCTTGAGAATTGACCGAGCAATAAGGCTTTGTGCGTCCACCGAGGCGGCGCCAACACCCAGGCAGCATCGGAGCTTCCTCCGGGGGTCCCCGGGCCCCGCGGACCACCGCCTGTCACCCCGCCGTTCAGTGGGCCCCTGGGCCAGCCTGCCAGGCCCACCGGAGCCCCTGGCAGCCCCCTACGCCCTACTGGAGCCACGGACAGCAACGACGCGCCATTCCCCGCATTAATGATTGAATAATATCCTACAGAACAGATGAAATCACGTAGCTGTAATGTAGGCTATATTGCTGGCTTAATTTGTTAATTATCAGGAGCAATAAATATAGTCTATATATGCCTACTTGATTTAACAATAAATAGGCTCAAGAAAGTTGCAAAATTACAATTGGTCACTGTGACATGGCTTATTTATCAAATCTAATCAAAGCTTTATATAGGCTATGGCTTTGCGTCGCTCACCGAAAGATCTGCAAACTCGGCAAGCATGTTGTGTAGAGTCTGTATAGACATACACCTCGTTGTGTGCTTGTAGGCCTAAATCGTCTATTTTTCGCTGTTTGGCGACCAATCCCGACCCTCCGCGGGTTCTGGCTGCACGGGGTCTGTCTTGTTATCAATCTTCGGCCAAAAACTGAAGGACATGGAATATAGGCTACTGACAAGGCGCACCTTCCCACGACGCTAATAGGCTCTTATTAATCAGAGTTTCTGATTAATAAGAGGCTGTAGCGTCGTGCTCTATATCTCCTCTGATTCAGAGGAGATAGAGAAAGGTGTGTGCGTGTGGGGACTGAACTGGACCCTCCTGTCTATAGGCTACTTTCCTGTGCGTCTTTGACCTACTGTACCAACCACAGAAGCCTACCACACACACAGACACACTCCCTGGGTAGGTCTGTTATTGAGCTGGCCATATAACAGTAACGCATTGTACTTTTTCTTGGAGTAGGCTATTTGCTTTATTCAATCATACATGCATTTTGCACCAGTGCTTATTACTGCCTATTTTGCTTAGGCCTATTTAATATGCAATGAATTAATTAAACGGGTATAGGGATTAATGGCATCAATGGACTGTTACTGTATATGGACAGCCTTAAGCGGAGGACACATTTCTTTATGACTGCTTTTCAACCAGTGGTCCTTGAGGGGATCCCAGGTGGTCCCCAGCTAAAGAGTTGTGGACCACCTTATATCTGTAACTAAAATGAAACCAAATGGACCCACCCGTTAACTGTAAGCGTAAAATGAATTGACGGTATAGCTGGCACGGAGCGCGACGCGTCTGTCTGGAGCGCGACGCGTCTGTCTGTCTGTCTGTCTGTCTGTCTGTCTGTCTGTCTGTCTGTCCGTCCATCACAGCGGCGCTTGCACCCCCCCCCCCCCCCCCCCCGGTATTTATCTATCCATCCAGAGCGCGCGCGACAGACAGAAAGGCAGGCATGCAGCGCGACAGACGGCCAGCGCTTGTCTGTCTCTCTCTCTCTCTCTCTCTCTCTCTCTCTCTCTCTCTCTCTCTCTCTCTCTCTCTCTCTCTCAAACGACAGTTACCATACTACCAGACCAGTAACGACTCATCGAGAGAGGGAGAGGTTCATATATAGAGGATACAGCCAAAAGCGACCTGATCATTTAGTTGACAGCGCCATGCAGCCGTTAACTGCTGCTGCTTATTTATTTAGGAAAAGAAACAAATGACAGAAAGAGAGAGAGGGAGAGAGCGATCGATCCACTCCCAGCCAGTGTGCATAAAGTTCAAGTTCATTTAGGCCTATGTATAGGCCTATTCGTTTTTCCCGAGGGCCGATTTGGTTGCAGCAATAGGCCTACATAACTTAAGAGCGCAAATGTGTGCGTGTGCGTACAAATATGGATTGTTTATGTGATGATGATGATAATGATATAGGCCTAATGCAACAGCGCAACAATAGGTGCATTTACATGACCAATCTGATCTAAATAAAGACAGACAGACAGACAGACAGACAGACAGACAGACAGACAGACAGACAGACAGACAGACAGACGGACGGCGTTGTGCACAACTGTGCGACTTGTCAGTAGCTATATATTCCATGTCCATCAGTTTTGGGCCGACGATATCATTTGATAACAAGACAGACCCCAGCCAAACTGCGAAAAATTGCCGATCTACAAGCGTGTCTACAGACTACACAACATGCATGCTTGCGAGTTTGCAGATCTGGTGAGCTACCCAAAGGCATACTATAAAGCTTTGATTAGATTTGATTAAATAAGCCATGTCACAGTGACCCATTGTAATTTGGCAACTTTTTTGAGCCTATTTATTGTTAAATCAAGTAGGCTTATAGACTATATTTATTGCTCCTAATAATTAACAAATTAAGCCAGCAATATAGCCTACATTACAGCTACGTGATTTCATCTGTTCTGTAGGATATTATTCAATCATTAATGCGGGGAATGGCGCGTCGTTGCTGTCCGTGGCTCCAGTAGGGCGTAGGGGGCTGCCCGGGGCTCCGGTGGGCCTGGCAGGCTGGCCCAGGTGCCCACTGAACGGCGGGGTGACAGGCGGTGGTCCGCGGGGCCCGGGGACCCCCGGAGGAAGCTCCGATGCTGCCTGGGTGTTGGCGCCGCCTCGGTGGACGCACAAAGCCTTATTGCTCGGTCAATTCTCAAGGGATTTTTCTAATTTTAAGTACTGTATATCTGTGAAGTGTCTGTATTCATTCAGTGTATATAAATGTTTTAATTGTCCCTCCATCAAACCATCAAGCTTGAAGTAGGCCTACAGAAATAATACTAGCCCGTTACAAGATTGCGTTGAGAGAGAGAGAGAGAGAGAGAGAGAGAGAGAGAGAGAGAGAGAGAAAGAGAGAAAGAGAAAGAGAGAGAAAGAGAGGGAGAGAGAGAAAGAAAGAAAGAAAGAAAGAGAGAGAGATGGGGAGATGCACATAAACTCATTCCTTTTTTTTTCTTCTTCCACCCCTATGAACTGCCGCTCTACGCACAGCTGAATCGTTCGCTTATAGAAGCAGCGGCCGCGCATTGCTTTTGCAAAAATAGAAGGGCTTTCCTAGGGTCGGAGTGGTGATGTCTATAGCAAAACGGGGACACCCTGCCTTTCCGACAGGTTTATTCGAAATGGCGTTGTTTCTAAATCGAGACGTCGTCGAGGGTCGTAAAGGCGATGTGCATAGAAAAGAGGGAGCACCGCGCCATTTCGACCCATAGAAGTCAATGGTCGGAGTGGCAGGGCGTCGGTATGGCGGGGTGTAACCGCTCTAATGTTCTCCAGGACTACTCTGGCAGTCAGCAGGCCAACATATCTCCTCTAATATTCCTCTAATGTTCCTCCAATGTTCCTCTAATGTTCTTCTAATGTTCCTCTATTGTTCCTCTAATGTTCCTCTAATGTTCTCCAGGACTACTGTGGCAGTCAGCAGGCCAACATATCTCCACTAATGTTCCTCTAATGTTCCTCTAATGTTCCTCTAATGTTCTCCAGGACTACTGTGGCAGTCAGCAGGCCAACATATCTCCTCTAATGTCCCTCTAATGTTCTTCTAATGCTCTTCAGGACTACTGTGGCAGTCAGCAGTATCTCTTCTAATGTTCCTCTAATGTTCCTCTAATGTTCCTCTAATGTTCCTCTATTGTTCCTCTAATGTTCTTCTAATGTTCTCCAGGACTACTGTGGCAGTAAGCAGTATCTCTTTTAATGTTCCTCTTATGTTCCTCTAATGTTCTTCTAATGTTCCTCTAATGTTCCTCTAATGTTCTCCAGGACTACTGTGGCAGTCAGCAGACCAACGGCAGCTTCAGAGTGATCACTGAGAACGTTCCCTGTGGAACCACAGGAACCACCTGCTCCAAGTCCATCAGGATCTACCTGGGGGTAAAACACTACGCCTTTGTCTTAATAACGTGCAATTGTCATGTACAAATTAATATGAGTAGGATATGAATAGGAAACAAAGGAAGGATGATACTATCACTCTACACTGTTTACATATCACACTGGGTGTAATCAGTGATTAGGCGACAAACGTCCATTCCTCCCCCCAGTAGCAGCAGCAGCCACAGAGTCACTCATTGCATGCTTTGTGTTTGTGTCCTTCCAGGACTCAGAGTTGCAGCTGAGCGACGGCAGCCACCAGGTGGTCCACAGTGGAGGGAACCACACGGTGCCGTTCCATGTCCGTTCTGTAGGAATCTACCTGGTTCTGGAGGCCCACAACGGACTCATCCTCATGTGGGACAAGAAGACCAGCATCTTCATCAAGATCACTCCCACATATAAGGTACACCTTTTGTTTTTTTTACCACAACCAAGAGAGGCTGTTTTCAATGAATTTATCGTGGTTTAAATTTGAGAGTTTGAAGTTACAATGGGCTTGTATAATTAGGTGTAGTTGGGTTCTCGCACAATGCCACTGCCACTCTGTGGTATGTTGTCTGGCTGATAACATTATAAAAATGTATCATTCACTATAAAATACCTAAATACTAAACCAAGCAAAGTAAAAACTGCACGGGTTGATCACAAAAAGCCTGGTTAACGTGAGTTGAAAATGTTGAGTGAAATATCCACTTTTTCGGACTATTGTGCTGAAACATGGGCTCTTGGACCAATGGGCATTTTTCTACTTCCCGAAAAACTAACAGTTTTATAAATCAATTTTCCGCCCAACAACGACAAATTATGATTTTTCTTTTTTAAACTAGGTCAGGGTTCTGATCATTCAGTTCAAATGTTAACGATGACGTCTTGCTTTAGTAATCTTTTCGTAATTTCCCATTATTTCTCATCTTTATAAGCCTTTGAATTAGGCGGAATGTGTGTTTTTGTTATTCAGTGTTGTTTGCTAGAAGTTTCTAACTATTCAACTCTAATTAATCACTAATTCCTTCTGTATTCTCAAAGAGAATATTCAAACCATCCAGGGGCATCACAAGGGGGGTGGGGGGAAGTGGGACTGAGTTACTAGGGCCCAAGGTGGAGGGGCCTTAATTATTTACTACTTTAGCTATTGAAAAATAGCACACCTACAAGCTTGCAGCTGTGAGCTTGTATATATAAGTCGTGAAAATGTGTGCAAATCGTTGCTTGTATAACATTTGTATCTAAAATCTTGCTTCTGGGGTCCCTGGAACTAAATATTTTGAGACGGGGGCCCGAGGGGGGCCCGTGACATAACGTTTTGGCGGTCCTTCACATGAAAAAGTTTGAGCACCACTGAAATAGAAATATTGAAAGAGTTGCACAAGTTTTCACGATTTTTCAAAAATAGCAGATCTACAAGCTCGCTGTGAGCTTTTATATCAGCTGTTTTTCAATAGTTAAAGCACAAAATGATGCATAATAATGCGTTCTCAGTCTAATTTTCATTGGGCGCCCGCAGTGAGAATCCTTGTACCCAGGGCCCAGAATTTGGTGTGACACCCCTGAAACCATCAAAATAATCTATTGGGCAAGAGTTTTAACCTCAAGCCAGGAACGTGCGATTATGAATACTAGACCTTACCCGTTCGAAGATATGTGCTCCAAAATATGTGCAGAGAGTGGGTTGTGGGGAAAGTGACTGTAACTCTGGTGCGTGCGTGAGAATATGTGGGAGCATCATAATGTAAGGAGCAGCCCATCGAGGAGTGTATATTTATGATGGATACAAATAATTGAACAGCTAAATTAAGTGAATAGAAGTATGGGGATGTATGCGCTTGCTCCACATAGTTTTCCATACCCGTTGGAAGATGAGACACACATCAAACGCACCCGGTGCATGCGTGACCCATGCATAAAGAGAGAGAGAGAGAGAGAGAGAGAGAGAGAGAGAGAGAGAGAGAGAGAGAGAGAGAGTCTCGTTACTGCAACATTCCTAACTGTGAGAGAGGTGTGTGTGGGGCTACAGATCCCATGGCCTGGAGAAATGGACCGTAACCCTGACAATAGGCTGTAGAGTTGAACAGAAGTGGTGAAGAAAAGCTAATAAATAGCTTGAATTTGGGAAAAATGGAAATCGGGCTCCATCACCGTCTGTATAATGCTAATGGCCAATGCCATGTGAAAGTTGGGATCAGTTGCTGAAGCGAGTGAATAGATAAAGGTGGAAATGCATTGTGTGACTTATCTACTGACTGACCTACTGACTGACCTACTGACTGACCTCTCTAATTATATGTTAGATTGTTTATCTAATCCTGACACCAAATGACAATAAACTGTTCCGTCTCTTCGTCCCGTCCGCAGGGTCAGCTGTGCGGTCTGTGTGGGAACTACGACGGCAACGGCAACAACGACTTCTCCACTCGCAGCGCGGCGGTGGTGGTGAGCCCCGTGGTGTTCGGGAACAGCTGGAAGCGCTCGGCCAGCTGTCCCGACGCCGCCGCCAACAGGAACCCCTGCTCAGCCAACCCCTACCGCCTGTCCTGGGCTCAGATGCAGTGCAGCCTCATCCACAGCAAGGTGTTCTCCTCCTGCCATGACGTGGTATGTATATATACCGTGGGCTGGGGGATGGAAGAAGTTCTCACATGCAGTGTTGGGTATCGTTACATTTTGAAGTAACTTGTCAGGTTACTTTAGTTACTGACTTGAAAAACTAATCCGTTACGCAGTGATGGGCAAGCTACTTGGAAAATGTAGTAAGCTAAGCTACAAGCTACCCTTGATGAAATATAGCTTAAGCTACAACGAAGCTACCCACAGAAAATGTAGCAAAGCAAGCTACAAGCTACACGGCAAAAGTAGCTAACTACTACAAAGCTACTTTTTTTTTTTTTTTTTTTTTTTATCAACTTCATGATCAAGTACAACTTTCCACCAAACAAATAGGCTGGCAAAAAATGCTCAGTTCGGTTGATTATTATAAAACTGGAAACAAGCCCTTATGTCTGGCTTTTTGTGTCATCCTTTAATTTACTTTTTTTAATTAAGTGTGCCTGCTATGCAATAGCAGAACACTTATTGTAATCCGCCATACTTAAGTCAGTCAGTCAGTCAGTAAGTAAGTAAGTAATGTTCTTGCAAATTTCTGCTCGTAATAACTGCCGCACAATTTACGCCACCGCCGCAATATATACATCAAAACGTGCGGCTCGGCCGGGAATGGTGTGCTATTACTTTTCTTTCCGATCCGCGTTACCATTGCGACGTAATTCGCAAAAAACGACGCCAAAAAACCCCATTCACTTAGAATGGGGGAAATTTCGGCACGTAATAACTGCCGCACGATTTACGCCACCCCCGCAATATACACATCAAAACGTGCGGCTCGGCCGGGAATGGTGTGCTATTACTTTTCTTTCCGATCCGCGATACGATTGCGATGTAATTCGCAAAAAACGACGCCCAAAAACCCCATTGACTTAGAATGGGGGACTCCGAAAAAAACCCAGAAACTTTGGCGCCACATAGCTCTGCCATACTTTTGCCTAGCAACGTGATTTAAACTTTAAAATGCACACACAACTTTGGTCTTTTTCCGGCCAATAGGGATGAGCTGTAATTGATTAAGCCCCGCCCCCTCTGTAACAGGAAGTGCCTCTATAACTCATGAACCGTTTGTCGTACAGACTCGCGGCTGGTGTCATAATTTTTTTTTTTCTCAAAATTTTTTTTTCTCAAAATTTTTTTTTTCTCAAAAATTTTTTTTTCTCAAAAATTTTTTTTTCTCAAATTTTTTTTTCTCAAATTTTTTTTTTCTCAAAATTTTTTTTTCCTCAAAAATGTTTTTTTCTCAAATTTTTTTTTTCTCAAATTTTTTTTTTCTCAAATTTTTTTTTCTCAAAACATTTTTTTTCTCAAATTTTTTTTTTCTCAATTTTTTTTTCTCAATTTTTTTTTTCTCAATTTTTTTTTTTTCCTCAAAAAAATGTTTTTTTTCTCAAAAAACTTTTTTTTTTCTCCTGCTTGCAGCTTTAATTCATTAATCGTCCATGACCTTAATTGGGGCCTATTTCGCCAAACAGGAAGTGCCCCTCACCAAACAGGAAGTGACCCTTGATCTCGTGAACCGTTTGTCATACAGACACGCGGGTTGCGTCAAATGACAAGATTAAGAGTCCTTAAACTTAATTGGGGCCTATTTCGCCAAACAGGAAGTGCCCCTCACCAAACAGGAAGTGACCCGTTTTCTCGTGAACCGTTTGTCGTACAGACATGTGGGTGGTGTCATATGAAGAACAATAATGTTAACGTTTATGCAAAAAAATGCTAATGTTAATAACGCTAATGCTAACACCAACCGCTACACAAGGTTGCACAGACTTAGCGAGCTGCAGGCACACTTAAAATTTCTTAGAAATTTTCTTTTCTAGTTTACTTTACGTACACATTAAATGTGTACCTTTTCAGGCTGTGACCCCCCCAAAAATCCTTTTTGAACTGGGGACCCCACCCTGACAATCAATTGGAATTAGGAGTTGAGGCATTACATTTAGTTTCACTCTGTTCCACCGATAAATATTGTGAAAATAGCAGATCTACAAGCTCACAACGCCTTGGAACACAAGGCGTTTGGAGCTTGTAGATCTGCCATTTTCACAATGTGTGCCTCTTTTACTATAGTCAATTTGACCAATGTTTTTATAGATGATAATTTTTGATGCAGTTTTGGTCTTTTATTTATATTTGTCTAGGTCAGGGGTCTTCAACGTTTTCAGGTCGGGGACCCCCAAACTGATGGGAAGATGGAGCAGGGACCCCCTACCCTACCACCTCGTAGGGTGGGGGGGTCGGGGCTACGACATATTTTTTATTTTAAATATGTACAAGTTACAGCGAGCAGGGTGGGCCGTACCACTACCATTTCTAAACATACTACTTATTAACTGAGAACCAATGTCAATAATATCAACAATCTGTCAATTGCATAGTAATCATGTATTCAAGCTATTCAAAATGGATAGAATCATGATTATTTTTTTAACATAAATGTAAAAAAACAAAAAAACATTTTTTGAAATCTTTTTTTTTTAAGCAATAATTTCGCGGACCCCTGCAGTACCTCCGCGGACCCCCTAGGGGTCGCAGACCCCCTGTTGAAGACCCCTGGTTTAGGTATTAAAAAGGTCCTTAATTGCCACTTCACTGTCATTAGTTAGCCGTGGACAAAAGAGTGCACTGCAGTGACTTGTGTGCTGTCGAAACAGTTGATAAGCTGCAGCCAGCGGTGGAAATGTACTTGAGTACCTTTACTTTTATTTGTAATTCAAGTAGCTTATTTTTAAAAGCATGTACCGGTATGCACCCTTGAATACATACGTTTATTTAAAAGCAAGTACTTTTTTTACTCTTACTTGTAACATTTTGACTGAGTTTACTGTGGATTGGAGTGTGACCAGGAGTACTCTGTACTCTTACTCAAGTACTTCGAGTACTGTCCATCCAGGCCTGTCAACATTGGACTGTCAGAATCCAGGAGACTTATTTTTTGAAGCGCTTCCAAGGTGTGGCTTTGTCTGTCCCATACATGTCCCGTACATGTGGGCCATCTGATTGGTCAATTGTGTCTGTCCCGTACATGTCCCGTGCATGCTTGACCAATTGAGGATTGGTCAAGCTTCACATGCCAATTTGGCCCTCCAGACAAAATCATTCATTCATTCAGAATTCATAAAAATATAGAACTAAAGCACATAGAAAGTAAAGATCTAGAACACAGAATGTATATGTGGCGGAGAGCGTCGCAGCCCCAGCCTGAAGCCTCAAGAGTCTAGTATCTGCTCTCATTCCATAGGATGTCTCTTTGGAGCGATGGTTAAGATATTGGACTTTCGCGTGGGAGGCCTGGGTTCGAAGCCCGGGTGGGGTGGTCCGATTCCTCTCCGTTACATTGGTGCCGTGACCCGGATCCGGGCTTCCCCGTAGGAGGAGGTCAAAGGGGGGTGAGTGTGGCGGAGAGAGTCGCAGCCCCAGCCTGAAGCCTCAAAATTCTAGTATCTCCTCTCAATCCATAGGGATGTCCCTTTGGAGTGATGATTAAGATATTGGACTTTCGTGCGGGAGACCCGGGTTCGAAACCGAGTGGGGAGGTTCTGATCATCTCTGTCACATATAGATCTAGAACACAGATTTCATAGCTCTAGAACACAGAATAAAAATTCACCGCTTCACTTTGAACTGAGGTTTGATTTTTTGGGGGTGCGCGGAACTCCCCAACTGGGGTCTGGGGGTCCTCACCCCAAAACGTAACAGATATATATTTTCCTGTGTTCTGTAAAAATTGGTGCATGTTTGATACATTTATCAGGCTTGCTTTACTAGCATGGGTACAATTTCAGTCTTAAAATGCCAAATGTACCTACATATTTGATGATCAAGCAAAATAAGACATCTTTAATAATGACTTCTCATCTTTAAGTCATTACTTAAGTGTATATCTGTATGATCTTGCATGCATGCCCCCACCCCTAAAGCGGGGGGTCTGAGGGTCCTCCCCCAGAAACATTTTAACATAGTAGATTTAATTTCCTGTGTTCTGGTGAATTTTGTGCATGTTTGATACTTTTATCAGGCTTGCTTTACTAGCATGGTTACAATTTCAGCCTTAAAATGCCAAATGTAGGAGTACAGATGTGATGACTGAAGCAAAGCAAGACATCCTTAAAAATGACTTCTCATCTCTAAGTCATTACTTAAGTGAATATCTGTTGCATGCATTGCCCCCACCCCTAAAGCAGGGGGTCTGGGGGTCCTCCCCCAGAACATTTTTAACATAGTAGATGTAATTTCCTGTGTTCTGGTGAATTTGGGGAGTTTGATACCAAATCCAGGAGAAATCCAGGAGATTTGCCAATCCAGGAGATTCCCAGGAGATGGAGTCAAAATCCAGGAGACTCCTGGGAAATCCAGGAGCATTGACAGGCCTGCTGTCCATCTCTGGCTGAAGCCTGATTTATGCGCCCCCGGAGATCTACAAGCTCACAATGTTGGCATTTGCAACGCGATGTGAGCTTGTATGTCAGTTGTTCTCACTTCTCAGACATTCCTTGAACATGGTGCGGGCATGCAGAGGTGGGACGTTCGCGAACGAATTGAATCTTTTGAACGGCTCTTTGAAGTGAACGATGGGATCCGGTTCGCGCAGTAGAGAGTGCGTAGTAGAGAGCGCATAGTGAGACAGATCCTTGGCTCGGTCTCACTTCAAAGAGCCATAAATCCCTCTAGATGCGGGCTGAAGTGTCTCGCTTCAGTCGCTGTCGCTTCTCGTTCTCAACACAGAGGAGGTTCGTTGAAATGAAGTGAAAGCATGCAGCGCTGTGCAGAACAACATGTTTGGGGATCTGTTGGGAATTATTTTCCTCACAAACTTTATTTAGCAGTCAAATTTCGCCGGGATAGTAACGTGTAGCGTTTGTTGCACGCTACGTCACTACTGGAGTCTAAAAATAGCTCCGCTACGCTACAGCTACGCTGGTTCAAAAGGAGCTGCGCTACCGTGACGCTACTGAGAAATGTAGTTAAGCTATGTAGCGTCGCTACTTGTAGCTCGCTACTGCCCATCACTGCCGTTACGTTACTCCGCTACCCAGTGAGAAAAGTAACTTAACAAGCTACTATTCCCGTTACCGACCATTAAAACCCACTGCGATGAAGTTTGGTAAACAAAAAAGAGTGCAGCCTACCGGATTGTTGTGGCTGTCAGCTGTGTGCGTGGCTGTCTGCGTGCAGCTTCAACGTGGATAATGTAATGACGTTGATCTATCCTTTATTCCTTCCACAGCCTTACTCAAGCCCTGCCATGTCGTGCACAACTGTAAATTAAAGTAAACAAGACGTGCACAAAGTTCTCCTTATGTCGCTTCTAATAGTCAGATGACCGCGGGTAACCCCAAGTTACACCAAATTTCGTAACCTGTCGTAAACTGTAGAATGACTACGCAACCACCACAGGCTGGCAACACATTTCTGGTCGGTCACATGTTTCTGTGTAAAAATGCGGGCCATGCTGCGTGCATGCATGCCTTCTCAGGCTCCTCCTCTGACAGAGGAAAGGACGGAGCTCATTCAGGAAACAGCGCAGTGTCAGATGGATTATTTTTCCTTTGTGGCAACAGAAAGAACAGGGAATTATAGGTCTTAAATACCTAATTAACGCTGGAATTATTTGGGAAATGTAACTGGTAACGATCCTGCTATATTGCAGAAAGTAACTCGTTAGGTTACTCCGTTACCACCAAACCTAACGGTGCTACGTATCGCCGTTAGTTATAACGCCGTTACACCCAACACTGCATGTTGTAGTAATAATTAGAGTTCCAACAGTAGTCAATTCTCAATTAAATTCAAAGGAGCTTCAATTGGCATGAGAAAAAACAAAGTGTCAAAATATAATACAAACTGTTGAAAATGGGGAACATATACATACATACAGTATATATATACAGCAGGGGTGCCGTGACGGCAGTCCAGGGGTGCCGCGAGATAATTTGATAATATTTGGAATTTATTTGGACACTTGAAAGAATATTGAGTGTCATTTTAAACTTGAAGTACAAAGTTATTTTCAGTCAGTTCTAACCAAAATGGCTGTTATCTCAACGTTTTCCTCGCAACATAATCACAAAAATATCGTCGCTGTCGGGCAGAAACCTTGTATCTCCAAGTTTCAAATGTCTACCTCTTTTGGTAAAGCAAAGCCCTGCTTCATCATACAAGACTGTCGCACACAACTAGTGAAAACAGCCGATTTACAAGCACACAAGTTCTGCTGTTTCACTAGTTTAGTACATTTTATAGATGATAAATACAAAACGAACGGTTTTGGACATACAAGGTTTCCACCTGACAACGACAATATGCTGTGCTGGGAGTGTAAAATATTTATGGGTGCCCTGAGACAAAAAAGTTTGGGAACCCCTGATATACAGTTGAAGGGGGTAAAGCATTGTGGAGCTTTATTGGCATGAGAAAAAATAAGTTTACACTGCCAAAGCAGGTGTCAAAACAGTTGAAATGGGGAACATGGTGTGTATACGGTATATATATATATATACGGTATATATATATATACCGTATATATATATATATATATATACGGTATATATATATATATATATATATACACGGTATATATATATATATATATATGAGCTTTTTGGAACAAATAGCAGCATTTATTAAAAATTATTAAAAGAAAAAAAGCCTCAAATTTAAAAAGTGTTTAAAAGTAGCTCTGTTTATACTGTATGTGTAGATCTGCATGCCGTTCAATGGTTTGTAGTCCTTAGGGTTCGTTGTATTCCATTCTCTAGCATTCTTTTAAGGCAACAGTTCACAAATCTTGCTGCTCAGCTGTGTTCTCACATTGTTGAATTTCTCCCAGTAGGTATGGGAGTCTTTTGTCGTTGGTCATGTTTTCAAACTCACTTTGGGTGTGTGTAATCTGTGGGAAGTATGCGTCTCTGATGTCTTGGTATAGTGGGCAGGTGGTCAGTATGTGTCTCTGATGTCTTGGTATAGTCATAGTGGGCAGGTGGTAAGAAAGTGTAGCTCTATTTCATTGATCATTGTACAGAATGTCCCATTTCACAGGTTCAATATGCATTAAAATTCTTCTCATCCTCACACCACTCAGCTATCGAGAGATTCCCGTCCCCCTCCCCATCTTGTACTGACATGCCATATCTCAGTAGAATTACATCTAACCAGACTAAATGATGACTGATTGGTCTACAGGTGGATCCCACTCCCTACCACAATGCGTGCGTGTTTGACTCGTGCGCCTGCGACACCGGTGGAGACTGTGAGTGTTTCTGCACGGCTGTGACCGCGTACTCTGAGGCCTGCATGGCAGCGGGCGTGTGCGTCGCATGGAGGACTCCCAGGATCTGCCGTGAGTAAAACCACCACCAGTAACACTCCCTAAGGCAAGAGTTTTAACGTAAACTAAGATGTGCGAACACATTACTCCAGTTTTAGAATCAAGAATCATTGGCTTCCAGTTAACTTTAGGATCGATTTTAAAATAGTTTTACTAGTCTATAAGGCCCTTCATGGTTTTGCCCCCCCCCCCCCCCATCTCTCTGACTGCTTGTCTAGATACGATCCTAGATACGATCCTCAGGTCCTCTACCTCTGACCTGCTCCTAGTCCCCTCCCCCCTAAAAGGAAGAAGAAACTAAAAAAATATGGCCAAGCAGCATTCTGCTTCTACAGCCTGACAGCTTAGAATAATCTCCCACTTTACCTAAGACAGGCCAACTCTAGATAGTTTTAAAGCACAGCTCAAGACCCACTGTTTGTTATTATTGCTATGTTTTTGCTTTTACTTATACATTATTGTCATTATGTGTGAAGTACTTGTGCATTTCTTTTGTGATTTGCCTGCTTTGTTTTTATGTGAAGCACTCTATGTGTTGCAGTTTCTGCATAAAGGGTGCTATATAAACCTATAAAGTATTATTATTATTAAGGTCGAGTAGCGACCGTCAGAGCTTTTAAATACGGCACATTGAAGTCAATGGATGCTAAGAATATTTAACTTTAACTCTCTTGCCCCCGAACGAACGCTCGTTCTTTTATCCTCTGCGCCATAACGAGAGTTTGTTCTTTACCCTGGCTGAGCACTGTAAGCAGATGAGGGGTGGGGGGGGGGGGGGGGGGGGGGTGTACAGTAGCAGCACTGTAAGCAGATGAGGGGTGGGGGGGGGGGTGTACAGTAGCAGCACTGTAAGCAGATGAGGGGTGGCGCGGGTCTGTACAGTAGCAGCAGCTCCTGTAATGCTAGTCTCAAATCTAGCGCATATAAACAACAATGGCGGCGGGATCACTTTTCTCCTCCATTTCCATGGCTGGATCTAGTTTCTGTATTTCCATGGCTGGATCTAGTTTCTGTATTTCCATGGCTGGATCTAGTTTCTGTATTTCTATGTCTACAACTGATGCAACCGAGGGACAAACTTCAGCCTCGTTCATTGGAACGGCAGCGCCCGTTTGCCTTTTTTTTTTTTTTTTTTTTTTTTTTCACAACACGATGAGGGATACGTACGCTAGTCTTTTACCAAAAATTGCGGTTGGAAATAATGGATGGATATTTCTTAATAAAATCGCAAAGGGAAGCTACTTTTATGGCATTAACACTCTTTAGGAAGCCTGCTATTACCCAAACCAATTACCCAGCTCTTTATAAGGCGATCTGAAGCAGCTGGTCCTTTCTCTGGCCAGACAGTTAAACTCAAAACACAAACTTGTGTGTTTGTAGAATGTAGTGATTTACTTGTATCTTGTGTTTTATTTACATACACACATAACTGAAAAGGAGCAGGAAGACTTTTGGAAACGGGAAGTTTGATACACACTTTGCAGCTTGCAGTCCACGTAGACTGAATCTTGTCTTGGGACCTAAAAAAAATCTGTTGCTTTTGGCAGTCAAGAGGTTCAGTTCCCAACTGATGTCTTGTGGGAGTTCTGACTGCTCCAGACCGTACTGAATAACCGCTAGCTTGCATAACGTCTTCAGACTAGGGCTCAAGTAAAGGATGTGCAGGTCATTATCGGATGCGAGTTTTCCCCCAAACTGGATGACGCGATCTCCCACCATGCAGCAGCACATACTAGACGTCATAGATGAGCCTTCTCCCTTGAGCTCAACCTTCGTCCAGGAAAACGTCTCTGGCTTGAACTTCCACAGGTAACCTTTTTCGGTACCAATTACGTACAGCTCTCCGTTGTAGGCAAAGGCTGCATGCAAGCTGGGACTTCCCGAGCAAAGCTCTGCGGAAGGCGTGTTCAGCCAGAAGTCGTTCTCTGCTTCCAACACTCTGATGGTGTTGTACCAACAGTGACTGAACCGGCCCCGCCAGCCCCCAAATACAAACATCTTTGTCCCGATGATGGTGGCAGAGTGCTCTGATGAGGCGGGCGGTGCGGTGCCTCTGGTTTTAATCAAAGACCAGACCATTGTGCTGGTGTCCAACCTACAGGTGTCATTAGTGTATCCGGTCTGCTCGCCGTATCCTCCATGAATGTACATGACCTTCCAAAGCTGTTTGGATCTGTGCAGTCTGCCTCTGAACGACACTGGAGTCCTAGTGTGTGCGTTTGTTGCTTATATTGCTTCTGTGGCACAAACGTCACGCAAAACTTGGCCCATCCTCAAAGCCGATCAAGAGATTAAAGCCTTACGCTAGCAAGCTCACCGCTTCCCTGTTCCCTGCTCTATATGCAAGCAAGGTCTAGCGCAGTACGTTCCCAGATGCCTCTGGTGTTATAGCTTATTACATTGACAAATAATATATGACAGTGACATTTACAGTCTCTGTAGTGATCACAGGTACAGGAATACAAATATTTGTAAAAATCATACCTAGTAGGATGTCTGAGTTCATTTCATCAAGCGTATACCGCTAGTCAATCACAGCGCATCTTGCGAACCTTGAACAATGGGACCCAGGGCGCACAACAAACTTTGAGCCGTTTTGTGCCATATCTAGGCCTAGATGTAGGCCACATTTCAGTTTACTTTAGGGACAAAGCCAGATGTTGGCCCACTGTGTTTGGATGAGTAATAAAACAATAATAGCACTAAAAGGGTTAAAACTGTTCCCAATGCAGCTACGACACATATGGAGTGTGCGTCTAACCTCAAAGGGTTGTCATGTCATCAGCTGACAAATCAGTCAGCTCCATATATGGGCACAAAAGGGGACATGCCCATATGGGCATATAGACATCAGGGATCTCCATATATGGGCACAAAATGGGGCATGCCCATATGGGCATATACTGATGATAGGAATGGGTTTTCAGATCCTCACACCAGGCTGTTATTTGAAAACAACACCAGATTAATACTATCAATCACTGTGTGTTTTTCAGCTCTCTTCTGTGACTACTACAACCCCCCTGGTGGCTGCGAGTGGCATTACAAACCGTGTGGATCTCCTTGCATGAAGACCTGCCGGAACCCCTCTGGAACCTGCTCCACACAGATACCTCCTCTGGAAGGTACACTTTATACCACATACACCTCCTGAAGGTACACTTTATAACCTGCTCCACACAGATACCTCCTCTGGAAGGTACACTTTATACCATAAACACCTCCTGAAGGTACACTTTATAACCTGCTCCACACAGATACCTCCTCTGGAAGGTACACTTTATAACCTGCTACTCACAGATACCTCCCCTGGAAGGTACACTTTATACCACATACACCTCTAGAAGGTACACTTTATAACCTGCTCCACACAGATACCTCCTCTGGAAGGTACACTTTATACCATAAACACCTCCTGAAGGTACACTTTATAACCTGCTCCACACAGATACCTCCTCTGGAAGGTACACTTTATACCACATACACCTCCTGAAGGTACACTTTATAACCTGCTCCACACAGATACCTCCTCTGGAAGGTACACTTTATACCATAAACACCTCCTGAAGGTACACTTTATAACCTGCTCCACACAGATACCTCCTCTGGAAGGTACACTTTATAACCTGCTACTCACAGATACCTCCCCTGGAAGGTACACTTTATACCACATACACCTCTAGAAGGTACACTTTATAACCTGCTCCTCACAGATACCTCCTCTAGAAGGTACACTTTATAACCTGCTCCTCACAGATCCCTCCTCTGGAAGGTACACTTTATAACCTGCTCCACACAGATCCCTCCTCTAGAAGGTACACTTTATAACCTGCTCCTCACAGATACCTCCTCTAGAAGGTACACGTTATAACCTGCTCCTCACAGATACCTCCTCTGGAAGGTACACTTTATACCATATACACCTCTGGAAGGTACACTTTATAACCTGCTCCTCACAGATCCCTCCTCTAGAAGGTACACTTTATAACCTGCTCCTCACAGATCCCTCCTCTAGAAGGTACACTTTATAACCTGCTACTCAGAGATACCTCCCCTGGAAGGTACACTTTATACCACATACACCTCTGGAAGGTACACTTTATAACCTGCTCCTCACAGATCCCTCCTCTAGAAGGTACACTTTATAACCTGCTCCTCACAGATCCCTCCTCTGGAAGGTACACTTTATAACCTGCTACTCACAGATCCCTCCTCTAGAAGGTACACTTTATACCATATACACCTCTGGAAGGTACACTTTAGTTTATACCATATATACCTCCTGAAGGTACATTTTATAACCTGCTCCTCACAGATACCTCCACTGGAAGGTACACTTTATACCATATACACCTCCACTATGGTACTTTGTACAATATCAGTACCTGTATACTGACTCTATGGCATGGTCTAGGTATGGTCACAACTCTGCAGTTGTGAAACCATAGAAACAGATAATTAACACAATTAATTTGAATGTCGAAGAAGGTTTTCATTTCAAAAGTTGGTCATTAGCCATTACATTGTTACATTTATATGGCTTGCTAGGCTCATGCTTTTGTGTGAGTTTATCTGTGTGTTTCGGGGGGTGGGGATTGCAGGCCCGACATTTGCATAGTGGTTTTGATTGGTCATAGCTAGTAGTCCGGCTGCCAGCTTAGCATTTATGCTAAGTTGGTATCAAAGGTATGATATTTGGTATATAGTTTTTTTTATTGGCCTAAAATGTTGTCTATATATATACCGGTACGTTCATGAAACCACCTGCTGACGGCCTGTCAGCATTGAGCAATTTCTTTTATAGGGGGTAAAAGTTTGTCCCATTCACTTACTATACTATAAAGGAAAAAAATACCTCCAAAAAATCTGCTTGAAGTAGCATGTGAGGGGTCAAACTAGGGGTTTATAATGATTCTGAATCCATTGCAAGTATTGGTTTGGCATGAAAAACATTCCTTGGCCTAAAAACAGCCGCACAAAAATATGATTTCGTGATGAGTCATCACTTTTGACAGTTTTGTCGTGGCTGAGGAGGGGTATGGAATGTGGTATATCGTTTTTTTTATTGGCCTAAAATATTGTCTATAGACATACAGTCATGAATCCACCTGCTGACCGCCTATCAGCATTGAGCAATTTCTTTTATGGGGGTAAAAGTGTGGGGCCCATTCATTTACTATACACTATACTATAAAAGGAAAGAAATACCCCCAAAAATCTGCTTTAAGTAGCATGTGAGGGCCTGAGGGGTCAAACAAGGGGTTTATGATTATTCTGAATCCATTGCAAGCATCGGTTTATGAAAAACATTCCTTGGCCTAAAAACAGACAAACAAAAATATGGTTTAGTGATGAATCATCACTTTTCACAATTTCGTGTGGGGCTTTTTAAGCCCAAGGAAGGTTTTTCATGCAAAACAAATGCTTGCAATGAATTCAGAATCATTATAAACCCCTAGTTTGACCCCTCAGGCCCTCACATGCTACTTAAAGCAGATTTTTTGGGGGTATTTTTTTCCTTTATAGTATGGGTGTATGGGTGATGGGCCCAGACTTTTACCCCCTATATAAAAAATTGCTCAATGCTGACAGGCCGTCAGCAGGTGGTTTCATGAACGTATATATTGTGGCGTCAAGACCCAAAACCAACACAAAACACAGTTTCAAGTGCAGCCTACAGGCGCGTTTATTAACACAAAGTGAGTTTACATGGGCAGGAGTTGCAATGGAGCAGCAGGTGAGCACATTTCTTTAATAATGTTATTCAAGTTACTTCCTAAAAAGGATAAATCATAACAGTCTTTTCTTCTTCTTTCAGGGTTTCAACATTTCTTCTTCTTCCAGGGCCGGGCCAGGTAAGGTGAGTATAAAGGTAGGTAACTTAGATTAGGGTTCACTTAGAATAGGGTTCACTTAGAACAGGATTCACTTAGAATAGGGCCTCACTTAGAGTAGGGTTCACTTAGAATAGGATTCACTTAGAATAGGGCCTCAGGTGAGTACTTTAGCGTAGTCAAACACAGTAATTTAGAATAGGCCAAAATAGGGGTTTTCAAGGGGAACACTGGGCTGGTTTGTTACCGGGCTCTTGAGGGAAGCGGGGCTTCGTGGCACATGGGTGAACTGACTGTAGCCGGAGCGCCAGGGGCTCAGGCCGGCGTACGTCAGTATGGGACCTCCTTCTCACGTGGGTTTCAGAAACAGCGGAGGACCCGGGGCTCCGGTGGGCTCCAGATCGCAGCGGAGGACCCGGTACTCAGGTGGGTTTCAGAAAACAGCGGAGGACCCGGTTCTCAGGTGGGGTTCGGACCGCAGCGGAGGACCCGGTACTCAGGTGGGTTTCAGAATCGGGCCCGGTTAACCAGCAGCTCAGGTGGCTTTTCTTACTCAGTCATTTAGGGCCAGTACAATGAAGCGCTTTCTCCTTGCGCTTCGCTTTCCTCCTCCTTCTCACTTTGGCCATGGGTTTAAGGGTTTACGTTAGAATGCTCCATATCTTGCCTACGGGAAAAGGATAATGCAGTGTCACTGTCATGGTCAACACATAAAACATTGGGAACGGAAATGAGTGGTGATATCGCTTCTTACCGCCAGCACGCACAGGACTCTCCCACACAGGTCTTCTCACACAGAGATTCAGAGAGTGAATGAGGCGAGAGCCAAGCTCCCCTTTAGGTGTGCCCCAAATCACTCAGCTCCCGCAGCTGGCAATCTATTAGGCTGATAGCATGTAGGCTGGTATGTACCGCCCCTCAAACACACCTCCAAGCTGAAGGTGAGCTCCTCTGGGCCTGGCTCTGCCTCTCGCCCATTCACTCTCTCCTGTGACGTGCTTACCTTGCGGCCTTCCACGTAGCGAGACACCACAATATATAGACAACATTTTAGGCCAATAAAAAAAACTATATACCAAATATCATACCTTTGATACCAACTTAGCATAAATGCTAAGCTGGCAGCCGGACTATAGACATTGTTCTCCAGTTTCACCCTTCTGAGCAGCGCCAAAGCAAATTACTGTACCAATGTGTTATTTGTGTGTGTTCTCCAAGCTAGGTTGGTTCTGACTGTCTTATCCAGTATGATTTGCTTGTCTACAATCACTGTAGGGATTGAAAAGAAATGTGAAGCCTTTCTTTCTATGTTTGACATGAAGCCATCCTGGAAGTAATTACTGCACCCTCCCTATGAGGTGGATTCAAGCCAGTTAGCCAGATAATTAATATTAAACTGTGTGAATGCCTTTTCAATTCACCCTTTGTCAGCCTTCTGATTGGTACCTGACTGACTGACTGACTAACCAACCAGCAGGCTCTTTCTGCCTTGTCCCGCCCTGGTTCTGCCTTTTTTATGTTGAATTTGCTAAAACATAATTTTTGGAGAAATAAAAACATTTAAAAACATGCTCAGTCACTATACTGCACCTGAGAGGCTCCTTCTTACTGAAACCAAGTTTAAAATGGGAATTGAATACACAAAATAACAATAAGAAGCAATTACATTTCAATGGTAGTGGATGGAGAGAGAGGACTTTTGTCCCACCAGGACACAGCAATCAATGGGTGCGAAGAGGGGCGGGACAACGTGTGGGACTGGGTGAATTGCACAGGGATTGAATCTGAGGCGTTCTCAGACTCTGTGTCTTGTCCTTCCTGACAGGTTGCTATCCAAAATGTCCTCCCGCTCAGCCCTACTTTGACGAGGACTCCATGAAGTGTGTGACAAGGGGAGAGTGTGGCTGCTACGACCAGGACAGGAAACACTACCATGACGGTGACAACGTGCCAACGACCAGGAACTGCCACACCTGGTAAGAGGCCTTAAGGAGGACTCCAGGCTGATGAGCCTTAGAAGCCTTTTGAAGGAGTAGTTCACCCTTAAAATGACTGCTTTCTTACTCACGCCATGGAGACTTGAGTTCAATAATATTTTTTGGGTTTTTGTTGCTGTAGTTGCATTCCTAAGACAAAAAAGTGATAATAATAATAATACATTTATCCCCATTTATTGTAACTAGAAGCTAGTCGGCGACCTGGCCAACTCGGAACAATGTAAATAGGGAATGAATGCCCCGCCCTTTAATGCAAACCCCATTATACCTGTTTTCATAGGACCTATTTTGACCATCTGTCTGCCTGTGTCCATTTATGCCCATATATGGAGATATCTGTATCTGTCTGTCTGTCGGCGTCCATTTTATGTCCATATAGAGATCACTGCAGTTATAGTTCTGGGTCCATTATATGCCCATATATGGAGATATCTGTCTATCTGCGTCCATTTTATGCCCATATATGGAGATCTCTGTATCTGTCTGTCTGTGTCCCTTTTATGCCCGTATATGGAGAACTTTGTGATTCTGCGTCCATTGTATGCCCATATATGCCATATATGGAGATATCTGTTTATCTGCGTCCATTTTATGCCCATATATGAGATCTCTGTCGCTTTTTCAAACAGATGGTCAAAACGGGTCCTATGACAATAGGTATAATGGGGTTTGCATTAAAGGGGGAACCGGCACTGTGTCTGCAACACAGTCAGAGGCACAGACAGATACAGAGATCTCCATAATGGGAATAAAGGGACACAGACAAACAGATGGAGGAGGAGACAAACTTAATGCAAACCCCATTATACCTGTTGTCATAGGACCCGTTTTGACCATCTGTTTGCCTGTGTCCATTTATGCCCATATATGGAGATATCTGTATCTGTCTGTCTGCGTCCACTTTATGCCCATATATGGAGATCTTTGACCATCTGTTTGCCTGTGTCCATTTATGCCCATATATGGAGATATCTGTATCTGTCTGTCTGCAGAGGTGTAGTACATGCATTCCATACAGTCCATAGGCCTGGACCACACACATGGACAAGTGACATCATCAATTTGCGACGGCCGTTGTCCTCCTTGAGTAAAAGATAAACTATTTCTAAAATAAATGCAATACTTAAAGGGGAACTAGGCAAATCTGGATATACACAGACTGTGTGTATACAAACGGGAAGTGTTTGTATGAAACAGGTCGTTGTCTTTGATGCTTTCATTGATGAGAGATCACTAACGAGCACTTGACACTTTATGGCCCAATCAATTACGTCAGTGCACAACCCTTTTGAAGTTCAAAGGGAGCAATTAAGACCTCTGGCCGTCTCCTCCTGTCAACATAAACAGTAGAACAGAACCAAAATACAGCCAGGGGGATGTGTCTTTCTGCAAGGATAGTCTTAAAGTTACTCTACCTAGTAACTTTAAGACTATCCACCTGTTTCCGCGAGAATATACTGTAGCATTATCTGCGGGACACTTCCGGTTAACAGACATACAAGCTCACGTCGCGTCGCAGATGCAACCGTTGTGAGCTTGTAGATCATTCTCGGCTGCCACGCCAGAAGCTTCCGCACACCTTCTGCGCAATGCACAATGGGACGTTGGAAAGTTGTGGATAGAGGGCAATTATAATGTAGCCAAGTCTTATTAGCCAAGGATCCTTTTAAACACCCCGTACCACTGCCACTTACTAATCTCTGTTAAACACATCCAAAAATGAAATCTAAAAAATACACGTTTTATATGTTTTGCTGTTGTTGTTGTTTTTCCCCCTCTCCTGAAGCACCTGTATTTCCACGGCCATCGAATGCCACTATGACGCCCAAGGTATGGACACCTCTGCTACTCATAGAAAACATCATGACATGACACACTTTAGTTAAGTGTGCCTGCCATGCAATGCAAAGGCAAAACACACCGCCATACTTAAAGGCCCAGTTCAGGGAATTAAGCTATTTCTTTATAGACACATTTTATATGTAGAATATTCATTTCTGAAAAACTGTTAAAAAAATTGGAACTTTATATTGCAGCATTGTGATATAAGACTGCTTTACATTTTTTAATCATAACTGGGGTGTCATATTTTAATGCTTGTCACCGTGGTGCGCAAATCTGCGCATCACGGTGATAGCTATTAATTAATTACATTTGATAGGATACTGAATAGCCTATGAGGTCAGTTACTAGGCAAATTCCTCCCTTCTTCCAGCTAGCCTTGTCGCTAACGCTAACGTCCACACTGTTGTAACGTCCACTGTTGTTGCTGCTGCTGCAGTGCTCCCCCCCCCCCCCCCCCCACACACACACACACACACACACACACACCCCACACACAAACACACACACGCACGCGCGCGCGTGTGAGTGCATTAATCCATGCGCCTCCACGGAGTTTAGCTGCTGCTAGACTGCTAGCATTATACCCTGCTGAAAAAAACAGCAAAGACCAGCTTAAGCTGGTCCAGCTAAAACCAGCTCCTTTTTGCTGGTCTTAGCTGGACCAGCTTAAGGGTAGGTTTCTACCGCCATCTTGCTTTTTGACCAGCTTTATGCTGGTATGTTTAGATGGTCTATGCTGGTATTATTAGCTGGTTTAAGCTGGCATTTTTAGCTGGTCTAAGCTGGTTTAGGTTTAGCTGGTCTTTGCTGGTTTACGCTGGTAGCTGGTATAGCTGGTATTATTAGCTGGTTTGTGTTTAGCTGGTCTATGCTGGTAGATGGTTTAAACTGGCATTATTAGCTGGTCTAAGCTGGGAGCTGGTCTATGCTGGTTTAAGCTGGTCACCAGCTTATGTTGGTGGGTTTTGCTGGTGTTCGCTGGTATCTGGTATTTATGTGTATTCAGGTGTACTCTGGTATGCAGGGAACAACTTTGCCTGGAGAGGATGCATTGTCATGGTGAATTTCAGCCAGGTTCCCACAGCACATGGCATATAAAAACAGTATATATAAGTGAGCTAAATCCACTAAGGAATAAATCATTTATCAAATTCATACATAAACATTTATTTAACACAGCTTACAAAGAACCTCAAAAACAACATTTATATCATAAATAAATATAACAAATAAATACATAAATAAACAAATACATACATAAACTTCAACCTGAGGAACACACAAAACCTGGTTCTTTATTTGCACATCTGCTCACTGTGAAATGAAGGCAATGATTAGTAGCCTCAATCAGAATAGGACTAGATTGCTCACCCCCACCGTTCCCTACCTCCCTCAACTCCCAGGGCTCCACAAAAGTATACGGATTTGTGTGAGGGTTGGACAAAATGTGTTTTGCAAAAATCAGACTGCTGGTGGCGCTATAACACATTACCCCCCAGCCAGCCACACCATTTATTGTCCTTTCTTTAGATGTCCTGTTCTTTTCTTTTCTTTTTTTTTTTTTTCCTGAAATGAATCTAATGGCCGTCTTCCTCTTTGTAAGATCTTCTCCATTCATGGTCTTCTCCTGCAGCCACCACACTGGAAACAGTCTGAAAGAAAACAAACAAAACATATATAATTAGCTTAAAGGACAACTTTGTTTTTTTTTTACAACAAGGGTTCATATTTTAGATTGTTATTATAATTAGAGGAAAGAAACGATGAGTGTTAACTCATTAAAAGCCAACCACTTTAACGGATTAAAATGTCCAGAGTGCCTCCCCCCCGCCCCCATTCACTCCCGTTATCTTATTTTGAAGGCCAGAAGGCTTTCAAAATGATTACTTCCGGTCTGACGTCATCGCATTGTGCGACGGAACCGATCGTTGTTTATGTGGAGCCATGCTGGATTGCCTCGGGAGTATTTATACATGTGTTATATAAGCGAGCATCTGCCTCCATCTTCGCTTCTAAAGTGTAGTTTTGAGATAATGGACATTAAAGATGTGATCCCCGTCCACCTCAATGTTATGGGATGACTATTTTGTGCTCGTGGAGACGTGATGATGATGAATCAGCTACGAATTTCGCCTCCGGACATCCGGCCGTTCTACTCGGTAATGTACTCAACGTTACAGTAATAGATTACTTTTCCCGCGACATCACGTGTTCGGCACTATAAGTACTCGAGTACTTTTCCCGCGGCATCGCGGGGTTGGCTTTTAATGAGTTAAAATGTTTTCATTTACCTCTATTGATTTTAGTGCGTACAAGTGGCTAAATATGACATTTTAGACAAGCTGTCAATTCTTTTGTTACTATTTACACCAACACCTATAAGTCACATCTGCCCATAAAAAAAGTGTAGTTTTTATGTCCAACATATTTGTATTTAAGTTCATGAAGTTAACATTAGTATAACTAAACACATTTTAAATTAAATCAAAGTGTTACATTTCACGATTCCAATTCAAAAGAAGCAAAAATAGCAGATCTACAATAGCAGGCTCAAGTGGGAAAAAAATGGACGTGAATCCAAAATACACTGATGATTGTGCTGTCGAACTATGAAAAGGTTTGGGGGGGGTCCCTGCTTCATCTCTCCCTCAACTTAGGGGCCCTTGGCCTGAAAACGTTGAAGACCCCTGATCTAGTAAGCATAAGAGGTTTTGCATAATAAAACTGTAATCACTGTTAAGTTAATATTATTAACTGTTCCCTGTTAACTATGACCGGTGTGTTATATCCTTTGGACAAGTACGGTCGTAGATCAAAGTGTGTGGTCTGTCAATCAACTTTTAATTGGGCCAAAGACTGTCCACATAAAAATGAGCAAGCGAAGCTAAATGAGGAAACTGAAAGTAGTACAGATGTCGCAGAGGAGTGCAACATTACCCTGTACACTAAAGAGCCCTACGTTGGAGAGAAAATATCACCCACCGCAGCAAAAATCGTCATGACAGAATGTTTTGGTTCAGCAATAATAGACACTGCATGTACGCGGACTGTGTGGACAGGGGTGGCTAGATGGCTACATAACTGAACTGAGCCAGAAAGAGTTGAATGATTTGAAAAAAAGTGAAAAATGCAGTCGTAGACCATTCAAGTTTGGAGATGGAAAAATGGTGTACTCCACTAAACGTTTAAAGATTCCTGCAAAAATTGGAGAGACAAGATGTCATATTGAAACTGAAGTTGTCTCAGCTGATGTTCCACTGCTTTTAAGCAAAGCCTCCATGAAAAGAGCTGGGACAGTACTGGACATGGGGAATGACAGGGTGGTAATGTTCAACAAACCTTAGAAACCTGACTTTACAAGCTCTGGTCATTATTATGTGAAAATAATTGATGGAACAACAAAAAGAGAAGGGGTGGAAAGACCCAACACTGCTTTGCATGCAACAAGAAGGGCTTTAACAGAATCTGAGGGGTCAGAAAGAAGGCCGAGAGCCCTACGGAAGCAAATATGCCACGCTGAAAAATATGAAAGTGGAGATCGAGTATACAACAAGCGAGTTGACTGTCCTGAATGGAAAGGACCAGGAGTTGTCATCGGTCAGGACGGTGCAGTGATTTTTGTCAGACATGGAGGAACCTGCATTCGAGTGCATCAGCTCAGATTGAGGAAAGTGAACACAGAAGATATGGATCAATGTTCTATGGCTCATTCGGAAAATGTCACAATCATTGGGCAAGGACAGGACATTGCTGGACATGCTGACAGTGACATAAAGGTCACAGAAGACAGCATACCTGTGATGCAACGGGGACAAATGGAGACAACACAAATGACCAATGGGGTGCAAAATAAAACAGGTCAAAGAATTGACAATACAGATACACATGATGGTACAGAGCAGAGAACAGATGTCACTCTGAAAACAGGACAAATTGTGAAATACACAGACAAAGACAGAGGTGTTTTACATACAGCTAATGTGATGAGGTGTGCATACAAAGCTAAGTGCAAGTACAACAATACCACTGATTTATATGATGATGCATTTGTAATTAATGATGTGCCATATGTATGCAAGGATACATTTGAAACAAATGATGTACCATTAACAAATGTCACTGACACTAATATCACCAGTAAGACTCCCTAATCGGGAGATAAGCGACCGTAGGTCACATGTATACACATCCATGTTGATGACATGAGTGTAGACATACTGTGTACCGATTTGAGGGATTTCAGGGGCAAAATTGTAGGAGCAGTGTCCAAAAATGTGTTTTGCAAGAATCGGCCTCATGGTGGCGCTAGAGGAGGGCCTGCATGTGAGAAATGAGGGGTGGGGTCTCCGCGCCGCCAAGGCGGACGAATAGGTACCGGCCCCGGCTCTCCCGGTCGCTCCTAGCCCAAGTTACGGCATTTTATGTGCGCTGCAGTGGCAGGGGGTCCTCCACTGGGGGTGCCACCACTTTTGCATCCGTTCTGGAGCACCAGGAGTCGGTGGTCCCCGGGAATTCCCCGTGAGCAGCCCCGTTGGGGTGGTCATTTGGTCATTTTTGCACATTTGGTAATTTTTTACACCTGGGGGTCCCCCAGGGACCTTGGGGTCCCTGGAGCTCCGGGGGTCCTTGGAGGTTGTAGTTTGGCAGGCAAGGAGTGTGTGTGCAAAATCTGGCATGGATCGGGGCAACGGTTGCGGAGATATGAGCAGGGCAAAAGTGTGACGTGTGACGTGTGACTGACTGACGGACTGACGGACACCTGGTGGAGCTAGCTATAGTAAATGCGACCTACGGTCGCAACAAGTGTATGTGAGGATGTGTTTGTAAATGAGGACGTATCATTTGACTTAGCAAAACATGTTGAGATAAACAGCTGTGAGGATAACAATGTTTTTGAGGAAGTTAAAGATGAGGGACAAAAAAGGCGTGGCTATGGTCTGGAAGATGCTTCTCTCTCTTGGTACAACAAAGTGAAGACAATGGTGCTGACAACAGGAGGAAAGATTTCCAAAGTTGATCCTGCCTTTTTCTACTGTCTAGATAAGGACTCTGCTGTGACTGGGGTTCTAGCCTGCCCTGTGGATGACTTCATATGGGGAGGCACACACAGTTTCTCTACCACTGTGATACCACAGCTCAGATCTGCATCCCAAAATGGATGTGAGGAATAAGCCCACAACACGAGTCAAACTCCAAAGTGATGGACAATGACACTGAAAAGACATTGACTGTAACAAAGCGCACTTGAATGGACAATGACACGGAAAGGACTTGGACTTGAATTATTATTAATATGGTCATGTTCTTTAGCTGTAATTCACAGACTGTAAAACTTATGTCTTTATTTTTTTCATGTTCACAAGCTGTTCTTGAAATGTTTTTTTTTTTGTGGAAAGACAGTGAGTTTGTTAAGTTAATATTATTAACTGTTCCCTGTTAACTATGACCGGTGTGTTATATGGTGCACTGTGAGCTAATGGAGGGACGTTTATTGTGAAGGTTTAACCGGAAGAGGCTCGGCCTCAGTTAAAACGTGTTGTTGAACATGGCGGTTGGAACGGCGGAGAGCCAGGAATAAACTTGTGTCAAAGAACCCTTAAAGTTGTATTATTTCGAGTAACAATCACGATGTTAGTTCAACATGGAATTCCTATGCCATTCTCTCACCTGGAAGACTCCCTGCAGGCGTAGGCGGACACGGCGACGTGCAGCGGGGTTCTGCCCATGTGGTCCAGCAGCCTCTTGGTGGCGTCTGCGCGGGCGTAGCCGTCTCTCCCGTGTGGTCGGTCTGCACCGCCAGCGTGGCACTCTGGGCGATGAGGTCCGAGATGATGCTGGGGCCCGGCTTGTCGCCTCCGCTCTCCTCCTCGCCGTGCAGGCCGCACTCTTCCTCCGGTACGCAGAGACGCCAGCATCAGCGGGATGATGCTGTCTGGGGGAGAGGATAACAGAGGGATACATGGCTCAGCCGGGGTTCATCTGGAGGAGTTAAGGTCGTTACATACTGCTGTGTTTTTGCGGCCGAATATAGGAGCGAATTTCAGAGCACTTAAAGAAATCAACCTCACGTTATGTTAATCACGATTGCACACTGCCGCCCATTTCGGATTTATTTTTGGACCACTCTCTCTCTCTCCTTGCCCTGAAAAAAAGTATTTCGCAATGAAAAAACGCAGCAGTGTGCACAACCAGCTTTACAGTACATTTTCTATTTCCAAACCTTCAAAATGTAAACTATTTTGTTCTCCCCATTTGACGAATTGGAGTCATTCTCCCAGTTCCCTTTGAACTATGCACTACACCAGGGGTGGGCAACTTTGATGATTGAGAGGGCCACTATATTTCCACCGTCACTCCAGAGGGCCACATTGCATATTGCTACGTCCTACTTTGTCATTCTAGTACCTCATACAAAAGAAGCAAAAATAGCCGATCTACAAGCTCAAAACGCGTCATGCTGCAACACATTTTGAGCTGTAACACTTTGATTTAATTTAAAATGTGTCGCTGGTTTCCCATGTATGCACTACACACTCCCTGTTGCTTCTAACCCCTACTGTTGGTCTTGCGGAGCATGTATACAACTACATGCATCCTCCGATGCACATGGAGTCACTGATCGTTTATTTTCACCTGTCAGTGAGGTGTGCATAACGGATGCTATCCCTCATGATTCTACTCCTCTCTGAACTGGTGCCCCAACCAGCAAGGTGGGAGTGCTGAGTGGCATGTAGTTTACCCCTTGCTTTAGTCGGTGTGTCGGACCCCCAAATTTACACTAAAATGAACTATCCAAAAACAAATTCAAGTTCATGGCGATTGAGCCAACTGTATTAAAACCAACCAACATCCAAAGTGCTGACAATATCCTTACTGAATGTGTATTCTTTTGTAAATGGCCGTATTAGACCGAGAGAAGAACAACAGTGAAGAAGAAATAAAAAAAGGGGGCAGAATAGACCAGTTCCACCTGATGTGGGAAAGATTTCTTCTCCATGTTAATGGATTGTAATGACAAGTGTTTCTATTTGTATGGATAGCATAGCAAAGAAATCCTCCTTCCCTTTTTATTTTTAGCTGTTTTTGTTTTGGACTCTTGTGTAGGTATTTGGTTATGTTGTGTTGTTCAAAAATCCAATAAAATATGAATCACACACTCACACAGTCTCTCACACACACACACACACACACACACACACACACACACACACACACACACACACACACACACACACACACACACACACACACACACACACACACACACACACAAAAGAAGCAGTCAAAACAATAAGCCATACCCGGTCCTTTGACATTGACACCCAGACAATCTGAGTCCAGGTCGGCCTGAGGTCGGGTGAGGAAGAGGTCAGCAGCCTTGTGATGCTGCAGCGTCCACTCTCTCCTCCATCCATGGGCAGCAGAGGCCTGTCTTCCATCTGTCAGGGGTTTTAAATACGCTTTAGTACACATGGCTTTGTTTGGGGCGGCATAGCTCAGGGGTAGAGAAACTGGTATTAGAGCACGAAGGGTATAAATCCCGAAGGGTTCCCAGTTCGAATCCGAGCTCCCCCTGAGTTAATGTCGAAGGGTCCTTGGGCAAGACTCTGAACCCCTAATTGCCTCCGGTGAGTAGGTTGGTGCCTTGCATGGCTTCCTCTGCCACCGGTGTATGAATGTGTGTGTGAATGGGTGAATGTAATGCACAATCTATGTAAAGCGCTTTGGATTAAAAGCGCTATATACATGCACCATTTACCATTTTTGTTTGTCTTGTGTCTGTCCGGACTGTCATTGGTCAATTGGTGTCTGTTTGTATGGCCAGGGTCAAATTGGCCAAGGTTCGCGGGACGCTTAATGAAATTAACTCACTTCACACTGGGTGTGATTTTGACGTTCTGTACAGTATTTATGGGCTAGAATATATACTGGGTCTTAAAGTTCCTAAGCAGAGAGAATCAGCGCTTTTCAAGCTACAACACACACACACACACACACACACACACACACAGCAACGTGATTGTTTTATCAAAGGAGCCCTCTAAACCAGTGGTTCCCAAACTTTTCAGGCCGCGACCCCCCAAATAATCGTTTTTTACCTGGGGACCCCTCATCCAGACGAGCACTAAGAGTTGAGGAATTACATTTTGTATGTGAAAATAGCAGATCTATATGCTCTCAACGCTCGAGGCGTTGTGTATGTAGATCGGCTATTTTCACAGTTTCAGCCTCTTATATTTTACAATTTGACCAATGTTTAATTTGTCATTTCAGAGGTATTAAAAAGTCCTTAAATTGTCACTTTAGAAATATACATTAAGTTAATCATCTGGGGACCCCCCCAAAATAATTATGGGGGTCCTGACCCACAGGTTGAGAACCACTGCTCTAAACCAGGGGTTCCCAAACTTTTTTGTCTCAGGTCACCCCATAAATATGTTTTTAATCCAAGGAACCCATATATTATAATTTTCACTCCCAGCACCTTATATTTATAGCATATCGTCGTTGTCGGGTGGAAACCTTGCATGTCCAAAACTGTTTACTTTGTATTTATCATCTATAAAATGTACTAAACTAGTGAAAACAGCAGATCTACAAGCACCCAATGCCTTGCGATGCGAGGCGTTGTGTGCTTGTAGATCGGCTGTTTTCACTAGTTTTGTGTGACAGTCTTGTAATGTATGATGCGAGGCTTTGCTTTACCAAAAAACGTACACATTTGAAACTTGGAGATACGAGATTTCTGCCCGACAGTGACGATATTTTAGTGATTATGTTGTGAGGAAAACGTTGAGATAATAGCCATTTTGTTAGAACTGACTGAAAATAACTTTTACTTCAAGTTTAAAATCATACTAAATAATATTTTTTTAAGGTGACACTGTGACCCGTTTGCCGTTCGGTTTTTTCATAGCTTTGTTTGTTTGGCTCGGCAGCAAATGTGTATTTCTGGTTGAAATATTATGCAGCCGAGACAACATCATAATGCTGACTTTTTCACCAAACATACCTCTCAGTTTCAGTTGTGTTGGGGTGAAAGCTGATGATTTTCAGCAAATCCTGTGGTTTTCAAGTCAGCAGTCCCAAAAATGTCACCGCTTGCTCCTTGACAAAGAGGGAATATTTTGTATGCGACCCACACCACCACAACCTATGTGGATCAGAAATGAAATAGACGTTTTAGAAATAAGTAAACTATCGTGATTGACACTTTATGGATGACAAACTTGGCACTTAGCTGAAACAGACACATGACAAAAAGGCTTATTATGGAAACTCAAGTCATTTTACACAGTTAAATAGCCTAGTTAAGAACACAAAACAAATAATGTATTACCTAAACAAACACAACATAATGGGTGTATTTTTATTAAGAGCAAGCTATCACAGCCACACGCATAATGCTTATAATGAAATATATATATATCTCTCACTCTCACACACACACACACACACACACACACACACACACACACACACACACGTAATTCAAAAGTAGGCCTAGTATAGTTTGAGTGGATAAATAAACTGGCGAACTCCCGTTAGCATCGCAGTACAACATATTAGCATTGTTTATGGGAACCCCCATGTAGCGCTTTATGCTAGCGAAAAAAGGCCTGCACTGACTGACCGTCATGTTTCAGCCTCAGCCAGGGCTATATTAATAGCATTTCTGTGTGTCAACACTCACCTAAAGATGTCCGCTTCTTTTCTCCTTTCTTCTATCTTCTCTGAATCCGGTTTATTGCTGTTTATTGCATCCAGCGCGACGCAACATCACAACTCTGTTGACTAGAGACAGCGGCGCGAGCGAATCTTGGCGCCTCCTCTCGATAAGCAACCCAAAATGCACCGGGCGTGTCGCGTGCAAAAAAAGAACAGATCTACAAGCTCACAACGCGTCGAATTGCGCAGTGTTGTAGATCTTTAGAGCTGTTCTGTTTGTAACCACAGCAACGCAGCTCACATGACTCCAATGTATTCTGCCTATGATGATTCTGTCACTGTGTGACTGCTTTTTTCTTTTCTTCTATTATTCTAAGTTCTGCTTTTGGCTTCATTCAGGAATTCTTTAGAATGAATGGATGGATGCATGTTGTCTTAATGATACTATAATAATAATTATAATAATCATAATCTATTATACATATTTTATGTCACATACAAGAAATTTAAAATAAATAAATACAAACAAATAAATAATTTCTAGAAGCCTATATAATTTCCCTGAGTTGGTGATTATGTCTCAAGTCTATCCTTGTGTAGAGGAAAATAATAAAAAACTAGAAAGTGTGCCTGCAGCTCGCTATGTGTGTGCAACCTGTGGGACCACCTACTGAGTTTGAGACCAGTAATGTGTTGGGAAGTGGAGTTATGGCTGTTTAAAGCCCAGCCAATTGGAAGACAGAGGGGGGGGGGGGGGGGGGCTTAAAAAATTACAGCTCATTCCTATTGGCCATCTAAGTACACACAGCAAGTTTCGAGACGGTACCATGCTGCAAACTGGAGATATAGCCGTTTAAAGCTCAGCCAATAGGGAGCTAGGGGCGGGGCTTAAGAGGGGGCGGGGCGTAAGTAATACGTCCCTATTGGCCGTTTAAGTCCAGACACCAAGTTTCAAGACGGTACCATGCTGTGAACTGGAGTATTGGCTGTTTAAAGCCCAACCAATAGGAATACAGAGGGGGCGGGGCTTAATTACAGCTTATCCCTATTGGCCGGAAAAAGACCAAAGTTGTGTGAGCATTTTAAATTTTAAATGACGTTGCTAGGCAAAAGTATGGCAGAGTTATGTGGCGCCAAAGTTTCTGTTTTTTTGAGCGGTGGTCACAACGCTCCTATACTTGGCCGTGTGTGTCCGTCCGTCCGTCTGTGTCTGTATGTAGCCTAAACTTCCTAAACTTCGGCGCGTAACTAGTGCCGCACCATTTACGCCACTCGCGCAATATATACATCAAAATGTGCGGCTCGGCCGGGAATGGTGTGCTATTACCTTTCGTTCCGATCCGCCTTACCATGCCGACGTAATCGGCAAAAAACAACGCTTAATTGTCCCCATTGACTTATAATGGGACAATGCAAGAAATCACTTTCAAGTATTTTTCTCTCGTAAACCATAGGAGCTACAGTTTCAAACCTCGGAGAGGAGATTCATAATGATTTTAAGAATGAATCGAAAAATAATTACATCACTCGGCCTCATGGTGGCGCTATAACGGCCCACTTTACGTTTTGCCCCGTAACTCTTGAACCGTAGATCGGAAAATTACGCCCATTTGCGCCAGGATAGATTTTCCGCCATCTTGAATTTTCTCCAAAACACACTTTTTGCTCCTTTTCCTACATATTTTCTTCAAATGTCACAAACATCGTTACACATGATCTATGAACCCATGCAATGAACATAGTCAAGGGATATTTCGATAGTCCATTCCGTTCGTTCGTACCGGGCTTCCAAAGTTAGCGGGAGGGGCATGTTTTGCAAACAATAGCCATAAATCACAAACAAAACGTCGAGTCAACACTGAATTTCAACCACAGGTCGGGCGTGGCATACTCAACGAATCCCCAAAAGCATTTCCACTTGGCGACATGGTGGCGCTATAACGGACCACTTGCCTCGCAACTCTGGAACCGTAGGTCGGAAAATTTAAAATATTTTTCCCCTGGATTCCTTGGGTCAAGATCATAGAGTATATATAAAATAGAGAGCGGACGAGCCCCGCCCCCACTATCATTTCAATGCAAGTGCTCAGTGGCGTTTTGAAGCAACGGCTACGTGCTAGCATGTAGCTAAATCCAGGTGCATTCTGGGGATTGGCCCCACTGCTAGTGGGGCCATGACGTCACGCTGCTCTCCGCTCAGAGGAAGGGATTGGCTGGAGTGGAGGGGGTGGGGCCATGACGTCACGTTTAGGCTGCAGTTCCAACTTTGGCCATCATCGGTGTTGCTTCAAATCTAGCCCTGGGTTCTGGGGGCTTGGTCAAGACGCATCTCCCCAAATAGGCCCCGCCCATTTGCATCAGGATAGATTTTCCGCCATTTTGAATTTTCTCCAAAACACACCTTTTGCTCCTTTTCCTACATATTTTCGTCAAATATCACAAAAATGGGTACACTTGATCTAGGAACCCACGCAATAAACATAGTCAAGGGATATTTCGATAGTTCATACCGTTCGTTCGTAACGGGCTGCCAAATTTAGCGGGAGGGGCCTAGACTGTGTGATTTTTTTTCGAGTCCCCCATTCAAAGTCAATGGGGGTTTTTGAGCGTAGTTTTTTGCGAATTCCGTTGCCATGGTAACGCAGATCGGAAAGAAAAGTAATAGTACACCATTCCCGGCCGAGCCGCACATTTTGATGTATATATTGCGGGGGTGGCGTAAATCGTGCGGCAGTTATTACGTGCCGACATTTTGTGGCGACATTATGTACTTACTTACTTACTTAAGTATGGCGGATTACAATAAGTGTTTTGCCATTGCGTTGCATGCCAGGCACACTTAAGGCACACTTAATAAGGGAATGGATCATAGTCATTGGGAAAGTGATGTACTATTTCCAGCCAGGCCAGATAGATTTTTAGCAGGAGACTCCTGATTGTCTCCACCAGGCCGAAAGGCATGGCCGAGACGTTTTGCACCCTGGCTGTGCAAACGCACTCCCTGGATGAATATAAATATTTGTGTGTGTGTGTGTGTGTGTGTGTGTGTGTGTGTGTGTGTGTGCGTGCGTGCGTGCGTGCGTGCGTGCGTGCGTGCGTGTGTGTGTGTGTGTGTGTGCGTGTGTGTGCAGAAACTCTACCCCAATTTCATATAATATAAATAAAAAAGGATCATTTGATAAATAAATAAAAAATCCATGGATTTTTTATTCATTATTAAATGATCCTTTTTTTTTGGCTGTGAGGCTGTGACCCCCCCCCCCTGGAGTTGTATGACTTGAGGCATTACATTTTGTTTAACTCTTTAAGTGCCAAAACCGACATTTTTCGATTAATTTTTCCATTCCAATACTATTTTTTTAATCTATTTCGCTTACCCTGAGCTGCTAGTAGCGACGTGGGTGGTCCTGGCTCCTCCACCGCTTCCCAACAAGCCATTCTACTTGTCCCGTGATTTATTCCATTGAAAATGGTTTAGAAAAAAGTTTAGAGCCCCCCCAAAAAAACGCTGTTTTTGCAAGACGTATTAAGGATTACAAGAACCGTCATTTTTCGGTTCCTTTAGTAAAATGAATTAAATAATCGGAGGCATCAACGAAGCCCCGGTCTAATTTAGCATCCTAGCACAAGGCTGCGATTCTAGCACACGGCCCGTAATGGGAAGAAAAGGCCGCGTCACACCGCCCACTCCAATAGAAAAACACATCTTTACAGCGGATTTTCTCCGGATTGTGTTCCGCGGCCAGCAGACAAGTTATTTTGGCGGCTGAATAACTTTAGATCGCTCTTCTAAAAAATGATATTGTCGATTGCTAACTGATAGCTAACTTCCTCCGGCTCGCTAGCATAGCACTCATTCCAGTGTAAAGCCAAGCCAGTTCAGGCTGGCGACCCGGATGTGATAGTGAATGTGAATGGGAGAATGGCTGGCACTCTAGCGGCGACTAGCGGCGCCAGGCAGCCATTGAGTTAATATGGTTCTTGCAGATCTACATGCTCAAGCAGATCGAATTTTTATTTTAAAGCTTAAATAGTCATTTTAGAAATGTGCAGATACCCTCTATATGTCTACACACTAATACTGTATGCTGGTCTGTTTACTGTTGAGTGAGAAAACAATGTTAACATTGAGCTTAACATCTGGGGAACTCCCAAAATAATTTGAGAACCACTGATCTAGTAACTTGTGTATGGACTCATCTGGGGTCCCGACCCACAGGTTGAGAACCACTGAAAACTTGACCAGCCTATCACTGGTCTATCCAGCCTTCTGACCAGTCACCAGCTATGTCCAGCTGCTAAGCTGGTCTTTTGCTGGTCTATCCAGACATCTGACCAGTCACCAACTATGTCCAGCTGCTAAGCTGGTCTTTTGCTGGTCTATCCAGACATCTGACCAGTCACCAGCTATGTCCAGCTGGTAAGCTGGTCTTTTGCTGGTCAGTCCACCCATTTGACCAGCTACCAGCTTTGCTTAGCTGGTCTGTCCAGCCAGCCAGCTGGCTGATCATCAAAGACCAGCTGAATCCAGCTTAGAACAGCTATAACCAACTACACTGACAAACCAGCTGGACCAGCCTGACCAGCTTGTCCAGCCTGGTATACCATCTAAACCAGCCTCAGACCATCTAAGACCAGTTAATACCAGCTTATAACCAGCTAAAACCAGCTACCATCTTAAGCTGGTTTTAGCTGGTTTTTTCAGCAGGGTAGCCACGTCCCTCTCTCTACAGTAGCTAGGTCTGTGTGTGTGTGTGTGTGTGTGTGTGTGTCTGTCTGTCTGTGTGCGCATGCGCATGCGCGTGCGTGTGCGTGCGTGTGTGTCTGCTGTCTGCACTTTCTGTGACGACGACACGAAACACTGGAGAGTGATATTTTACTTGAGTAAAAGTATCACTACTACTGCAAAAGTTTTCAAATGCATCAAATATTTTGAAAATAGCAGATCTACAAGCTTGACACATTGTGAGCTTTTTTCTTTTTTTTTTTTTTATTTGGAAAAAAATATATAGCCTACTCAAGTTAAAGTACCACAAAATTATACTTAATTAGAGTACTTGAGTAAATGTACTTAGTTACTTTTTTGAGTAAAATTACTTTTTTAACACCCCTGAAAACGGAAGCAGATACTTCCATGAGTGGGCGTGGCTTCATGCTGTACATGGGCCACGCCCCTACAGCCCTTGGCAGAAAGGCCAGAAAAATATGTATTGGATTTCACACAGTTTCTTTATTTGACTGAACACCCCCTTTAAGTCGGTCGGTCGGTAAGTAATGTTCTTGCAAATTTCTGCACGTAATAACTGCCGCACAATTTAGGGCACCCACGCAATATATACATCAAAATGTGCGGCTCGGCCGGGAATGGTGTGCTATTACTTTTCTTTCCGATCCGCGTTACCATTGCAACGTAATTCGTAAAAAACTACGCTCAAAAACCCCCATTGACTTTGAATGGGGGACTCCGAAAAAAAAACAGAAACTTTGTGGCCACATAACCCTGCCATACTTTTGCCTAGCAACGTGATTTAAACTTTAAAATGCACACACAACTTTGGTCTTTTTCCGGCCAATAGGGATGAGCTGTAAATGATCAAGCCCCCTCTGTATTCCTATTGGCTGGGCTTTAAACAGCCATATCTCCACTTCCCAACACGTTACTGGTCACAAACTCGGTGGGTGGTCCCACAGTCCCAACGGCTAACCGCTAATGCTAATGCTAATGCTAATGCTAACAAATGCTAAAGCTAACACATGCTAATGCTAACAAATGCTAATGCAAAAAATGCTAATGCTAACAAATGCTAATGCTAACACATGCTAATGCTAACAAATGCTAATGCTAACAAATGCTAATGCTAACAAATGCTAATGCTAGCACATGCTAATGCTAATGCTAACACATGCTAATGCTAACACATGCTAATGCTAACAAATGCTAATGCTAAAAATGCTAATGCTAATGCTAACAAATGCCAATAATAACAAATGATAATGCTAACACATGCTAATGATAACAAATGTTAATGTTAACAAATGCTAATGCTAACACATGCTAATGCTAATGCTAACACATGCTAATGCTAACAAATGCTAATGCCAATGCTAACAAATGAAATGCTAACACATGCTAATGGTATGCTAACACATGCTAATGCTAAAAAATGCTAATGGTGAAAATGCTAATGCTAATGCTAACAAATGCAATGTTAATGTTAAAGCTAATGATAAAAATGCTGATGTAAAACATTCTAATAATGATTTTGATGTTAATGCGAAATGCTAATGTTAACACTAACTGCTATACAAGGTTGCACACACTTAGCGAGCTGCAGGCACACTTAAAATTTCGTAGAAATTTTCTTTTCTAGTTTAACTTAAAATGGTTAATACTAAAAACCATATTGTTAAAGCTAATGCAAAAAAACGCTAATTTAAAAAAATATAATGCTAATGCTAACACCAACCGCTACACAAGATTGCACACACTTAGCGAGCTGCAGGCACACTTAAAATATCTTAGAAATTTTCTTTTCTATTTAATTTTTTCGGAGTACCCCATTCAAAGTCAGTGGGTTTTTTGGGCATCGTTTTCCCGAATTATGTCACCATGGTAACGCGGAACGGAAAGAAAAGTAATAGCACCCCATTCCCGGCCGAGCAGCACATTTTGATTTATATATTGCGGGGGTAGCGTAAATCGTGCGGCAGTTATTACGTGCCGAAATGTGCAGGAAGATTATATAGTTACTTAAGTATGGCGGAATACAATAAGTGCTTTGCCGGGAGAGTGTTTTCTGCAGGTCTTTCAGTCCGAGCGTATCAAAGGGTGCGTTCGGAAATGCGCACCGGGTGTGTGCTCAGTGTATATATATGTATGTATATATATATATATATATATATATATATATATATATAACAGAAGGTTCTGTGGTGCAAAAATGCGTTAATTGTTTTAATCGTGTTAATTTTCTGTAATTAATTAATTGCAATTTATCAGTTCCCAGTCCCAGCCCTAATACATATATATATGTGTGTGTGTGTGTGTGTGTGTGTGTGTGTGTGTGTGTGTGTGTGTGTGTGTGTGTGTGTGTGTGTGTGTGTGTGTGTGTGTTAGTTAATTTGGGGTAATAGTGCTCGTTTTGTATTTCACCACACCCCCCACCTGGATCAATTCACTTTGATAATCACTTATCAACACCCCTATGTAATTCCCAGACACACCCATTCACTGTGGCTCACACTTCACTGTGGCCTGAGTCGATGACGTCAATCATCTGCGTCCCCTCTTTGTTTATTTACTAGCCTAGCTCAGCTGTGTTTAGCCATTAGCTTACTATACCTAACCCTAACCTTAACCTCAGTAAAACTATGCCTAGCCCTAGCTCTGGTCCATCGTGTCACCTGCAGTGACACTCTGACAGACCCGTCGACAAATGAATAGGCCGAGATTTCTCAGCCCCTACGAGCGCTCAACTTCAGTCAAAATAAACAAAACTACTTCACTACTCACCGAACCAAATTGAGTTTTGCGTTGATGAAACTCTATTCTCTGCGGTGGTGAACCCCTCAGCACCCCACCCACTAAAATACATTATTTTTGTCATGAAATAAAACGTGTCAAACTCGACCGCCGCTTATTTCCGGGTTGTGAACATAGACTGTAGAAAAATATGGACGAAGCGAAGCCATTGGTTTCTATGCAGCGCAAATGACACAATATGGGTCCTTGGAATGGGTGTCGCCATCATAGAATTGTAAAGGCATCAGAGATGCTATTGGCTGCCAACGGTCACGTGCAACGCAGGGATACATGGGAGAATGTGGTCGGAGCCTCCCGAAATACAGCACACGAAGAAGAACGCAGCCGGCTTGTATCAGTTTAGTTGGCCACGTATATATTGCGGGGTTGGCGTAAATTGTGCACCAGTTATTACGTGCCAAAATTTGTGGGATCAATTTAGCGTAGGAACGTCACTCGTTTGTGACAACTCTCTCTCTGTATATTTATACATATATATATATTAGGGCTGTCAAATGATTAAAAATTTTAATCAGATTAATCACAGCTTAAAAATTCATTAATCATGATTAATCACGAATCAAACTATGTCCAAAATATGCCATTTCTATCTATATATTGTTGTGGAAATGGAAAGATAAAGGCGGAATAAGGCGGATACATTGATACAGTATGTACCGTATGTATGATAAGCGACCGTCAGGTCGCAGCGTGATCTTAGGTCCAAAAATGTGTTAAAAAAATCGACCTAATGGTGGCGCTATATGGGACAGATCCATGTTGATGAGATAAGTGTAGACATACTGTGTAGTGATTTGTGTGATTTTTGGGCAAAAGCTGTAGGAGCAGTATTCAAAAATGTGTTTTAAAAAATTTGGCGGGGGTCCCTGGAGCTGCGGGGGTCCCTGGAAGGGTGGAGGTTGTGGATTGGCAGAGGATTGTGTGTGGAAAATTTCACATGGATAGGGGCAAAAAAGTGTGATGTGACATGACAGACAGACGGACGGACAGACAGACAGGCGGTGGAGGTTTTCATAGTAACTGCGACCTGATGGTCGCAATTATAATCATTAGTATTGTTTATTTTAATTATTATTATTAAGGAACTCTAGAAATCTCAGTTGGAACTGTTACCCCAGTGACCCGATGCCGGATAAGCGGTTGAAGATGGATGGATGAATGGATTATTTTAGAGTAAGCTACCTTATTTACCATTATTGTGTAGCAATAAAACACAGGCTTATAGTTTAATAAAGAGCCTAAATGCAACAATAATATAGGCTTGTCATTCATGAAGGAAAATACATTTTGGGGAGAAGTGGAACTTAAAAGTCATTTTAGCATGAGGGGGAGATCATGATTACTTGATATCTGGGCTACAGTTAATGCATTCAGTTGACACACGCAGCACAAGCCAGACTGCACCGTTTGCCTATGTCAAATCCCAGTCAGATCAGGGTCAACGAGCTCGTTAACCTAACGTTACACAGCCTAGGATAGCTGAAAAATATGCGCATTGTTGAAGAGAAGACAAATGCATCGCATCGCGACCATTTCTCTGGATCTAATGCAAGCAGTTGGAGCCTAAAAACGTGGATTTCAATGTGTTGCTGTTGTCCTCTCCAATTGAACATCCAAAGGTAGTAGTAGATCCCTATTTGAGATGTATTGATGATCAGTTTACATATGGGGGATATTTTTCACAATAACAACATATGTACATGTTCTAGACATTCTAATGATCACCAAAAAAAATAGTACAGGCATTTTACTTATGTTTTTGTGAGGTATAGCCTCCATGAAAAAGTGAGATGTTGTTTGTCAAAACTCTGGAATTTCAGCGGGTGTGGCGGGTGTGAATGTCAGCCCCTGTGGGGGGTATTTATATGCAAATATTGTGGCCAATGGCATTGTAATACTAAACAATAGAATCCAATGGTGGTGTTTAGGTGGTAGGGGGAGCTAAAATAAAATGATTTAAACCTTTTTTTGGATAAAATACAAACGTTGTAATATTACAACCGTGGGCCTTAGAGGGTTAATCCAGTGGCAGCGAATGGTTTACAAGCTGTTTTAACTTTTTTTCAGTCAGCTCTCTCTCTATCGTCTCCCTCTCTGCTGCCTGTCTGCTCATTGACTGAGTGTGTGTGAAGGGGGGAAGGGGGAGGGGGGAGCAGGATGCGTTGCAGGGCAGGCTGTGTTCTCGGCTGCAGTGAATGGGCCGGTTATGCTGCGCATGCGTTAATTACGTTAAATATTTTAGCACAATTAATCCCAAAAATTAATTACCGCCGTTAACGCGATAATTTTGACACCTTTATATATATATATATATATATATATATATATATATATATATATATATATATATATATATATATATATCGGCACATAATAACTGCCGCACAATTTACGCCACCCCTGCAATATATACCTCAAAACGTCCGGCTCAGCCGGGAATGGGGTTTTATTACTTTTCTTTCTGATCTGCGTTTCAAAAAACGACGCCCAAAAACCTCATTGACTTTGAATGGGGGACTGAAAAACATTGAAAAAAACAGAAACTTTGGCGCCACATTACTCTGGCATACTTTTGCCTAGCAACGTGATTTAAACTTTAAAACGCTCACACAACTTTGGACTTTTCTCGGCCAATAGGGACGAGCTGTAATTGATTAAGCACCGCCCCCTCTGTATTCGTATTGGCTGGGCTTTAAACGGCCATAACTCCAGTTCAAAGCATGGTCTTGAAACTTGGCATCTGGATCTAAACGGCCAATAGGGACTTATTTCTTAAGCCCCACCCCCTCGTAAGCCCCGCCCCTATCTTCCCATTGGCTGAGCTTTAAACAACTATAACTCCAGTTTTCAGCATGGTATTGTCTCAAAACTCACTGTGTGTACCTAGAGAGCCAATAGGAATGAGCTGTAATTGCTGAAGCCCCGCCCCCTCTCCTTTTATTGGCTGAGCTTTAAACATCCATAACTCCACTTCCCAACACGTTACTGGTCTCAAACTTGGTGGGTGGTCCCACTGTCCCAATGGCTAACCACTACTTCCGTTAATGCTAAAGCTAAAAACGCTAATGCTAAAAATGCTAATGCTAACAAATGTTAATGCTAACAAATGCTAATGCTAAAATGCTAAAGCTAATGCTAACAAATGCTAATGCTAAAAATGGCAATGCTAATATTAGAAATGCGAATGCAAAAAATGTTAATGCTAATGCTACAATGCTAATGCTAGCTAATGCTAATGTTAAAAATGCTAAAGCTAATGTTAATAAAATGCTAATGCAAAAAAGGTTAATGTTAAATCTAATGCAAAAAGTGTTAATGTTAAAAATTCTAATGTTAATGATAATGCTGATGTTATTGCTAAAAATGCTACTGCTAACACCAACCGCTACACAAGGTTGCACACACTTAACAAGCTGCAGGCACACTTAAAATTTCATAGAAATTTTATTTTCTAGTAATAATAATAATATTCTTCCCGCAAATTTCAGCACATAATAACTGCTGCACGATTTACACTACCCCTGCAATATGAACATAAAAATGTGCGGCTCGGCCGGGAATGGTGTGCTATTACTTTTCTTTCCGATCCATGTTACCATGGCGACGTAATTTGCAAAAAAACAACGCCCAAAAACACCATTGACTTTGAATGGGGGACTCTGAAGAAAAAAACAACAACTTTGGTGCCACATTACTCTGGCATACTTTTGCCTAGCAACGTGATTTAAACTTAAAAACGCTCAAAATATAAAATGATCACAGAATAATGTTTTTAAACGTAATTCTCCTCCCCCCCCCCCCCTCTCTTTCTCTCTCTCTCTCTCTCTCTCTCTCTCTCTCTCAACCAGAACCAGTTCATGGTGGTTGGACAGGATGGTCCAGTTGGAGTCAGTGTTCTACTTCCTGTATCCCAGAAGGCCATGCATCGACCAGGACACGTTCTCGTGAAGGCCGTGCATCGACCAGGACACGTTCTCGTTCCTGTACTAACCCCGCCCCTTCCTCCTCCGGCAACAGCTGTGTAGGAGAGGCCAAAGAGACGGGACGCTGTGATCACCTGACTTCCTGTCCAGGTACCACACTGATCACATGACTTCCTGTCCAGGTACCACACTGATCACATGACTTCCTGTTAGGTACCACACTGATCACATGACTTCCTGTTAGGTACCACACTGATCACATGACTTCCTGTTAGGTACCACACTGATCACATGACTTCCTGTCCAGGTACCACACTGATCACATGACTTCCTGGCGACGTAATTTGCAAAAAACAACGCCCAAAAACACCATTGACTTTGAATGGGGGACTCTGAAGAAAAAAACAACAACTTTGGTGCCACATTACTCTGGCATACTTTTGCCTAGCAACGTGATTTAAACTTAAAAACGCTCACACAACTTTGGACTTTTCCCGGCCAACAGGGATGAGCTGTAATTGATTAAGCACCACCACCTCTGTTTTCCTATTTGCTAGGCTTTTGTACATCTTAATAATATATAGATGTTGTTGTTTTTTTTACTTTGTAGCTATAGTAGCCTGTACGTTGGTGTAATGTATTATTCTTTGTTCTGTTAAAGAAAACTATTATTATTATTAAAAGCCATTAAGCAACCTGAATATATAGTGACTTTTGTCATTTCTAGTTTCTCTTTCATAGCAGAGGCGTAATTTTAGAAAGAGATGGGGGGAGTGGCCAAACATCAGTTACCACTAGGGGGCGTGGCCAAGCATCTGTCACTAGGGGGTGTGGCCAAACATCTGTTACCACTAGGGGGTGTTGCCAAGCATCTGTCACTAGGGGGTGTGGCCAAACATCTGTTGTAGAGCCACTATTGTCACTATTTGTTGGGGGTGAAGAGAGGAAATGTCTGAAAGTGTCCACCTATAATGACTTTTCTAAAATAGGGATGCAACGTTGAAAGTGATTAATAAATGAATGGTTGCATTAAACAATAAAAGTCTTGTATAAATTATAACAGTGTCACATGTAGATGGACAGACATCAGATTAATCTGTTAAAACCATTCAGAGTTGGAGATGATATTCATAAAATAACTGAATGTAAGGTTAAATGTCAACACTAGGGGGTGGTGGTTACCATCTCCTGATGACCTAAACCATGCTCCTGTTTGATAGATTCATTTTTGATTGATTGTTTCTTTACTGATAAAATATTATCAGTACCCCAACTCACATATAACTCACATATAAAACCATACAGCTGCAAAGCTCTGTCTTGTCCCATTTCAAAATATAAAATGATCACAGAATAATGTTTTTAAACGTAATTCTCCTCCCCCCCCCCCCCCCCCCCCCCCCCCTCTCTCTCTCTCTCTCTCTCTCTCTCTCTCTCTCTCTCTCTCTCTCAACCAGAACCAGTTCATGGTGGTTGGACAGGATGGTCCAGTTGGAGTCAGTGTTCTACTTCCTGTATCCCAGAAGGCCGTGCATCGACCAGGACACGTTCTCGTGAAGGCCGTGCATCGACCAGGACACGTTCTCGTTCCTGTACTAACCCCGCCCCTTCCTCTTCCGGCAACAGCTGTGTAGGAGAGGCCAAAGAGACGGGACGCTGTGATCACCTGACTTCCTGTCCAGGTACCACACTGATCACATGACTTCCTGTCCAGGTACCACACTGATCACATGACTTCCTGTTAGGTACCACACTGATCACATGACTTCCTGTTAGGTACCACACTGATCACATGACTTCCTGTTAGGTACCACACTGATCACATGACTTCCTGTTAGGTACCACACTGATCACATGACTTCCTGTCCAGGTACCACACTGATCACATGACTTCCTGTTAGGTACCACACTGATCACATGACTTCCTGTTAGGTACCACACTGATCACATGGCTTCCTGTCCAGGTACCACACTGATCACCTGACTTCCTGTCCAGGTACCACACTGATCACATGACTTCCTGTTAGGTACCACAATGATCACATGACTTCCTGTCCATGTACCACACTGATCACATGACTTCCTGTTAGGTACCACAATGATCACATGACTTCCTGTCCATGTACCACAATGATCACAAGACTTACCAACGGCTGGTGTTGAGTTCTAGGTTAATAAGTTAAGTGTTGAGTTCTAGGTTAATAAGTTAAGTGTTGAGTTCTAGGTTAATAAGTTAAAGGACAACTTTAGTTTTTTACAACAAGGGTTCATATTTTAGATTGTAATTGAGGAATATAAAAGATGAGGGTTAAAATGATTTATTTTACTTCTTTCTATTGTTTCAGAGATTCTTATTTCAGTGGTTGGGGGCATGCGTACAAGTGGCTCAATATGTCATTTTACACAGAATAAGCCCATTCCCAAGATACAATGCAACCTCTCATGGTTGGATGTGACTTATGGGGGCTAGAAGTGTTACTGAAAATAACAATAAAGAAACTGCTGGCTTATTGTGTCTAAAAAGACATACTCAGCCACTTGTACGCATGCCCTCATGCGTACGCATGCCCCACATTTTAGCACGGTAAACACGATAAAACAATAGAACGAAGCATAGTAGTGGTCGCCCCTTGAGGGAAGACCGTTTGGTTGTTAGCTCTGCAGTATTTTTCCTTCTTTTTCTCTTTTTTCTTACTTTTTTCCGTCTTTTTTTCTTCTGTGTGCCCCTTAACATTGGCCAGACTTGGCATGTGTTTTGGTGGTCTTCGTTTTTCACTCTCTTGATGTAACTTGCTCTTTACTGTACTCTGTTCTTGTTTCTTTTCTTTTTTCTTACTTCTCTGTATCTTGTAGAGGAAATGTCTGAAAGTGTCCACCTATAATGACTTTTCTAAAATAGGGATGCAACGTTGAAAGTGATTAATAAATGAATGGTTGCATTAAACAATAAAAGTCTTGTATAAATTATAACAGTGTCACATGTAGATGGACAGACATCAGATTAATCTGTTAAAACCATTCAGAGTTGGAGATGATATTCATAAAATAACTGAATGTAAGGTTAAATGTCAACACTAGGGGGTGGTGGTTACCATCTCCTGATGACCTAAACCACGCTCCTGTTTGATAGATTCATTTTTGATTGATTGTTTCTTTACTGATAAAATATTATCCGTACCCCAACTCACATATAACTCACATATAAAACAATACAGCTGCAAAGCTCTGTCTTGTCCCATTTCAAAATATAAAATGATCACAGAATAATGTTTTTAAACGTAATTCTCCTCCCCCCCCCCCCTCTCTCTCTCTCTCTCTCTCTCTCTCTCTCTCTCTCTCTCTCTCTCTCTCAACCAGAACCAGTTCATGGTGGTTGGACAGGATGGTCCAGTTGGAGTCATTGTTCTACTTCCTGTATCCCAGAAGGCCGTGCATCGACCAGGACACGTTCTCGTGAAGGCCGTGCATTGACCAGGACACGTTCTCGTTCCTGTACTAACCCCGCCCCTTCCTCCTCCGGCAACAGCTGTGTAGGAGAGGCCAAAGAGACGGGACGCTGTGATCACCTGACTTCCTGTCCAGGTACCACACTGATCACATGACCTCCTGTCCAGGTACCACACTGATCACATGACTTCCTGTTAGGTTCCACACTGATCACATGACTTCCTGTTAGGTACCACACTGATCACATGACTTCCTGTTAGGTACCACACTGATCACATGACTTCCTGATAGGTACCACACTGATCACATGACTTCCTGTCCAGGTACCACACTGATCACATGACTTCCTGTTAGGTACCACACTGATCACATGACTTCCTGTTAGGTACCACACTGATCACATGACTTCCTGTCCAGGTACCACACTGATCACCTGACTTCCTGTCCAGGTACCACACTGATCACCTGACTTCCTGTCCAGGTACCACACTGATCACATGACTTCCTGTTAGGTACCACAATGATCACATGACTTCCTGTCCATGTACCACACTGATCACATGACTTCCTGTTAGGTACCACAATGATCACATGACTTCCTGTCCATGTACCACAATGATCACAAGACTTACCAACGGCTGGTGTTGAGTTCTAGGTTAATAAGTTAAGTGTTGAGTTCTAGGTTAATAAGTTAAGTGTTGAGTTCTAGGTTAATAAGTTAAAGGACAACTTTAGTTTTTTACAACAAGGGTTCATATTTTAGATTGTAATTGAGGAATATAAAAGATGAGGGTTAAAATGATTTATTTTACTTCTTTCTATTGTTTCAGAGATTCTTATTTCAGTGGTTGGGGGCATGCGTACAAGTGGCTCAATATGTCATTTTACACAGAATAAGCCCATTCCCAAGATACAATGCAACCTCTCATGGTTGGATGTGACTTATGGGGGCTAGAAGTGTTACTGAAAATAACAATAAAGAAACTGCTGGCTTATTGTGTCTAAAAAGACATACTCAGCCACTTGTACGCATGCCCTCATGCGTACGCATGCCCCACATTTTAGCACGGTAAACACGATAAAACAATAGAACGAAGCATAGTAGTGGTCGCCCCTTGAGGGAAGACCGTTTGGTTGTTAGCTCTGCAGTATTTTTCCTTCTTTTTCTCTTTTTTCTTACTTTTTTCCGTCTTTTTTTCTTCTGTGTGCCCCTTAACATTGGCCAGACTTGGCATGTGTTTTGGTGGTCTTCGTTTTTCACTCTCTTGATGTAACTTGCTCTTTACTGTACTCTGTTCTTGTTTCTTTTCTTTTTTCTTACTTCTCTGTATCTTGTAGAGGAAATGTCTGAAAGTGTCCACCTATAATGACTTTTCTAAAATAGGGATGCAACGTTGAAAGTGATTAATAAATGAATGGTTGCATTAAACAATAAAAGTCTTGTATAAATTATAACAGTGTCACATGTAGATGGACAGACATCAGATTAATCTGTTAAAACCATTCAGAGTTGGAGATGATATTCATAAAATAACTGAATGTAAGGTTAAATGTCAACACTAGGGGGTGGTGGTTACCATCTCCTGATGACCTAAACCACGCTCCTGTTTGATAGATTCATTTTTGATTGATTGTTTCTTTACTGATAAAATATTATCCGTACCCCAACTCACATATAACTCACATATAAAACAATACAGCTGCAAAGCTCTGTCTTGTCCCATTTCAAAATATAAAATGATCACAGAATAATGTTTTTAAACGTAATTCTCCTCCCCCCCCCCCCCTCTCTCTCTCTCTCTCTCTCTCTCTCTCTCTCTCTCTCTCTCTCTCTCTCAACCAGAACCAGTTCATGGTGGTTGGACAGGATGGTCCAGTTGGAGTCATTGTTCTACTTCCTGTATCCCAGAAGGCCGTGCATCGACCAGGACACGTTCTCGTGAAGGCCGTGCATTGACCAGGACACGTTCTCGTTCCTGTACTAACCCCGCCCCTTCCTCCTCCGGCAACAGCTGTGTAGGAGAGGCCAAAGAGACGGGACGCTGTGATCACCTGACTTCCTGTCCAGGTACCACACTGATCACATGACCTCCTGTCCAGGTACCACACTGATCACATGACTTCCTGTTAGGTTCCACACTGATCACATGACTTCCTGTTAGGTACCACACTGATCACATGACTTCCTGTTAGGTACCACACTGATCACATGACTTCCTGATAGGTACCACACTGATCACATGACTTCCTGTCCAGGTACCACACTGATCACATGACTTCCTGTTAGGTACCACACTGATCACATGACTTCCTGTTAGGTACCACACTGATCACATGACTTCCTGTCCAGGTACCACACTGATCACCTGACTTCCTGTCCAGGTACCACACTGATCACCTGACTTCCTGTCCAGGTACCACACTGATCACATGACTTCCTGTTAGGTACCACAATGATCACATGACTTCCTGTCCATGTACCACACTGATCACATGACTTCCTGTTAGGTACCACAATGATCAAATGACTTCCTGTCCATGTACCACAATGATCACAAGACTTACCAACGGCTGGTGTTGAGTTCTAGGTTAATAAGTTAAGTGTTGAGTTCTAGGTTAATAAGTTAAGTGTTGAGTTCTAGGTTAATAAGTTAAGTGTTGAGTTCTAGGTTAATAAGTTAAAGGACAACTTTAGTTTTTTACAACAAGGGTTCATATTTTAGATTGTAATTGAAGAATATAAAAGATGAGGGTTAAAATGATTTATTTTACTTCTTTCTATTGTTTCAGAGATTCTTATTTCAGTGGTTGGGGGCATGCGTACAAGTGGCTCAATATGTCATTTTACACAGAATAAGCCCATTCCCAAGATACAATGCAACCTCTCATGGTTGGATGTGACTTATGGGGGCTAGAAGTGTTACTGAAAATAACAATAAAGAAACTGCTGGCTTATTGTGTCTAAAAAGACATACTCAGCCACTTGTACGCATGCCCTCATGCGTACGCATGCCCCACATTTTAGCACGGTAAACACGATAAAACAACAGAACGAAGCATAGTAGTGGTCGCCCCTTGAGGGAAGACCGTTTGGTTGTTAGCTCTGCAGTATTTTTCCTTCTTTTTCTCTTTTTTCTTACTTTTTTCCGTCTTTTTTTCTTCTGTGTGCCCCTTAACATTGGCCAGACTTGGCATGTGTTTTGGTGGTCTTCGTTTTTCACTCTCTTGATGTAACTTGCTCTTTACTGTACTCTGTTCTTGTTTCTTTTCTTTTTTCTTACTTCTCTGTATCTTGTAGAGGAAATGTCTGAAAGTGTCCACCTATAATGACTTTTCTAAAATAGGGATGCAACGTTGAAAGTGATTAATAAATGAATGGTTGCATTAAACAATAAAAGTCTTGTATAAATTATAACAGTGTCACATGTAGATGGACAGACATCAGATTAATCTGTTAAAACCATTCAGAGTTGGAGATGATATTCATAAAATAACTGAATGTAAGGTTAAATGTCAACACTAGGGGGTGGTGGTTACCATCTCCTGATGACCTAAACCATGCTCCTGTTTGATAGATTCATTTTTGATTGATTGTTTCTTTACTGATAAAATATTATCCGTACCCCAACTCACATATAACTCACATATAAAACAATACAGCTGCAAAGCTCTGTCTTGTCCCATTTCAAAATATAAAATGATCACAGAATAATGTTTTTAAACGTAATTCTCCTCCCCCCCCCCCCCCCCTCTCTCTCTCTCTCTCTCTCTCTCTCTCTCTCTCTCTCTCTCTCTCTCTCTCTCTCAACCAGAACCAGTTCATGGTGGTTGGACAGGATGGTCCAGTTGGAGTCATTGTTCTACTTCCTGTATCCCAGAAGGCCGTGCATCGACCAGGACACGTTCTCGTGAAGGCCGTGCATTGACCAGGACACGTTCTCGTTCCTGTACTAACCCCGCCCCTTCCTCCTCCGGCAACAGCTGTGTAGGAGAGGCCAAAGAGACGGGACGCTGTGATCACCTGACTTCCTGTCCAGGTACCACACTGATCACATGACCTCCTGTCCAGGTACCACACTGATCACATGACTTCCTGTTAGGTTCCACACTGATCACATGACTTCCTGTTAGGTACCACACTGATCACATGACTTCCTGTTAGGTACCACACTGATCACATGACTTCCTGATAGGTACCACACTGATCACATGACTTCCTGTCCAGGTACCACACTGATCACATGACTTCCTGTTAGGTACCACACTGATCACATGACTTCCTGTTAGGTACCACACTGATCACATGACTTCCTGTCCAGGTACCACACTGATCACCTGACTTCCTGTCCAGGTACCACACTGATCACCTGACTTCCTGTCCAGGTACCACACTGATCACATGACTTCCTGTTAGGTACCACAATGATCACATGACTTCCTGTCCATGTACCACACTGATCACATGACTTCCTGTTAGGTACCACAATGATCAAATGACTTCCTGTCCATGTACCACAATGATCACAAGACTTACCAACGGCTGGTGTTGAGTTCTAGGTTAATAAGTTAAGTGTTGAGTTCTAGGTTAATAAGTTAAGTGTTGAGTTCTAGGTTAATAAGTTAAGTGTTGAGTTCTAGGTTAATAAGTTAAAGGACAACTTTAGTTTTTTACAACAAGGGTTCATATTTTAGATTGTAATTGAAGAATATAAAAGATGAGGGTTAAAATGATTTATTTTACTTCTTTCTATTGTTTCAGAGATTCTTATTTCAGTGGTTGGGGGCATGCGTACAAGTGGCTCAATATGTCATTTTACACAGAATAAGCCCATTCCCAAGATACAATGCAACCTCTCATGGTTGGATGTGACTTATGGGGGCTAGAAGTGTTACTGAAAATAACAATAAAGAAACTGCTGGCTTATTGTGTCTAAAAAGACATACTCAGCCACTTGTACGCATGCCCTCATGCGTACGCATGCCCCACATTTTAGCACGGTAAACACGATAAAACAATAGAACGAAGCATAGTAGTGGTCGCCCCTTGAGGGAAGACCGTTTGGTTGTTAGCTCTGCAGTATTTTTCCTTCTTTTTCTCTTTTTTCTTACTTTTTTCCGTCTTTTTTTCTTCTGTGTGCCCCTTAACATTGGCCAGACTTGGCATGTGTTTTGGTGGTCTTCGTTTTTCACTCTCTTGATGTAACTTGCTCTTTACTGTACTCTGTTCTTGTTTCTTTTCTTTTTTCTTACTTCTCTGTATCTTGTAGAGGAAATGTCTGAAAGTGTCCACCTATAATGACTTTTCTAAAATAGGGATGCAACGTTGAAAGTGATTAATAAATGAATGGTTGCATTAAACAATAAAAGTCTTGTATAAATTATAACAGTGTCACATGTAGATGGACAGACATCAGATTAATCTGTTAAAACCATTCAGAGTTGGAGATGATATTCATAAAATAACTGAATGTAAGGTTAAATGTCAACACTAGGGGGTGGTGGTTACCATCTCCTGATGACCTAAACCATGCTCCTGTTTGATAGATTCATTTTTGATTGATTGTTTCTTTACTGATAAAATATTATCCGTACCCCAACTCACATATAACTCACATATAAAACAATACAGCTGCAAAGCTCTGTCTTGTCCCATTTCAAAATATAAAATGATCACAGAATAATGTTTTTAAACGTAATTCTCCTCCCCCCCCCCCCCCCCCTCTCTCTCTCTCTCTCTCTCTCTCTCTCTCTCTCTCTCTCTCTCTCTCTCTCTCTCTCAACCAGAACCAGTTCATGGTGGTTGGACAGGATGGTCCAGTTGGAGTCATTGTTCTACTTCCTGTATCCCAGAAGGCCGTGCATCGACCAGGACACGTTCTCGTGAAGGCCGTGCATTGACCAGGACACGTTCTCGTTCCTGTACTAACCCCGCCCCTTCCTCCTCCGGCAACAGCTGTGTAGGAGAGGCCAAAGAGACGGGACGCTGTGATCACCTGACTTCCTGTCCAGGTACCACACTGATCACATGACCTCCTGTCCAGGTACCACACTGATCACATGACTTCCTGTTAGGTTCCACACTGATCACATGACTTCCTGTTAGGTACCACACTGATCACATGACTTCCTGTTAGGTACCACACTGATCACATGACTTCCTGATAGGTACCACACTGATCACATGACTTCCTGTCCAGGTACCACACTGATCACATGACTTCCTGTTAGGTACCACACTGATCACATGACTTCCTGTTAGGTACCACACTGATCACATGACTTCCTGTCCAGGTACCACACTGATCACCTGACTTCCTGTCCAGGTACCACACTGATCACCTGACTTCCTGTCCAGGTACCACACTGATCACATGACTTCCTGTTAGGTACCACAATGATCACATGACTTCCTGTCCATGTACCACACTGATCACATGACTTCCTGTTAGGTACCACAATGATCAAATGACTTCCTGTCCATGTACCACAATGATCACAAGACTTACCAACGGCTGGTGTTGAGTTCTAGGTTAATAAGTTAAGTGTTGAGTTCTAGGTTAATAAGTTAAGTGTTGAGTTCTAGGTTAATAAGTTAAGTGTTGAGTTCTAGGTTAATAAGTTAAAGGACAACTTTAGTTTTTTACAACAAGGGTTCATATTTTAGATTGTAATTGAAGAATATAAAAGATGAGGGTTAAAATGATTTATTTTACTTCTTTCTATTGTTTCAGAGATTCTTATTTCAGTGGTTGGGGGCATGCGTACAAGTGGCTCAATATGTCATTTTACACAGAATAAGCCCATTCCCAAGATACAATGCAACCTCTCATGGTTGGATGTGACTTATGGGGGCTAGAAGTGTTACTGAAAATAACAATAAAGAAACTGCTGGCTTATTGTGTCTAAAAAGACATACTCAGCCACTTGTACGCATGCCCTCATGCGTACGCATGCCCCACATTTTAGCACGGTAAACACGATAAAACAATAGAACGAAGCATAGTAGTGGTCGCCCCTTGAGGGAAGACCGTTTGGTTGTTAGCTCTGCAGTATTTTTCCTTCTTTTTCTCTTTTTTCTTACTTTTTTCCGTCTTTTTTTCTTCTGTGTGCCCCTTAACATTGGCCAGACTTGGCATGTGTTTTGGTGGTCTTCGTTTTTCACTCTCTTGATGTAACTTGCTCTTTACTGTACTCTGTTCTTGTTTCTTTTCTTTTTTCTTACTTCTCTGTATCTTTGTAAATAACCTTATACTGCTGTGCATCTATCAAATGAAAACATTTTAACACTCACTTTTTCTTTTCTCTAATTACAATCTAAAATATGAACCCTTGTTGTTAACAGAAAGTTGTCCTTTAAGTGTTGAGTTTGGAAGGGAAGGTGTTTATCACTAGTTCAAGTGACAACACTGTAAAGATGATGACAATGTTAATCAACAACAGTATGTGAAGCTACTTATGAAATACTACTCAAGGGGGCAGCCATCTATTCAGAAACACCCCTACTTAGAAACACCCCATTCAGAAATACCCCCACTGAGGTTAGGGTTAGGTGACACCAGTGTTGTTTTTGGCAGGCATTTTAGATTTAGTCTTAGTCTTAGTCTTTTTGACGAAATGCTTATTAGTTTTAGTCAGATTTTAGTCATTTATATCCTTGATAGTTTTAGTCTAGTTTTAGTCGACTAGAACTCGAAAGGTTTTAGTCAAGTTTTAGTCGACGAACCCTCACAATGGTTTTAGTCCAGTTTTAGTCAATAGTTTTAGTCAAAAAGAAAAATGTGTCTTTAAATAAATAAATTAAGTATTATCCATTGGAATCAAAGTTGACAGGTGCAATTGAATTCATAATGTATATGCTAATGACAAGTTTATATTACACCTGCCCCATCCTATTTATATGCACAGTTCACACAGGAGGCAATTGTAATATAATAGATAGATAGATAGATAGGCCTACCTTTATTATCCCAAGGATAATAAAGGTAATATAATAATATAATATAAGAATACAGTATCCATGGCCACTGTGCTGTCTGTACTGTCTGTACTGTAGTCTCACACACACACACACACAGACACACAGACACACACACACACACACACACACACACACTCACACACACACACACACACACACACACACACACACACGGTACTGTTGAGTTTCAAGGATTTACAAGTGACGTCACAGTCATACGCGACGTCGGCCGCCGCTGACAGGAAACAAACAACCCCTACGTCACTAACGTAGCCTTTGAGAATAGCACCGTTCGCTATCGCGTAGCCTACCGTTCTCCGCATCCAGCGGAAAAAAAGTTTGCATGCTTTAAAACAAACAATCCAATTAATTTACGTCTGCTTAAACAAGCCAACATTAGCCTGATGCTTAGCGCCAGATGTTATAGAAAACGTTGAGGAGGGATTAGTAGGAAAGTGACCACGGCGGGTCCAGTTGTCAATGGGAAAGGAAATCAACTTCTCTTCTCTTCTCAGCAAAGCAAATGATTTGTTAAAAGGCTTGTGCCGTCAGCTTACCGGATTGGAATAGCAGCGCTCCGTCCGTGGTACTGTAAGTAAGCCTGCATTATTTCCTGGATTGTAAAATAAATCCATATCGTGTCTTATTTTCCGACGACCGAATCTATTAATTGATGTTGACGCTGCTGCCGCGAGGCAGATACGGGGTCTTTACTCAATCAGATGATTAGCTTTCATTTGCAAATAGAAACTTAGTAACATTCCCAGCTGTAATGTGTGCAACTTCTTGACCACAACAACAAACTACACGTGTGTTCCTGCCGACATCCCAGCCAATCACAGAGTCTGTCGCTATATGCGTCCTAGAACGTTCCATATGATTGGCCACTACTCCTCCATTGAAACAACTACAATAATATTGATGGCTTTCATGCATGTTTATTTAACGTCGTCCGATAGACCAGATGTTCGTCTCGTCTTCATTGCGTCAACGAAAACACACATTCGTCTCGTCATATTTCCGTCAGACTTGTGTTTAGCTCGTCACGTTAACGTCACGTCATCGTCGTGAAAAAAAGGGGCGTCAACGAAATCATTTTCGTTAACGTCTCGTCAACAAAAACAACACTGGGTGACACCTCTGTTTAGAATAATGGAAGTCAATCTTCTGAATAGAGGTGTTTAACCCATTTGAGTAGTCCCCTAGATTAGCACCCGCCGCAGTGGTGTTCGGTAAGAACTTAACCGAGACGTCAACCCTAATGCTTATAGATGATGGATCTCTCTCTCTCTCTCTCTCTGTCTCTCTCTGTCTCTCTCTGGCTCTCTCTCTCTCTCTCTCTCTCTCTCTCTCTCTCTCTCTCTCTCTCTCCAGTTCATGGTGGTTGGACAGGATGGTCCAGTTGGAGTCAGTGTTCTACTTCCTGTATCCCAGAAGGCCGTGCATCGACCAGGACACGTTCTCGTTCCTGTACTAACCCCGCCCCTTCCTCCTCTGGCAACAGCTGTGTTGGAGACCCCAAAGAGACGGGACGCTGTGATCACATGACTTCCTGTCCAGATACCACACTGATCACATGACTTCCTGTTAGGTACCACACTGATCACATGACTTCCTGTTAGGTACCACACTGATCACATGACTTCCTGTCCAGGTACCATATAGTCTCGCGTGGCCAGACTGTTGACTCCGCAATTTGCAAATGCTCCCGGCATACAGTCTGGGGCACGGAAATAGAAACGATGAGTGCGAGATAAAGCGGATGTGACGCAACCACTCCCTTGGTGCAGTAGCAATAACAAGTCCTACTGGAAGCGTTAAGTCTCCTTTGAATATTTCTGGGGGCGTTATTTTGTCTTTCTCTGGTGTTGTTGGTGTCACCTCCATGATGTTTTCAAACGTTTTCTTAAACTATACAACCATAACAAGAATAAGCAGCTCGAATGACTTTGTCTGAGCTATTGTGTTTCTGTTATGTTTCCAATGGGACTACAGTTCAGTGCAGCACTGGCTACTTCCGATACTCGCCGTTCGGGAGCTGCCGTTCCAGACTCTATATAGTATTCGGAGATTGTGGAATAGTTGTCTGGCTATGTGAGACTAGGTACCATACTGATCACATGACTTCCTGTCCAGGTACCACAATGATCACAAGACTTACCAACGGCTGGTGTTGAGTTCTAGGTTAATAATCTTGGTGTTGAGTTCTTGCCTCGGTCAATAGGCTAAGTGTTGAGTTCTAGGTTAATAATCTTGGTGTCGAGTTCTTGCCTCGGTCAATAGGCTAAGTGTTGAGTTCTAGGTTAATAATCTTGGTGTCGAGTTCTTGCCTCGGTCAATAGGCTAAGTGTTGAGTTCTAGGTTAATAATCTTGGTGTTGAGTTCTTGCCTCGGTCAATAGGCTAAGTGTTGAGTTCTAGGTTAATAATCTTGGTGTTGAGTTCTTGCCTTAGTCAATAAGTTAAGTGTTGAGTTCTAGGTTAATAAGCTAAGTGTCGAGTTCTAGGTTAATAAGTTAAGTGTCGAGTTTTAGGTTAATAAGTTAAGTGTCGAGTTTTAGGTTAATAAGTTAAGTGTCGAGTTTTAGGTTAATAAGTTAAGTGTCGAGTTCTAGGTTAATAAGTTAAGTGTCGAGTTCTAGGTTAATAAGTTAAGTGTCGAGTTCTAGGTTAATAAGTTAAGTGTTGAGTTCTAGGTCAATAAGTTAAGTGTCGAGTTTTAGGTTAATAAGTTAAGTGTCGAGTTCTAGGTTAATAAGTTAAGTGTTGAGTTCTAGGTTAATAAGTTAAGTGTTGAGTTTGGAGGGGGTGGTGTTTATCACTAGTTCGAGTGACAACACTAGACTTACTCTCTGTGAAGATTATGCACAATGGGAATCACTAGCAGTATCTGAAGCTACTGAATGACTGTTTATTTATCACTATGTGAAGCTACTGAATGACTGTTTATTTATCACTGTGAATCTACTGAATGACTGTTTATGTATCACTATGTTAAGGTAGTGAATGACTGTTTATTTATCAATATGTGAAGCTACTGAATGACTGTTTATTTATCACTGTGAATCTACTGAATGACTGTTTATTTATCACTATGTTAAGGTAGTGAATGACTGTTTATTTATCACTATGTGAAGCTACTGAATGACTGTTTATTTATCACTATGTGAAGCTACTGAATGACTGTTTATTTATCACTATGTGAAGCTACTGAATGACTGTTTATTTATCACTATGTGAAGCTACTGAATGACTGTTTATTTATTCTGCGCTCAAGGACATACTTTTAGGGCCTACCTAATAAACTCCTTGATGCGGTGTAGTTTTGCTTTTGAAAAATGTGTTTGGTATATGCATATTTTAGTCGTACTCGTAGCGACTGGCAAGACTACACTAGGCTACTCGAGCATTTTAATAGGGATTGAGGAAACAAACGGAGAGAACGTGTGGTTACGCTGTAACCTAGGTTATCTGAGTGAAGAGACCATCTCTACACTCGAACATATCAAATGTTCATTTATATGTTTGGGGTTAACCCCCACCTCGACGTGGATTATTTCTTTAAGACACTCCAGGGTCACCTGACCCTGGCACGCACGGGCTATAAAAGGCCCAGGTGTGCGTGATCACATTGATTTAATATGATCGACAATGCCGCTTCTGAGCGACCTCCTAGTGTAGAGATGGTCTCTTCACTCAGAGAACCTAGGTTACAGCGTAACCACACGTTCTCTATCGTATCGAGACCATCTCTACACTCGAACATATCAAATGTTCATTTATATGTTTGGGGTACTCTTTAAGACACCTCGTGAAGAAGCGCAGCAGTCCCAGAACCCCAAAGCCAACACCAGTGGGCTCTGACCCAGCACATACTGAATTTAGAATATTTACAATCCTGTGCAATTTAAGGTTAGGTAACATAGCCCCTGGGGCGGTTAGACCATCAGGTTGGACCATCAGGTCAACCGCCGCTAGATGCTCGGCATAAGACGCTACCCAGAGCCTGGCCCCGCAAGATGCTAGGGGTAAAGAGCAGCTCGAGCCAGCCTGCCAGATGCAAGGCCGACTCGACTGGTGAAGGCTACGGCGACACCTACCGCTGGGTGGCACGCAAGACCGACTCCCTGGAGGGAGCGGAAGCAGCCCCGCCAGACAGTAAACCCGGGTGAATATCAATATAGTTGACCAAGTCGCTGCTGTGCTGACCTCTGACAGAGACGCACCATTCCACAGCGCCCAGGAGGCCGCCATCCAATGGTTGGAGTGGAGTGTACCTGCACTCCTGCCTGCTTGTAAGCCTGCTGACTCACTTCTGTGATCTAGCCTTAGACATGTGGTCTGCCCAAGCACTCATGCTTAAGCACCTGAAGAGCTGGTTCGTTACACTGTGGGCACACGCGGCCCTGATGAACGACTCTAATGCTCTTAACAGGGCGGAGTGGGGACCGACTCTGTCTCTGTACTCTGTCTGTCTGTCTGCATGTCAAAGAGAGGACAGCCCAATCACCTGAGTGAGTTGTGCCTTTGAGAGCACCATGGGGAGAAAGACCGGTTTGGAGTGAAACCTTACTACTCCCTCATCTGGCCAGACCTGCCAAGACCCTGATGGACTGATGGAGCTTGCAACTCCCCAGTTCTCTGTGCAGATGCGACAGTCGCTAGAATACTGTCCTGCATTTCAGGCTCATTGACTCATGGAACTTAAGGGGGCTTGTTATAGTCTCTTCTTTTCTGTACTCAACAGAGTCACATACAGTTATGCTGTAACATTATGTCACAGTCAGTGGAGATTCAATTTAATTACTTAAATAGAATCACTGTGTAGCAACACTGCAACCACAAGGACTGGTTGGTAGACCATAATCATCTTGAAATGATTGTAAAGGGTCAAGGTGCCACACCGACCATTCACGGTGACCGTGTACTGTATGTACTGAGCGTAACTAAGCACGGTAACTTGTGAGTGACTCAGAGTAGTCCTTAGAGCTACTGCCATACACCTTACTTGAGGTCTTGTATGAACCAAGTACAATGGGACCACAAGCAACAAGCCTAACAGCTTCCTTGTGGTCCTAACCCCTTTTAATTGGCCTTGTATCAGTGTACTGTCAACCCAAGTTGTTTTCAATTCAAGAACTTGCTGATCTAGCTCACAGCACAACACAGTGTGATGTTTGATGAGACTGTAGATCGTTCGGCTACATTGTAACCCTTGTTCCCATGAGGCTGTGTGCCACGTGGGATGTACATGCATGCGTTCCTGTTGGGGCTGGCCATCCTGCCCGCCTATACAGTATGCCTGCTTGGATTGTTTCACAACCCAATGAGAGAGCCCAGTCTTGGAGACCATCCGCCCAAGGCAGTTAGGTCTATACCTACCCTTGAGGGCCAACAGGCCCAACAGTGACTGCAACCCTGCTTCAACACCTTAAGGAGGGTGGGAAGGATGCAGCCCAATCGACAGACTGGCTCGTACTCTGATCAGGCCAAAGGGCGGAACGCAGGGATCGGCACCAGTGCCAACCAAGCGTTGCCATGTAGGAAGCGGCAGCGTCCCTCATGCAGCGTCCCTCAAGCCTCTACAGGGACATTCTTTTAGCTGTCACAGGTACAGCAAGAATACATCCCTAACAGCCGGCGTAGCCGCGCGGCTAACTTGGGATGAGGAGGGAGCTCTCTCTGTGGCCTCATACCGACCAATGCCGGCTCCTGCCACGCAGAATTACGCCCAGGTGTGGAACCTGTATGGAGCATTCTGCTTCCCCCTAACAGTCTTGGCATGCTCCGCTGAAACGGACGGAACTAAACCGCCAGCAATACGCCTGTATGGTGCCTGACTGTGATCGACAAGGAAAGCACTGGCCACATGATCAGGAGAGCCGGGCCACAATGAGCGCCGGAGCTGCCACAAGCCCCAGAGGGCCACAATTCCAAGTCTCTCAACTGAAAAATGGGAGGAGCGAGCCCTGAGGGTAGCCCATCCCACTGGAGCAAGGGACAGAGTCCCTGCCTTGGCCTTTAACACTTGACGAGGAACCCTGCGGACTGTGAGAGCTGCTCTTGGCGAGGCGCCGGCCTAGGTGCCCAAATTGCTCCAGGAGCCTGGCCACATTGTTGTGACACTGCTCCTCTGAGCAGACACACCAACCAGCCGGTCATCCAATATAGGATGTGAAGGGTATCCTGACCCCAAGGTCCCAGGACTGCGTGCCCCCGCAACCTGTGGGGGGCAGAGATCTGCAGAATGGGAGGACCCCGAACTCAAGGGTACTGTCGTCTAAGACAAACCTGAGGTAACGCTCCACCCGATTGCCCATATATGGGCATATCGGTTGGATATACTGTAGGGACATCCGACTCACAGTCTTAGCCACATACGTTTGTTTGGGTCTGATGTCATGATGACACCGTTCGTCATGGTGCCACAGTTCACCTGTGCCACATCAGCCCGATGCCCATATATGGGCATATTGGTTGCTGAAGCGGAAACCCCCGCAGAACCCAAAAGTAGATTCTATGGCTATGTGTCATGGTCATGCTAGGACTGTGGTCTGCCGACCAAACAGGCCATGCTACACTCCGCCAGGCTCCGCTGTGCTCGCTGGACATGGCCCCACAGCAAGACTACACCATGGCCTAACCATGGGTGTGTGAGCTGACACCGTCAGCCATACTCTGTATGGTGTGTGAAGTGACTGCCCAATCTGATGGGAACGCCTCTCTTCCCCTCTTCTTTTGAAGGGAAGTTGCCTGCGTATTCTGTCTGCGCGCTGATAGAACAACCATCAGTTGTGCAGATGACAAAGGCACAGTATCAGCGTTTTTGTCTGCGAGCAGACCGAGCTACACCACAGTCGCGTGGACCAACACCGTCGGTGATAGACTGTATAGTGTGCTACGAGACCAACCTAGTGTGTTCTACCTCTGCTGACGGGTAAATTAGCGAACCGCTAATGGTACGTCCAGAGAGAACTACACCGCGTAATTAATGGCCAACTGATTGCCTCAGTTTGTTTTGATGCACCTACTACAACTGAGCTTTGACCACAATCCCCAGAGGAGCGCTCAACGCTGACTCTCTGAACTGCACAATGCAGTGGATTACAATGGTTCCACCAAGCTTGTAGTGGTTTCCCTGCAGAAACTGCAGGTCAAGAGGTGGAGCCAGAGCCTGAGCTTGGCTCCCTCTTCTGTCACTGAGGCAGGAGTGTGAATATTCACAGACTCGTATACATCAGGCAGGGCGAATAGCAGAGTGGGGCCATAGCCTGAGCTTGGCTCACCTATCACTGCTACCCTGTGACGTTTAGTCTGTTGGTCTGGATCGGGCCTTCCAACAGCAGGCCCGTAGCCTCCTAGACCAAGCTGGCAAGATGAGGTAATTTGTACAGTAGGCGGGATCCTCACAAGCTGCTATGGCCTGACCAGGCAGGACACGCATTGGTCACAGCCACCTCTGGGGGCACAAGCCCACATGCAGCACCAGAGAAACCACCTGCTGTTTTCATCTCCAGCCTAGGTATATATATATAGGTATATATATATACAGTATACATCTATATTGTATATATATGTATACATACATACAAATATATGTAATCGTTTAAAATGGACGTCCATATGAAACTCAATGTCCAGCCGTTTAGGCTACTTGTGTATCCAGCAGAGTTCCCCGTGACTATCTCCCTCTGGGAGAGATTGCACCTGAACTCTACCGCTGACCTGCGGTGCTATAACACACACTCTGACATTAAGCTCAATGGAGTGCTCCAAACTTCCATGTTTATACTAGAGTCACCCATATTTCGTACACTGACAATGTGTCCCCATTATAGTGTTCTTATTTTGGTTGTAATCTCAGTATACTTTGTGATACTGATTTAATATGACACTATGTATGGAACATTAGGAATCCCACTAGTACTAGTGGATCTCAAATGTTTTATTTGGGAGGATCACCATACTCTGAGAGTGTACAAATGGAACAGACCTGTTATGTTTATTCAGGGCCGGCTCTGTGTGTTCTGGTAAAATTTTGCCAAAGGCAAAATTAATTTATACCACAAGCCAGCTGGCAACCCCAGGTTTGTACATAACATATTTTTATACGTTATATTATTTATTCCATTGTTTGGAATAAATGTTTGGCCCATGCTGAGAATGAGGACTCATAGGAATTGTGATTGCAACTTGAAGATGATGCCACAATACAGCCTGCATGCCTCAACAAATCAAGGCAACAGGTACATGGGACTCCAATTGTGCCTTCTTGATTTTGTTAGCCTGGACAAATCGAAGCAAAGCCCCTAACAAAACAATGTCCTCTGACATTTTGCACACAGTACTGGAGTGTTTCCAAACACCTTGTGGATATTTAACTTAAAATGGGGACACATAATGTTGCCATTATTCCCACAGCCTTGCATTGGTGAGACAAGGCAACAGTTACCCCATGCTCCGTGCACTGTGACATGCTGGAGCGCTTCCTTGTTGTTCTTTGTGACCATGTTGCGTTAGTCTAGCGTCTAACAGTAACCAACGTTATGGTGTGTGAACGACCAGGGATGTTTGACTGTCTGACAGCCTCAAAACAATTCACTAGTCGCGTTAACCAGCGCCGCCGCTGGCATTACAACTGTTGTGGATAATAATGAAGACTGCCCAGTCTGAGGGGAGATGTCTGCGCGCTCTGACCAGTGACGGGACAGAACTACACCAGCCCCACCGCGTGAACCAGCGTCAAGCCGCCGGTGATACGAGAGAGCGGTGCTTCGCAGACAACTCAGTAACAGTAGCTACACTACAGTCACGGAAACTGGCGAGAGCCGCCAGCGATATGACCGTATACAGTGCGCTTTGAGGCCACCAGCTTGTTTTGTCTGCAAGCAGATAAACAGCCGTGAGACGCGTAAATCAGCGACAACCGCTGACAATACGTCTTTAAGGAGAATCACACCGCAATACGCGTAAGAAAGCGAAAAGCCGCTAACGATACGTTCGGTTTATGGTGTGTTCTCCCATGGCCAACTGATTCCCACAGTTTGTTTGTTATACTCACTACAACGAACCATGACAGCAATCCCGAGAGGAGCGAGTCAACATCACCAGCTCTCTGACTACAACTGCAGTCAGTGGATCACTCTGCTGCCAAATCGTAAGTAGTTTAAAAAGTTCAAAAAATTCTGTATCTGTGATAGTGATACTTTCACTCTACACTGCTGTAGAGACCACGTCTGCCACTGCTGAGGTGGAGATCATAAAATCAATGTGATCACGCACACCTGGGCCTTTTATAGCCCGTGCGTGCCAGGGTCAGGTGACCCTGGAGTGTCTTAAAGAAATAATCCACGTCGAGGTGGGGGTTAACCCCAAACATATAAATGAACATTTGATATGTTCGAGTGTAGAGATGGTCTCGATACGATAGAGAACCAAATCAAAGCGACGCCGCTTCTTCTAGTGGTTTCCGCGTTGGGCGCTTGGTTGGGCGGAAACCAAACGGCCTGTTGTGAACGAACACCAGGCTTTCCCCCAGAAAGCCTGGTAGGCGAGGTTACATCCACTCTAGCCCAGGTGCTGGACAAACGGCAATACAAGAGAAGGATAGAGTCCGCAACACTGGTAATACTCAGCTCTGTTTCATTGCTTCAACGTTTCCATCCGTTTAGATCTTCTTCAGGAATAATACAGGGAAATGGGTGTGTGTCCTTATAAAGGCTTCCACAGTGATTGGCTGTAACAATGAGTGGTGATTGAAACCACCCATACCAATCAGGCCATTTCTCCAGTAACAAAAGTCAATAATAGACACAAGCCCAACAAGTTTGCATATATACACATGAATATTGCATATAAAGAAATACAATATACCAGTAAGACTCCCTAATCGGGAGATAAGCGACCGTTGGTCGCTTATCTCCACAAATAGGCCAAAAGTTTGTTTTACCAATTATTACACTCTATGTGAACATTTACATCAACAAATCCCAAGTACTATGCAGAACGACCCATTTCAAGTTTTTAATGTACAACAATATTTAGAAAATAGGTCTACAAGCTCACAATGCTACGCATTGTCCTCGTCCCTTATATTCCCATAGGTTATATGGAGATCTCAGTGTTTGTCAGTCCTTGTTCATTTATGCCCATATATGGACATCTCTATATCTACTGTAACAGTCCTTGTCCCTTTATGCCCGGAGATCTCTTAACTGTAAGTCCTTGTCCCTTTTATGCCCATATATGGATATTCCTGATGTCATCAGTATATGAACATATATGGGCTTTCTGATATGCCCATATATGGAGATCTCTTAACTGTAAGCCCTTGTCCCTTTTATGCCCATATATGGATATCCCTGATGTCATCCGTATATGCCCATATATGGGCTTTCTAATATGCCCATATATGGAGATCTCTGTATCTCCATATATGGGTATAAAAGGATACTTCAGGTCTGACATCAGGTTTGTTTATATTGGGTTGCTAGGTTTGACATCACAAACTCCATGGGCCATCTGACCTAGAAATCTATATTTGGGCATAGATGACTCATCGTGACCTCATCATGATTTCAATCGCTATAAAAGGACTCTCAGTGACATACACTCTCCACAGATAAAGCAGTCAACCAGCCTACCAGTCAACCCATTCTTTGATTACTTTGTACAACTAGATTAACTTTTCAATGGCATCCCCACTGGAATTGACTGAAATGTACGACAGACAATGCCGGTCTTATACCAGGAAAGAAGCATTTCTTCGACTCAGACCTTATCGCCAGGGTTGGCTTATAGCAGCTGTCGGTAGATAATGCCGGTCTTATATAAGGGTCATTTGTGTACGGTGTGATTTGCCATGGTTACTCATTGAAGTTGAATCTCCATATATGGAGATATCTACGCATCACACTAAGTCTGACCTCACCAGCCCATATTTGGGCATGAGCAACTTATGTCTCCATATATGGAGATATGATGACATCACACAGTCCTCAGCCGATGATGTGGCGTGATGTCATACAATACACAAACGAGCCCAGATATGAGCAGGGCAAAGGTGTGACGTGTGACGTGTGACCGACCGACCGACCGACCGACCGACCGACCGACCGACCGACGGCCGGTGGAGGTTTTGATACCAGTAAGACTCCCTAATCGGGAGATAAGCGACCGTTGGTCGCTTATCTCCACAAATATCACAACCTCCACCTCTCACGTCATACGGGTAGCCATAGTTACACCTGGAATGTTGAATCTCCATATATGGAGATAACCTACGCATCACACAAAGTCTGACCTCACCAGCCCATACTTGGGCATGGACGACTTATATCTCCATATACGGAGATGGCCATATATGGAGATACGATGACATCACAGAGTCCACAGCTGATGATGTGGCGTGATGTCATACAATAAACAAACAAGCCCTATATACTGATGCGATACGATGACATCACTGAGTCCACAGCTGATGATGTGGCGTGATGTCATACAATAAACAAACAAGCCCTATATACTGATGCGGAGATATGAGCAGGGCAAAGGTGTGACGTGTGACGTGTGACCGACCGACCGACCGACCGACCGACCGACGGACGGCCGGTGGAGGTTTTCATAGTAAACTGCTCCCTGACGGTCGCAACTAAACTGCGACCTTACGGTCGCAATAAAATATACAAAAATAGTAATCAGGAACAGGATCAAGTATAGGACACAAATAAGTACCAGTTAATCACAGTTCATTTCAGAATGACTTAATATTTCATATTTCGTTTTGTTAAAAAACACAGGCCCAGACTTGCTGGTAAGGTAGCTGGGGCCAGAGAAGAATTTCTCACCACTACTTGTGTCCTATAGCGTCAACAAATGACTATATGAGAAAATATTGAATAAGAGGACTAGTAGGTCTTCAGGAGGAGTCCTCCATCATCAGAGTCCCTAACCTAAATACAGCCATGTGTCTTTCTGCAACGAAACACCCCAGCACAATAATATAGTGACTGATAAAGGGAAATGACTGCTAGAAAATGTTACATTAAAACATGGTCTTAAAGTGACCTAGTTTCCCTTTAAATGTCAGAAACCTAACATTCCAAATGCTGAGATTGAGAATCCACAACAGGTGGACCTTTAAAAAAAATGGCTCATATGGTTGTGGATAAAGTTACTCATAAAGCATCTTAACCAGAGATGGTTGAGGATAAAGTTACTCATAAAGCTTCTTGTACCAGAGAGGGTTGTGGATAGAGTTACTCATAAAGCTTCTTGTACCAGAGATGGTTGTGGATAAAGTTACTCATCAAGCTTCTTAACCAGAGATGGTTGTGGATAAAGTTACACATCAAGCTTCTTAACCAGAGATGGTTGTGGATAAAGTTACTCATCAAGCTACTTGTACCAGATATGGTTGTGGATAAAGTTACTCATAAAGCATCTTAACCAGAGATGGTTGTGGATAAAGTTACTCATCAAGCATCTTGTACCAGAGATGGTTGTGGATAGAGTTACTCATCAAGTTTCTTGTACCAGAGATGGTTGTGGATAGAGTTACTCATCAAGCTTCTTGTACCAGAGATGGTTGTAGTGAGATTAAGGACCCTAGAATTTAGCTCTTAATCCCAGCTCATATTCCTTTATAAAGTGATAACGGCACCATCTTATGCTCAGATGGTAAGTGGCACTGAAGGCAAACACTTTAGAGGTTTAAGAGTCGCCAGCATATTTAACACATGGGGGAGTGTTTATGTTCAATGTGGTGACGTGCTATTATGAACCTTGACTTAAACAATCGTAGGGAATACTGTTTAGAGGTGGTCAGAACATCTTTTAAGCACAAACAGAAATGTTGTTTCTTTTTTCTTTTTTTTTGCCACAAGACAAAGCGCACCTCCTCACAGTCCTCAGTGGCTTCCCAGCGCGGGTCCATTTGGTTGTATAAGGACACAGCAGATTGACTCGGCCACATCTCAGTGAATTTTAAATTTCCTCATATTACTTGTGAGGTGTACATTCTTGTTCTGTACCAGCCTTGGCTGTATTGTCTCCCTATATTAACTTATGCCTTAACCCTGACTTATGGGGCTTTCTTATCCAATATCCATCAGGCCGATGTTTCTTATCCAATATCCATCAGGCCGATGTTTCTTATCCAATATCCATCAGGCCGATGTTTCTTATCCAATATCCACCAGGCCGATGTTTCTTATCCAATATCCATGCACACTTGTGGCCATCAGGCCGATGTTTCTTATCCAATATCCATGCACACTTGTGGCCATCAGGCCAATGTTTCGCTTTTGCTTGCTTCCTTCTTTTTTTGTACACGGCTGGTACCAGATAGGAAAGTAGGAATCCAAAGGAGTATGGGGAGTTTTTGAAGCGGTGAAAGCCGCTTCCAATGAGTGGTGGCTTTGCGTGTCCCATGTCCATATATGTGTCCCAGCACCCCCAGCAGCTAGTCATCTCGGGGACTGTCATTATTCCCTGTAGCCAAAATGATTTTTTTTTTTTTTTTTGCTCTTTTTTTTTTTATGCCACAACAGCATCTCATAATATCTAGGCTACATTTCACTTAAACGCCAGAGCTTAACTCTGCATGTAAATAAGACTTTTTTTAATTAATGTGAGAGATCGGTACATAATTCTGTTAGTCCTCCCAGTTTATATTAGCTAAAATGCTAACTAGCCAGCCTTTGTTAGCCGTTTGTAGCCAAATGCGGTAATATCGGGACTCCATTACTTAGCGAAGCAACCCACAGTATTTATCCCATTAATTTAATGCCACGTGTGTTCCAAATGAACAATTATTAACCACGTAATGTATGATTTTGTGTATTATTATTTATTATTCTTCCGCCGTTCTTGACTTCCGCTGTTTCTTCTTCTACGCTGGTGAAATGATCCTGGAGCGGCCTGGAGACGTCTGTGACGTATGCTCCGGTGCGGAAGCTTCCTTTGTCACTGAGTTAGCTTAGCATTGAATAGATCAGTGTCGTCCTAAACTATCTAATTCTAACGTTCAGGGTGTTTGTTTTTTTGGACAATAAATTGACAGCCAAGAAAACATGGATGGAATGCAATCGTTCACTCGCCGTCGGAAAGTTGACTTTAGAGTAGACTATTCTGGTTGACTGGCTATGAGTGGCTAACGGCTAACGCTAGCTAGCGTTAGCTAGCGCTAGCTGCAGCGCTAGCTGCAGGCTATAAACAAATAAAACGTGACCCAACTCTATTGTTGCTCTCTTCTACAAGCTCACAACGCGAGGCGGTTAAACCTGTAGATTGTGTTTTATTATCAGGTCAAATAATCCTTCTGGCTGAAGTTACACAAACACTGATTATGCTACATTTAGCACAGTTAGCCCTGTTGCACACGTAATAGGTTCACTTCAACCTCGTGTTGAGCAGTTAATCCTATTTGCTACGTACGTCTACAAAAACCTTCATATTTCAAAGATAACGTGCTTACTGAAGTCTCACAGATGTCACAGTATGGTACGCTCAAGCAGAATTACCCGTATCTTTCGTATTGTTTAATAAACTGCATTTTAATCCGATCAGATGCCATTTTCTGTTGTTTTTCAGCCATGCGACCCCATCGGTTGCGAGGTGTACTGCACTTAGATACATTAATACCTTTTTAAGGAAACGACGACCGATCGGATTAAAATGCTCCTCATTAAATAATACGATCATTACGGGACATTCTGCTGGAGCGTACCCTATGGTGACATCTGTGAGCCTTCACTAAGCAATTTATCTTTGTAATCTGACCGTTTGTGTAGACGTATGTAGCAAATTGGTTAAACTGCTTCACGGTTGGCGCACTGTAGCGTCTTTACATTTAGCCCAATAATGCTTGAGATGCTGTTGTGGCATTATCTTTTTAGAGAGCAATAACTAAAGTTTAAAACATACATAAACCACTTTAGCCCTATGTTATACCAAGGCTATTTGAAAATAGACGATCTACAAGCTCACAACGCATTGCGGTGCGACGCGTTGTGAGCTTGTAGATCTGCTATTTTCAAACATTTTGTACTTTTACTTTTGGTACTTTAAGTACATTTGGATACCAATACTTTTGTACTTTTACTCAAGTACATTTTTTATTCTGGACTTTTACTTGTAACAGAGTGATTCTACATTGCAGAATTGATACTTTACTTTATTATAAAATGTTGGTACTTTTTCCACCACTGTGTAAACGTTTGTGTTCTCATGCCAATAAAGCTTCTTTGAATTGAAGATTGAATTGAAGATTGCTCCCCATGTGGCGGAGTCAGGTCATTGCAGGTTAGAAATTTATTTAAAACTTGAATATCTCAAAAGTACTATTTCAGCATGGCATCATTCTATAAGCCATATCTTCAAAACTGTTGGGTCAATCTCCACAACCAATATATCATTTTGTAGCTATGATCCCCAGCTTTCAAATGAAATGAAAAAATGAAAATGAAAAAAATTGCAATGACTGGCTCCTGGGGAGATTGGGACACATATGGTCATTTCAGTCCAGAATAAACACTTTTTTTTTAAACAAAATGTGTGTCCCATGTCCATATATGGTCATTTCAGTCCAGAATGAACAGGTTTTTTCAAAAACAAAATGTCTGTCACCTCATGTCCATATATGGTCATTTCAGTCCAGAATGAACAGGTTTTATCTGTCCGGTACGTCCAGAATATGTGTGTAGTGTCCGTCCCGGTCTGATGATTGGATACTTTGAGGATTGGTCAAGCTTCACATGACAATTCGGCCCTCCAGATAAAATCATTCATTCATTCATTCATTCAGAATATAAAGAATGTACAGATCACAGAGTTCATAACTCTAGAACACATAGAATAACAGTTCACCGCTTCACTTCGAACCGAGGTTTGATTTTTAATAAAATAAATACATAAAAATACCATTGACCACTCTTAGGCATCATGTCCCATATCTTGGTCAATTCTGAACTGATTTTTAAAAGAAAACATATTACTATTGCTAATCTATTATTCTATTGTCTCTGTACAGAGTCTGAGGATGTCAGGTTGGTGGGAGGAATCAGCCCAGAGGAAAGCAGAATCCATGATTGAGCCCTCATCTATTGCTCTTTTGTTTCTCAAGCCACAAATGAGACCAAGGTGATACAAAAAGGAGATCTCAGCCATTGCTCCTGTTTCTCCTCTATTTCTGGGGAGCAACATGCCTCAGATGGAAGCTCTGATGAGCTCTACAGGAGATCTCAATAAAGTCTCAAATGTTGCTCAATTTAGCAGAATTGTTGCATCTCAAATTTAGCTCAGAGTTACATAAAAAGAAGCTCTCAATATAATCTCATTTAAAGCTCATTTAAGCCTTTTAGATACATCTCAGATTTGTCTCAGAATGATCTGTAAAAGAGCTCTCAACATATTAACTCATACAGGGCCAGATTTCCAAAATATGAATATGAATGTGCGCTTATAACGCCAGGAAATAGCTATTTTGTATCCCCCCAGACCACCTTAACCAGACCACCTTAACGAATGCACGTTCACCATACCATACCACCAGATGACCACTAGAGACCACCATACACCATACACTGACATGGTCCCATGTTAAGCCTGTTTAAATCCACATAACAGGATGAGACGCTGACTTGGTCCTCATTGACTTAACATGGACGGGCCGCCGGTCACCATTTCAGCTCAATACTGTTCAATTCGTGCTTGATCGTCTCAAACCACCATTGGTATGGGCATCGGGACGTATATAGATGCCACACAGAAAGTTTCAGAATCAAAATCCGACCTAGTGAAGCTACGTGAGGGTCGGATGGTTGCATTGAGGCTAACGCTAGCAGAGGCCTGTTGTCAACAGGAAGCCCTGGTTTAAAGGTGACGTCATAATCGTATCCTTTTTTTTCACGGTTTACGTGTGGACATTAGCTGAGGTAAGCTAACCATTTCGCTCCGTCTATAAACACATATTAAAAGCTTAAACAATGCTTTTATATAAAAGTCGCTCCGAGTCGCTCGGCACCAAACGCCATAGTGAACTAGTCGCTCGTAAAGTCGCCCGGCGCTAACTGAGTTAATCTCATTTAAATCACATTTAAGGCTCAGATTGGCCAGTTAATCTATAGCTGTAAATTAGATGCAGTATTCAATCATTCTCATTTGATCAGCCACATGCATGCGTGTTCAATTTGTGTTTAAGTTTACCTAATGTGTTGTCTTATGTAAAACACATTTTCTTATATTACTCCTTCAGATTGTATCACAATTTCATGCAAATCGGTACACACAGATATTTTTGTCCATCCCAATCGACTAAGATTTACATAAGATTGACAGGAGTGGCCCGAACAAAAGGCTGCTAAGATGCTGATAATACCATGGATACTTCTGTTGGATACTTCTTAGGGCTGTTCTATTGATACATCGATTGTGATATGAGACTAGATATCATCTGGAATCGTACTTATGCTCATTTTGATTTGGTAATAAGTTATTACTAATAACTTAAGATTTTTACATTATACATTCAAAAGTAGCAGATCGACAAGCTCACAACCAGTGGCTCTCGTCCTTTTCAGGCGGTGACCCCTCAAAATAATCATATTTGAACTGGAGACCCCCAAAAATAATCATGGAATTTAGGAGTTAAGCCTCAACTCCTAAATTCCATGATTATTTTCAAGTCAATTACATTTATATAATTGACTAAATGTAATACCTTAACTGTTAAGGTATTACATTTAGTTTGACTCGGTTTCACAGATACATGTGAAAACAGCAGATCTACAAGCTTACAATGGCATTGGTGCCATTTTTGAGAGACTATTAGATTAGATATCTTTATTATCCACAAGGGAAATTTGTTTTGCATATGCATATCAAGACATAATATACAATACAATAAAACACCCGGAAAAGTTATTATAACTATTAAAAGGTATTTAAAAGAAAGCAAAGTCCTCCATCCAGTGATGAAAAAGTCAGTGAGTGACCAGTAATTATAATCATGAAGCATTATGAGTGCTTATGCTGTAACTATAGTGCAAGCATATTACATTGCTTGTACAGTATGTGTGATCATAATGTTGAGTATTTATCCAAAACCATTAAATGTGGCTTTGAGAGTCATTTCTGTAATCTGGGTCTGAAAAAGATAGGCGGGGTGCCCAAGACAACAGCCAATGGAGAAACCTGACCATTAAATGGTTCTCATAATTAATGTTTGCCCTGAATCTCAAATAAACAAAACTGTGAAAAAAAAAGAAAGTGAGAAGTGGGTGAAACTAGCCAATGAGGAAGCAGCTTTCTCGGTGAAGTTACCACCAACAAGTGTGACCTAATATAAATAACAGAGGCGCAAGTTGGCACCTCAACAGAGTGTCAACTTGCCCACCCACATACATACAGACCGCACCGTACAGCACCGATCGCAGTGCTTTGAGACTAATGTTTTTTATTTTAATGTGTGTATTTGAGTAACTTTTCATTCATGAATGTAGTATGTGAAATCAACATTGTAAGCTAGCATGATATACTTTTTCTGAATATGCTATAAATAAAGCAAGCAAACAAGTCAGCATTCCAAAGTAAAGAGGCTACACCAAGTGTTGTGCAGTAAACACATCAGCGAATAAAGCCTGCACAACCCTCTGACTCTGAAGTGTAAAAATCATATGAAATACAGTAATTACATAAGTATAAAGTATAAACTTACTACTACAACAACTGATAGAGTTACACAAATGGAGTACATATTTCATTGAGGTTCTAGTTGAAGCACAGTTGAAGCTTTGACAACACACTTCACAAGCTGGACAATATACTCTCAATCACTAGAACAGTGAATGCAAACCAGCACTCGTAAGTTGCTAGTAAGATGCATATCTAAAAAGCTACCGACTATATATTGGGAGATATGCAAAACTTATGTTTTGTTATTCATGTCATATTATGTTTTGATACCGAATGTCGCAGTTAGCTATGAAAACGTCACATCTTTTCCTTCTGTTATACCTTAATTTGTTGACATTGTAACATAACGTGACATCACCTCTTCAAAGATCAAACCCTGGATATCCATACAGTACATGGAGATGATTGGATCATCACCTAGATCTCCATATGGAGCTGACCTACATCTGATTCCCAGATGATTCCCTGTTAGGGCAACCACACTAATAGAATCCCCTTTATGCCCATAAAAAGGGACAAGGACTGAGAGACAGATACTGACACGCACAGATGCATGTCTGGGGTCTCACAGCACACGGTTGGTTCTACAGAAAGGGATCTCCATATTGGCATAAAGGGGATTGTATGTATGATTTCAGACGTCATAGACGTCATAGGACTTTCACATAACGAGTAACAGAGTAAGCATGTCTGGGGTCTTACAGCACATGGTTGGTTCTACAGATGCCTCAATGTCCATAGCTGACCTCAATGTCTATGGCTGACCTGCCCATATGGAGATCCCTGATGTCATGGATCTCTATATATGGGGCTGACCAACACTGACATCATCAACTCTGCTTCATGTACAAACACAGATCACCCCCTAACCCCTTCCACCCCTCCCCCCTCCAACCCCCCTCACCTGCACCCTTACCCCCTCCTCCCCTCCAAACCCGCCAACCCCACCTCCCTCCTTAGTGTATATGTTCAAGTGTATATTCATATGTGACGTTCATGTGTGTTCACATGTGTGTTCAGCTCTATGTGAGAATGATGTCCTGTTCTTGAACCACAAGTATTCAATTAATGGGCATGTTAAAAAAATAATAAAAAAAAAAGTTAATAAAAACATTGTCTGATTTTCATTGTTTCCTATAAGCATGAGCAATATTTCCCAGTATTAAATAAAGTAGTTTTTTTTTTTTTACATGAATTTCAGCTAAATCAGCAAAAACGCCTAGCTCTTTCAGTGTTTAATGTGATATAGCAAAGCAGAAATGCAAACATTTACCATATATATCATATGAATTGTTTGGTATTGAGTCAAAGTCAATGTATCATGATGATTTGTTAAGTTAAAATTTACATTAGTGTTGTTTTTTTAAAACCAAATATCCCCCGGGTCAAAATGACCCGAACAGAACGAAGGTGTAGTGAATCTGAACAGAACTTAAGGGTTAAGTATTTCCAGTTTTCAGTACTTTTACTTCTACTCCACTATCTCAAAGGCAAATATTGTACTTTTACTCTACTACAATCATTTAAAAAAAAATGTTAGTTACTATTACTTTGATATAAATGATTATATTAGAAAACATACATCCACTTTAACCCTATTCTAACCTAGGCTATTTGAAAATAGCAGATCTACAAGCTCACAAGGCGTCGCATCGCGACGCATTGTGAGCTTGTAGATCTGAGAGGAAGAGAGACAGAGAGAGAGAGAGAGAGAGAGAGAGAGAGAGAGAGAGAGAGAGAGAGAGAGACTCTGATTGGCTGAGGCATACGTCATCATCTATTTCCAGCTATGAAGATACACTACGTCATCCCATCCTCAAGTTTGAATATAGGCGCCTCCCCTTCCCCAAGCGAGACTAGAGGGAGACGGTCCGACCGCCGCCCGTTGTTATTAATTGATATGGATTGGGAATCATATCCTCCTCTGAATACAGCATGTACAAGGAGCGACAGTCCAAAAAAGGTAAGATAATTTCATTATGTTTATAAATGTCAACACAGTCGTGGCTGTGGGCTCTTGGCTTGCAGCTAGCTAACATGCTACAGGCTAGCCTATATGGCTAGCAGAGGCTCGTTTGTTTTCACTAGCTCAGCTGTTGGTGACTGCTCTCCGGGCTCGACGTGGACGTGGACCCCCTCTTTAGCTCAAATGTAAGCCTTGTTGTGTTGCTCAGTTGCTAGTGAAAACAAATGAGCCATACATTTGTCTTCACTAGCAACTGAGCAACACAACAGACAACAAGGCTAACATTTGAGCTAAAGAGGGGGTCCAGTCCACGTCGAGCCCCAGGGGGTCCGCGGACCCCCTGGTTCCGGACTTTAGGGGGTCTGTGAAATTGCTTGTTTAAACAGTGTAAAAAAAAAAAAAAAAAAAAAAAAACAGGCTCATGCAATATGCATAGCATCATTTTAGGGGTCATTATGTTCTAGGCAATAGCAAAGCATTAAACTGGATGCATATTCAGAGGCTGTTATTAGTTGTGTATGTTTTTTTTTTTTTTTATATAAAAAATTGTATTTGATTTTATAAAAGACAATACAAGACGTAACAAGACAACACACACCAGACTGGAGAGCATATATAAACGAGTGGTAACCTATCATACAACAAAATACAAAAGTCTTATTTAAAAACACTTGGAACATTTAGGCCTAGGCCAACTTGAAGTAGTGAACAATAATATATAAATATATATATGAAATACAACAACTATACCAGTTATATTAATGCACATACAACCATATATATATATAAATACAACAACTATATTAGTTATATTAATGTATACATAACCATATATATATATACATATGTATATATATATATTGTAATTGATAATAATATATATTATAGCATACAGAGGTATACGAGATGTACAACATACAGAGTATCGCTATTTGATGTCATGGGCAGTCAGTCATAAAGAGTCAAGATGACCCGTAATAGGACCCCAGATATATTCATACAGGTATGTTGCAAGACTGTCCTGTCTGTGGCATCGCAGCCTCTCCAAATGTATCAATGATACAAATTCATTAAGCCATTTAGTGAAACTTGGAATGACAGCGGTCTTCCACTCGGTTAGAATAATTCGTTTCGCAATAAGTGTACCAAGCATAAGAGTCTGCTGTACCGCATACGGCAGAGCGAGAGAGGCTTCGGAGCAACCAAACAGGACAGTCTGTGCGTCAGGTTCGATATGAGTACGATATACATTGCTGTACCATGCAAAAATACTTTCCCAAAATGGAACGATCCTTGGGCACGACCAGAACGTGTGTCCCAGCGTGCCCTTGGAAATGTTGCATCTGTCACAAGTGTCAGAGACGGTTGGATACATTTTGTTCATTTTAACCTTGGAGTAGTGTAATCTATGGATCACTTTGAACTGGACAAGCTGCAATCTGGCATTGATTGTGCCTGAGTGGATTCTCTTCAACCCCTCGCTCCAGATCTCATTGGGCAGATCCACCCCAATATCAGCCTCCCATGATGCTTTAATGTGGTTTGTTGACGGAATAAATGATTTAGCAAACAATGAAACAAATTTGGATATGAGGTGTTTAGAATTAGGATGGTGTTTCATTAACGCATAGAAACAGTGTTCCTGGGGAGAGGTTTGAAAGTTATTACATTTATTTTGCACAAAATGCCTAACCTGTAAATAACGAAAAAAGTGGGATTGTGGAAGAGAAAATGCTTCTTTCAGCTCAGAAAAAAGATGCAAAATGGTTGTTAATATAAAGATCTGCAAAGGATATCAGACCCTTGTCCTTCCTTCGTAAAAGCTATCTGACTGCGAAGGAATAAAGTTGTGATTGAAACAAATAGGGGAATATAATGACATATCGGGAACTAAAAGCACTTTTTTTATCTGTTTCAATATTTTGATTGAATTTTCCAAAACCCAATTATCACCCAATAGGTGGGCTGGATAATCCCTGGAGGAAAACAGAAGAGCTGAAAGAGAGCTATTCTTCACTGCCTGAGACTCAAACTGGAGCCATATAGGAGCGTCGGAGGGAGACTGAAGAGGCTGGTTTTGCCAATAAATTAACGCTCTGAGATTGGTGGCCCAGTAGTAATGCTGAAATACAGGGAGGGAGAACCCACCTAGTATCTTAGATTTTTGTAAATGGCTCTTTGATATACGGTTAGTTTTGTACCCCCAAATAAAAGGCATTATTATTGAATCGATTTTTTTAAAGAATGACGTTGACAGCTTAATTGGGATGTTTTGAAATAAATACATGAACCTGGGTAGCGCAACCATCTTAATAGCGTTCACGCGCCCTATCATAGATAGCGGCAGTGTTCTCCAGTATTCAATGTCTGTCTTGAGTTTATCTATTAACGGAGTGAAATTATATTTAAACAAAGACAGTGGGTTCAAAGGGATAGATAAGCCCAGATATGTAAACGCATCTGTGGATATCTTAAACGGGAGGGACTGAAGATAAGATCGATATAGATTGTTACTAAGAGGGATAAAGGTGCTCTTTTGCCAATTAATAGAGTAGCCAGACAGTTTACCAAAATGATTAATTAGAGATAGAAGCGGGGGGAGGGATGAAGAAGGATCGATCATAAAAATGTATAAATCATCCGCGTAAAGGGAAAGTTTGCATTCCACGTTCCCTAATTTAATGCCTTTGATGTCCAAATGCTTTCTAATACCAATAGCGAGCGGTTCTAGCAATAAATTAAATAATAAGCTGCTCATACAACAGCCCTGCCTCGTCCCGCGTTGTAGCTTGAAAGATGATGATTTGTTGCCATTAGTCAGTATGGAAGAAGAAGGGCAGGTGTAGAGCATTTTTACCAATTTCAAAAAATAGTCACCAAATCCGTAGTGTCTTAATGTGGCATGCATATATCTCCAATCGATTTGGTCAAAGGCGCGCTCGGCATCAAGTGATATGACCACGGGTTTATCATCTGATTCATATTTGGCATACATCTATACTATAATTTTGCGAATGTCTGAGTGAGTGAGTGAGTGAGTGTCTGTCTGTCTGAAACAGCGTTTCTCCTCAGTGGCTGGAGCAATTGATCTGAAATCGCATCACCATTAGCATATGAACACACCTGACATAACTGTGAAGCCCGTTTGTCACTTTCACAAATCATATGCTGTATATTAGCATTTTTATGGTGTATCTACTATCTATTCTGCATCTAGCATGAGGCACATCTATTCTGCATCTAGCATGAGGCAAAATGTTTAACCAGCTCTGTGTGTGTGTGTGTGTGTGTGTGTGTGTGTGTGTGTGTGTGTGTGTGTGTGTGTGTGTGTGTGTGTGTGTGTGTGCAGGCAGGCGGGTGTGTGTGCAGGCGGGTGGGCGGGCGGGCGGGCTGGGGGGGGGGGGGGGGGACAGTATCTCTGTAGCCATTAAACGAAACGGGTTTCTTACATTGATGCTCCTACATCATGCAAGCACCAGTTAAAGTTACTTTCCATCCCTCATATACTGTGTGCACCCCATAACCCACACACTGCACATCATTTTGGAGCTCATATCTTTGAACGGGTAAGGGCTAGTTATGTTTAATAATCTACGAGTATTAAAAAAAGAAAGTCTGCCAGCCATAAATCCATTCTGATCCCGGTGTATAAGAGAATACATGTGTTTTGCTAACCTAGCTGATAGAATCTTGGCGACCACTTTCTGGTCAAAATTTAGAAGACTAAGAGGTCTATATGCTGATGGATCCGTTTCATCCTTCCCCTTTTTAGGTAATAGGCAAATATTGGCCTCATAAAGTGACTGTGGAAAAATGTTGCTATCAATAGAGTGTTTAATCATTCTGAGTAACAAGGGAGAGACAAGATCACTATAAGCCTTAACTCTTTTACTGCCACAGAATTTAACAAAAAGCTTCATCCACTGCCAGCTAAATTTGAGAATTGTCGCTCATCTTTGAAGGCCTACTGGAGAAAATTGGCTTTGACTATAAAGACAACAATTATATGGCAACGAAGAATAGAATGTCTACTTTGCAACAGAAAAAGATTTTGTGTTTTTATCATGTTCTATTCATTAGCTAGAAGCTGCTGAATATGGCCTAAAAAACAGCTCTTTGAGAACATAAAGCTGAGAAAAATGCATTTTTGTGAAGAAGACATTTTCAGGCAGAAATCTCTTATTGTTGGCTTCAGTAACATCACACCTATGATCAGTGGTTGTTTACAAACAAATTCAAAAAAATAAAAACAAGAAAAAGTGTTTTTTACACACTTTTAGTGTGTAAGAGCAGTAAGAGCAGTGCAGAACATTGACACAGTGACATGAGATTCAGCCTGAATCCTGCTTCAGCTTTCAGGGTTCTCTTTATCTCACACTTTTTAGGTTGAAGTACAGTACAAATGATTGTCTAGTTTTACGGGGGGTGGGCTGTAAGGTCGCAAGTGAATGACCTAGCTTTTCATTCAGCCTGCACAGGGCCTGGGGCTCCATTCTGTTTCACTACAGCCAGGCTCCTCCGGAAGGGCTACACCGAGTCTGCTGAACTCTGCACCCCTATACCACGTACACAAGCCTATGGTCGATCTGTAAATTATACAAATACATAATTACTATAAAATACATGAAAAATAGTACACCTCCAAGCTCACAACGCGTCACAGCAGAATGGGTGGAGGTTGGGGGCCTAATATTGTCATCAAAAGGCTGTTTTAGAAATTCTCTAACATTCTATGCACTTCACTGCTTACCACACAAATATATATATAAACTATATATATAGTAATTATGTAAAAACAGCATTCATCGTCTGGAGAGGGCACTTTTTACAGATGGATAAAAGGGCAGGGGCTCCAGCCCCCTTTGATGTCTATGTGAGCATGTGTCTGGTGCTAAGTCTGCTTTACAGAAAAAAGGTTTTTGTTCTTTACCTATCCTTGTCCTTGGACGACTACGATGTGGCAATGAAGAAGTAGGCTCATCATCGTCGACTCATCATCTAAAATCATAACCAGGAAATTATCAAAAGGTTTATATGTAAACAAATCAATTTACAATTTTGACATTTAGCAAATGACTTACAATAAGTTCATATGTAATACATAAAATGCAGATATAGTAAATAGTTACCATGCATTTACTGTCACAGTGAAATGCCCTTTATACCCTGTATGTATAATATATAAAATGTCACAATGCAACATAGCTCTGTTTACACAAAGCTGTACTCCATCCAACTGTATATATGTTCCCCATTTTCAACAGTTTTTATTTGTAACACTTGCTTTGGCAATGTAAACGTATGTTTTCTCATGCCAATAAAGCTCCTTTGAATTGAACTGAAAAGCTACATCATCAGCTACTGATGATGATGATGATGATGATGACGATAAAAAGAAACCTCTCCCTCTCTCACACACACACGCATCGTACGCACGCACACACAAACTAAGCCAATAAATCCTAAATTCCCATCAAATAATCCTAGTAGCTGTGCAGTGCACGTACACTACACGCGGTACGTGCACGCGCGTGATAGGAACTCCACGTGTGTCCTGTGTAGCGACAAAAACAAACGCAAGCACGTGGATCCTAGCTGCTCGGATCAAGTTACTGATCCGGTCCGGATACGGAAACATTTCTTGCATGTATGTGTACGTGTAAATAGCCGGATGCAGTAGGCGGGCTCTAGACCGGATCCCAATGTCGGAGTGGCAACACGTCGCAATGGAAAACCGTTACCCTACCCCATCTCACTGATCACTGACCATCCCCCCATCCCAGGCTTCCAGTTCCACACGGATGCTCTGTTATCACACAGTATACAACTATATACAGTATACAACTATACAATACATACATGCACTGGATTGGAAGTCTTACTTTGGACAGTAGAATCGTGGCCTCTGTTCTCCGAGGGGTCTCTACGCGGAAGCCATTCTTCATTGGCCAAATCGCCCAGTTCGTCTGTCTCTTCGCGGCGGTGGCGGCGGTACATGGGTCTCTGCTGCTGCGGCGATGTGAGCCCCCGGGCGGGGGGATCCATCCTACACGGGGGTCGAGCTCCGTCGGGATCGGTTTCCACAATATCACGAGGCTCTTGATCCACTTTTGGAACCCGGTTCTTCGCGACTGGCACCATCTTCAATCTTTTTATCTTCAATACCAACGGCTACAGTGATCTTTTTCTCTTCTTCATCATCATCATCATCATCATCATCATCATCATCACGACCACCACCACCATTCGTGGGCGCTGCCTGGTCCTGAGTCACCAACGCGGGTAGGTTTGTAATCCTAATTCTAACAAAGTTTGTTTCTATCCGTGGATCTGCTCTGCTGCTGGCTGCTGCTGCTGCTCCTCGGCCAGGGGGGGTGGGTCGCACTTCGGCGGAATGATACCAGCAAGTTGAGGCTGAGTTGGCCTAATACATCTCAATATTCTAGTACTGCTAAATACTACTACCTACTACAATTACTATACTACTAATACTATAAAACAACTGATTTCCGACAAAATGATCGCTTTTACCAACGTGTCTCTCTCTCTCTCTCTCTCTCTCTCTACTAACAAAAAAAACAATATAATCCCTCAAGGCTAGCAGGCGGAGCCAGGCAGGGGCGTCAATTGGGTATGGCAGGGGTATGCAGCTGCCATACCTTGGCTCCAGGGGGAAATAATAAAAATGTACTTTTCATCGTGCCTGTTGCTAAGGTATGGCAACATGCCTGGTGACACCAGTCATGTTGCCATACCTTAGCTTGTTCTGAACTGACGTCACTGGAGCCAGGACAGTCTGTTTACTTTTTTTTTATGACGCGGTTTCCGGCTGTCCTCAAAACGACCCGACGACCAATTATACATTGAAAAGTTGCGCAAGGACGTCTTTTATCATAATCCATAAAAAACATCAAACGAACGAACGGCCGTATTGGCCGTCCCCACTCTCTAGAATTGGGGCGAACAGGAACGTCCAAAGCAGTATAAGAGTTAAAGAAGTCTCCGCAATATCCATCAGGTCCAGCGGCCTTGCCGCTCGCAAGAGCTTTAATCGCCTCTTTGACTTCATTAATAGTAATTTCAGAATCGATGTCGGCCTTGGCGATATCATTTAATTTAGGTAAGTCGACAGATATCAGAAATGACTCGATCTCGTCGTCTGTTGCATTATGCTTAGCAGAATATAGCATTTCAAAATGGTCTTTAAAATAATTATTAATATCTTGCGGGTCAGTTAATAATTCACCAGTTGAGGATTTGATTTTAAGAATAGACCTGCTTGCCTGCGCACCACGCAACTGTCTGGCCAACAGTTTACCAGGCTTATGACCCTGTTCGAACTGTTTTTGTTTCAGCTTAATTATCTGTTTGCTAACCTGGTCACTCAGAATGGTGTTATATTCATATTTCAATTTCATGACAGAATACAGATCCCTCATTGACAAAGAAGATGTATACAGCCTCTCAGCGTCAGGAAGTTGTTGCTCAATTTCAGCAAGGCGTTTGCGCCTCTCTCTCTTTTTAGAAGCTTCATATGCAATTATTTTGCCTCTCGCCACGACTTTAAACGATTCCCACAAAATGGAGTCAGAAACATCACCGTTATCATTAAATGATAAAAAATCATTAATGGATGCTTTCATGTACTCATTGAAATTATTATCCTGCAATAGTAGAGAATTAAAGCGCCAGGGGAAAAAGGATTTAGGAAGTAACCATTTAAAAGTCATAGAGAGAGGGCTATGGTCAGAGATTAAGATTCCTTGATATTTTGTATTTAAAACATTAGCTATCAGCTTAGAGTCAATAAGAAAAAAATCGATACGAGTATATGATTTATGAGCATGAGAGGAGAACGAAAATTCCTTGTCAGTGGGATGCTGTATTCTCCATATATCAACTAAGTTAAATGATTTCATCAGGTTATGCATGGTACAAGCAGATTTGCTAGGCGGGGAAGGACGTGTTGACAAGCGGTCAAGATAACCATCCAAAAACATATTGTAGTCACCGCCAATAATCAGGTTTGTCAAGTTGGGATCAGGTAATAAATTAAAAACCCTCCGAAAAAAATCTGGATCGTCAGTGTTAGGACCATAGATATTAACACAAGTGATAGGAATATTATTTTACCAGAGACTATCAAGTATCTACCATTGGGGTCACTAATGAGAGAGGACAATTGAAACGGAACATTTTTACTAAATAAAATAGCAACACCTCTAGCTTTTGATGAAAAAGTAGATTGATAAACCTCTGAAAACCAATTTGCTTTTAGTCTAATTTGGTCAGATGGCTTGATATGAGTCTCTTGTAAGAATACGATATCGGCAGAAAATGATTTTAAATGAGCGAAAACCTTCCCTCTCTTGACTTGACTACCCAATCCATTTACATTCCAAGTGATACAAGTTAAAGGTGCAGTATTGAGGCCGTTATCACTCATAGTCATCACAGTGTTTTAAGACAAATGTGACTCGTATGATAGGCATAAGCTTACTCGCTTTAAATAATATGTAAGACATAGTGCAGATGCAGTCTGGTACACATAACATAAACCCCCCACCCACCCCCACCCTCCCCAAAAACCAAACAATTTGGCTATACCCCCACCCCCATAATCTAGATGAGACTACTAGGCCGTCGTATGGGTCTGTTAGGACCATTCAACGTCAAAGAATGTAGGCCCACCACCGTGAGAAAGTACATAAATATCAAACAAATCTAATTTATAATTAATCACCCTTATTGTGCAAAAATGAAATTAACTTAGAAAAGGAATATATATATATATATATATATATATATATAAATAATAATACCACTAACCCAAAAATAGTGCATTTACAATGTTATTTATTTATGTAACACCCTCAGTGTGATATGACTTGCTTTAAGAAAAAAACAATACCAAAGAAAAAGAGAATATAATAACAAAAAAAACAAATAACAAAGAGAAAAGAAAAAAAATAACAAATAATGAGGGAAGAAACAAAAAAACAAAAAAAAGGCTAGAGCATATTACTTTTTGCGGTTCGGTTCAGTGTAGCTTTTTACCGTCCACGATTGAAGAATCAGTCAGACTCAGAAGGCAAGCTGTCGGCAAAGGTCTTGGCGTCGACAGGGTCGGTGAAAATGGTGGTCGTTCCTTTGTGCTCGACATATAACTTTGCAGGAAAACGCAGAGATGTTTTCACTTTAGCCTCTCGGAAAATCTTGATGGCAGAGCTGAATGCTTGACGTTGCTTCAGAACTTCAGGTGAATAGTCCGGGAAGATGTGTAGTTTGGTGCCGTTGTAGGTGAGCTGGCCCTTCTCTCTGCTCAGACGTAGAATCAGCTCCCTGTCTTGATACCGGTGGATCTTGGCGATGAAGACCCGGGGACGTTTTCCTTCAGCGCCGCCCGCCGATGCGGGTCCAATCCGATGGGCCCTGTCCACCTCCACCGGCCTGGTGAAAGCATCCGGGCCGAAAAGTGAACCGATCAGCTCAGTTATGAAGGCTGTAGGATTGCCCTTTTCCAGGCCCTCACCGATTCCAACGAACCGCAGGTTCGAGCGCCTGGACCGCCCGATCAGGTCGACCACCTTCAAGCTAAGCTGCTCGTTAGCTTCCTGCAAATCTTGGCAGGTTTTTTCCAGCGCGACCAGGCGGGCGTCTTGTAGTGCCACGGCGGTGGCGATACCATTGACTTTCTTTGCTGCCGCAGTTTGTTCCTTCTTCACGAGCTTGAGAGAGTTTTCAAGAGAGTCCAAACGAGTGGTTATCTCACTCACAGACTGTTCAATTAACTCCCTCATTTCCATGCCTATTCATTATTGTTTGTTGCCTAAATTAATTAGCCCCTGCTCTAAAAAAGCCAGCTCCCCCATAGCTCCCCCTGTCACAATTTTCTGGAGCCGCCACTGACTGACGACCACGGAACAGAGCTGACCCTCGAACATAATGACGGCCATGGAACAGAGTTGGAGCTGATTCTTGACCATCACCACAACCATGGAACAGAGTTGGAGCTGACCCTCGACCATCACGGCGACCACGGAACGGCCAACAAAGAAGACACAGGTGAGGATGATTGACATGCTTTTACAACACTAGATTTCCAGTAGTGATGCACTTGCAGCACCCAGATCCACTGTCATACCTGTGTGACCTCCCGAACCACCCAGCCCACCCAGCCCACCTTCTGTACCAGCTCCTACCCTCAAGGAGAACGCTATAGATCAATTCACGCCAAGAACACCCTCTTCAAAGACTTGCTTCTTCCCTACAGCCATATGAACTCACAATTATGCTTTTTATATCTTGCTGGCACCTTCCTTTTGATACTCTGTGTACTGTTTTTTGTATTGTTTTTACATTAGTTAGTTAGTTAGTTAGTACAGCTTTGTTCACTTTACAGGATAATTATGAAACTGAGATGCATTT
>NC_137813.1:67528382-67578382 GCF_963921795.1 Nannobrachium achirus
CACTTGGCATTAGGGGCTCTTTTCTCTGTGAGCTTTTGTTTTCTCTACAGAACTCACACTGCTGTACTTTTGTCACTATGTCCCCTGACATTTTAGGCCACCAAACTGATTGGTAAGCTCTGTCTCTGCACTTAACTAGACCTTGATGCCCATCGTGAATTTTGTCTAAGATGAGCTCTCTCATCTCTGTGGGAATAACAATGCGACATCCCCTAATAACTAAGCCATCTAGTTCTGACAATTCTCCCCGCACCTGGTAAAACTGTCTGACTGACTCTGGCACTTTGTCTATGTATTCAGGCCACCCGTTTCTAATGAAGCCTAACACTATTTGAAGCTGCTGATCATTTTCTGTGTGCTGCTTAATCTCCCTCATTCTCTGTGGGGTAGCTGGCATTTGACTCACCACAGCATTAATGTGTGCTGCTACATCATCATGGGAAGCCCCGTCACCATAGCACTGCTCTGGGCCTCTGGAAAGAGCATCAGCCACAGTTAGTGTTTTGCCTGGTGCATACTCAGCCATGGCATTGAAACGCATAAGTCTCATCAGTAACCTCTGGCACCTCAGGGGCACATTGTCCAAGTCTTTACTGTTCATGAGAGGTACCAGGGGTTTGTGATCAGTGATCAATTTAAAGCTGTCTAGCCCAAACAGATATTTGTCAAACCGTTCACAGGCCCACACGCTGGCTAAACACTCCTTTTCAATTTGAGCGTACCTTTTCTCTGCGTCGGTCAGGCGCCTGGAACAGTAGGCCACGGGCTTCCAGTCCTCCCCGTGTTGCTGGAGCAGGACGCCTCCCAACCCGTAGCTGCTGGCGTCCGCTGACACGATGGTAGGCTTGGCGACATCGTAGAAGGTGAGTACAGGGGCGGTTGAGAGCGCAGTTTTCATTTTGTTGAACGCCGTGAGCTGTGCGGGGCCCCACTGCCACTCAGACTTTGCCTTCAATAGTTCATACAGCGGCTGGCCCACGGTGGACAGTTCCGGCACAAACTTTGCAAGATAATTGACCATTCCTAAATATCTTTTTAGTTCGGTCACATTTTGGGGTTGGGGAAAGTTCTCTATGCAAGTCACTTTGTTTGGGTCAGGCCTGACGCCTGTCTCATCGATGATGTGGCCCAGGAAGCGGATCTGTCGCTGCTTGAACTTGCACTTTTCTTTGTTTAGTTTTAGGCCTGCAGCCTCGATGACCTTCAACGCCTCGGCCAGGCGCTGGTCATGTATTTCCTCAGTTTCCCCATGAATCAAGACATCATCCATGTAAACCTCCGTCCCCTCCAGTCCCGACAGAGTCTCTGACATTTTCCTTTGGAAAATTTCGGGCGCACTTGATATTCCAAATGGAAGGCGGCGAAAGGCGTACCTCCCAAATGGAGTGATGAATGTTGTGAGCCTCATGCTGTCCTCGTGCAGAGGAATCTGGTAGAACCCGCTTGCGGCGTCCAGTGACGTGAACACCTTGGACCCGGCGAGTCTTGGCATTATTTCTTCCACGGTGGGCAGTACATACTTTTCCCGTTTCACTGCCCGGTTCAGCTTCCTGAGGTCTGCACAGCAGCGGACCTCCCTTTTGTTGGGTTTAAGCACCGGCACCATTGCGGCGCACCATTCTGTCGGCTGTGTAACCTTTTCAATTATGTCCTCATCCTCCATGCGCTGCAGTTCTCTTTTAACCAGTGGAACCAGTGGCAGGGGTATCCGCCTGGCTGCATGCACTGCATACGGCTGGGCATCCTCTTCTAGGGTTATTCTCACCGGCTCTGTTTTCAGCAAACCGCTTGATCCGAAGATGCTGTTGACCTCATCCACTCGCCTCACTAGACCCATCCCTACAGCCTCAGGGCGGCCTAACAGGCAGGTGCATGTCCCCCTTATCACATACACAGGAAAGGAATATTTCCTCCCCTTGTAGCTGGTGGTGGCCTCAAAACGACCTATGCAGCTGAGGTCACCCCCTGGACTTATGAAGCGGGTGTCAGGAGGTCCCAGTTTTATTCTGGGTTTCATCAAGTTGAATGTCCCTTGATCAATAACGGTAGCGTCAGCCCCCGTGTCAATTTTGAATGTTACTGGCATGTTGCTTATATTCAGTCTAACAGTCCAGTCATCCTGCTTAGATTCAGTGCCCACTTCTCCTAGGAAGTATGGCTGTTCCTCTTCGACCTCCCTCACTCCCTTTGAAAGACATGCCCGTTCCCAATGTCCTTTTTTGTGACACTTGTTGCACTTACTTTTTAATGCAGGGCAGTGCCTCTCGTCGGAGTGCTGGGATTTCCCGCATCTCCCGCATTCCTCCTTTTTGTAGGCTGTACGGCCGCTGTTTTCACGTCGCTGCCATCCGGTTCTCTGTTGTTGTTGATGTTCCTCTCGTCGTCCCACAGCGTCGACGTTCGCCAGCGGTGTGTCTGTGTCCGGCCCGTTGGCCTGGAGATTAACCTGCCTCGTTACCTCCTCCGCCTGGCGTGTCTCCGCGATCACTTTCGCCAGCGTCAGGTCGGTACCACCCAAGAGTTGGAACCGCAGAGAGAGCTCCTTGTCCCGTATGCCCACCACAAGGCGATCTCGGATGTGCTCGTCTCGTTTATTCTCAAAATCACAGTGTTCAGCCAACTCGTACAGTGTCCTGACATACATCTCGGCCGTTTCCCCCTGTTGCTGGTTACGTTGGTAAAAACATGCCCTGTCGTGTATAAGGTTGCGTTGGGGAACAAAGTAGTCATCGAACTTTTTCATCACCACGTCATATTTGTTTTTATCCTCCTCTTCAGCGAACGTAAAGGAACTGAATATCTTTTCAGCCTCGCTTCCCATCGCATAGATGAGGGAACTCACTTGAACGTCTCCGTCGTCCTTGTTCAACTTTGTAGCCAACCTGAAGCGAGAAAATCTTTGTTTCCACTCCGGCCATTCCGCTGGGCAGTCAAACTTGAATTAAACTTCGGCATTTTCCTCCGCTTTTCCTCCGCACCGACACACGAGCCAGTCTATTCTGACACCATGTAATGTCTGTAACAGGACATAAATATCATGTATAATGAGGCGACTCTGCGAGTTCTTCTCGTGCATCAGTAGTAGGTTTATTAACAACGTTAGATTCCCTCCAACACATAACATAACATCCGGGCTTCCGGCTACGTCACACAACTGCCGGTTCTCTCTTAAAGTGACAAGACCCTTGTAACTGTAACTATCCATTACAGTGTGCATGCGTGTGTGCGTGTGTGTGTGTGTGTGTGTGTGTGTGTGTGTGTGTGTGTGGCATGAAGGACGTTACATCTTACTGATTACATCTTACTTTTTTCCAACAATGTGAATAAATCATTTCAGCAGTGTGTAGTGAAACATAAACATACCTCCAGTTTGGTTGAAGCGCTGCTTTGCAATGTCCATGTTGGCCTTGGAGACCTGCTGGTTACCCATGAGAATCTGAGTTTCTCTCTCCCAGTACTGTGGGTCCTCTGCTGTGATCTGGTTCATCCAGTCCTGTTTGGGAATGTATCTCTGTGTGTTGCTGTCATAGTGAGTGATCTGAACATCATCAACCATCCCAACAGCCACAAACACTGGGAAGTTTGGAACATCAGAGGATGCAGTGTAGAAGTTTTTCAGGGTGTGAGTCACTGTGAGACAAAACGGAAAGATAAAAATATACCATTATAATTACACAAATACACGTTTGTGCAATTATGTTACACAAAAATGATTTTGATTTAATCGCAACTCTAACCTGCATCAATTGGTATTTTATAATTGCCAATTGTACCCTATCCATCTAAAAAACAAATTGGATGTCTATTGTATGTATTTTTTGATGGAGAATTCAAATATTACCTTCTTTTTGGGATAGGACAACTCTAACCTGCATCAATTGGTATTTTATAATTGCCAATTGTACCCTATCCATCTCAAAAACAAATTGGATGTCTATTGTATGTATTTTTTGATGGGGAATTCAAATGTTACCTTCTTTTTTAGATATGACAACTCTGACCTGCATCAATTGGTGCATCAACCTACTTACTATCTATCTATCTATCTATCTATCTATCTATCTATCTATCTATCTATCTATCCATCTATCCATCTATCCATCTATCTATCCATCTATTTATTTATACTTCACCTTTAGTCCAGAAGAGAGTTCAGCCTCAGGAACTTGCACACATGGAACTGTGTCATGACTGTGTCATGGAGCTAAAACAGAGCCATGTTAAATACTCACAATGACTCTGATGGACCAATCAGGGTGGTGGTGGGGGGAGGGATCAACAATAGACAGAAACTGGATAATGCTTTGTTAACTGTCCCACCTAAGTCCCTGCTAGTCTGAACAAACATCACCTTCCCTCTCATAACACTACTACTACTACATTTATATAAAGCTGCTCTTGCATTTGAATTCAAGTCTGACACAAGTTAAGGTTAACTTAGGTAGTATTTCATTTTGCTGGCTTTTAGGGTCTGTGTGAGTGTGTAGGCTCACAAATTATTATAATTGTGACTCTGAGATCTATCCATCCATCCATCCATCCATCCATCCATCCATCCATTTATTTATACTTACTGTTTACATTTTCTATAAATATTTATTTCTATATAAAACTCAGTTGTGTGGAGTTATTGTGTGCCTTTTCTTGTTGCTAAAGAGTCCATTTGTTCACTAGACATTAAGTCAAGGTTACTATTTTGAGTTGAAGCTAAGTGTTTTATTGCTTTGTGGTTTAACATGATTTAAAAGGCAAATTCATTGTTATGGTTACTTTAGAAGACTGCTTTTGCATTAATGAGTTAAGAGAGCCAAGCTAATTCAAAGAGTTAGGTTAAAGGAACACAAAACATGACCTAACTCACAGCTGCCATTGGACAGACAGTTACAACATACTCTTATCTTTCACAGAACAGACAATTATCATTTATTTGATCTATTTGAGACTATGTAGCTGCTCTAGGGGAAATAGAGCATTATATCAGCCTATTCAATTGATAATGACCAATGGGTGCCAGTTTCTAAGTAGTTAAAGCATATTAACATAACAATATATGTGGCCTAGACATGGACATTGCCCAATCAACTCGTAATCTACAGAAATGTCCACCACATCACACAGTATAAAACCTAGTAGGCTTAGTGGATTACCTATGTTAAATCATGTCAGGTTAGTTTGGTTCAAGATTCAAGTATAATAATTTATGAGACAAAAATGTAAACAGCACAAATGTACAATCACATCTAGGCTAGAATGATAACATAAAGTCCTGACTACTCCTTGTTATTGTGGTCCTAAATACTACAATGATTAGTTTGGATGCATTGCTTCTATCATGTCCAATTAAAAATAAATACATTACATACATACAGAAATCTGCCTTCTCCTGTATTGTATTAGTGACATTCATTATAAATAGTAAAATAACAGGACAGAGCAAAAAAGGCCTCTGTTGTGTCTTTATCTGATCACATGCAATCAGACACTCACACTGCACAGCAATACTTTATTACAGGCTCAAGGCCCACAGGGTAAGAAGACCATACATTACAAAGATAATAATTAAAAAAACAACAACAGAGTACATTCACCAAGCCCCAACAGAGCTAAAAAGGCACTCATGCCAGTGGCCTCTAACGGTAGACATGTACCTGACAGAGTTTTCCCCACATTGGTTACAGATATAAGGTTTCTCTCCGGTGTGAATTTGTTGGTGTATTTTGATATGTTCCAGTCTAGGAAAGCTCTTTCCACACTGGTCACAGCAATAAGGTTTCTTTCCAGTGTGATTTTTCTGGTGTGCTTTGAGATGATGAATATCACTGAACCTTTTCTCACACTGGACACAGCAGTATATGGCTTCTCACCAGTGTGGATTTTCAGGTGTCTTTTCAGAGCCGTCTTCAGAGTGAACCTTTTCCCACATTGGTGACAGCAGTAAGGTCTCTCTCAAGTGTGAATCTTCTTGTGTTGTACGAGGCTAGATTTTACAGTGAAACGTTTGCCACAGTGTTCACAGCAGTAAGGCTTTTCTTCGGTGTGAAATCTCCTTTCAGAGCAGCCGTTAAACTGAACTTTTCCCCACATTGGACACAGCTGTACGGTTTCTCTCCTGTGTGAATTCGTTCATGTATTTTGAGATAAGACAATCGAGTAAAGCTTTTCCCACACTGGTCACAGCAATAGGGCTTCTCTCTAGTGTGAATTCTCTGGTGTTCTTTTAAAATCCCCTTTTGAACAAATCTTTTCCCACACTGGTCACAACAATAAGGTTTCTCTCCAGTATGTGAACGCTTATGATCTTTTAATTGTCCAGACGAGCAAAATACTTCCCACATTGTTCACAGCTGAATGGCTTCACTCCGGTATGAATTCTCTGGTCTACTTTGAGATAATAAATTGAGCTGAAGGCTTTTTCCACATTGGTCACAACAGTACTGTCTTGGTTTAACTGAGGACAGCACAGGACAGGGAGAGAAAACACACACCTGATAAGAGCCAGATTCACACATTGATCAGCATTTAAGTAACATCATCATTATTATTGTTGAGTCTGAAAAGAACAATACAATGTGATAGATCTTTACACATCTGACCCATAACATTATTAGCAATTCACATGGTTACTATAATAGGTGAGTCTTCTAGCTTTTAAAAAAAATATATGTCATTAATTCTTTCTCTTACTAAGTGGAACATCCCACTTCTTAATTGTATATTATTTGGAAAGGGTTGAGTAGCAAAATGTTTGCCATAAATTCAATGCTGAGTTGCATTTGTTTTCCTACATTTCCCCTTCAATGTATTATTACAATGTATTTACTATTTCTTACTTAGGTCTACTTAACTTTGTATTTTTACATTATTATATTGATCAACATTAACACATAGTGTGTGTTAGGTTAGGTTAGTTGCAGAGGCCTTTTTTGCAGAGGCCTTTTTTGCTCTGTCCTGTTATTTTACTATTTATAATGAATGTCACTAATACAATACAGGAGAAGGCAGATTTCTGTATATGTAATGTATTTATTTTTAATTGGACATGATAGAAGCAATGCATCCAAACTAATCATTGTAGTATTTAGGACCACAATAACAAGGAGTAGTCAGGACTTTATGTTATCATTCTAGCCTAGATGTGATTGTACATTTGTGCACATTTTTGGCTCATAAATTATTATACTTGAACCTTGAACCAAACTAACCTGACATGATTTAACATAGGTAATCCACTAAGCCTACTAGGTTTTATACTGTGTGATGTGGTGGACATTTCTGTAGATTACGAGTTGATTGGGCAATATCCATGTCTAGGCCACATATATTGTTATGTTAATATGCTTTAACTACTTAGAAACTGGCACCCATTGGTCATTATCAATTGAATAGGCTGATATAATGCTATATTTCCCCTAGAGCAGCTACATAGTCTCAAATAGATAAAATAAATGATAATTGTCTGTTCTGTGAAAGATAAGAGTATGTTGTAACTGTCTGTCCAATGGCAGCTGTGAGTTAGGTCATGTTTTGTGTTCCTTTAACCTAACTCTTTGAATTAGCTTGGCTCTCTTAACTCATGAATGCAAAAGCAGTCTTCTAAAGTAACCATAACAATGAATTTGCCTTTTAAATCATGTTAAACCACAAAGCAATAAAACACTTAGCTTCAACTCAAAATAGTAACCTTGACTTAATGTCTAGTGAACAAATGGACTCTTTAGCAACAAGAAAGGGCACACAATAACTCCACACAACTGAGTTTTATATAGAAATAAATATTTATAGAAAATGTAAACAGTAAGTATAAATAAATAGATGGATGGATGGATGGATGGATGGATAGATCTCAGAGTCACTTAATGACAATTATAATAATTTGTGAGCCTACACACTCACACAGACCCTAAAAGCCAGCGAAATGAAATACTACCTAAGTTAACCTTAACTTGTGTCAGACTTGAATTCAAATGCAAGAGCAGCTTTATATAAATGTAGTAGTAGTAGTGTTATGAGAGGGAAGGTGATGTTTGTTCAGACTAGCAGGGACTTAGGTGGGACAGTTAACAAAGCATTATCCAGTTTCTGTCTATTGTTGATCCCTCCCCCCACCACCACCCTGATTGGTCCATCAGAGTCATTGTGAGTATTTAACATAGCTCTGTTTTAGCTCCATGACACAGTCATGACACAGTTCCATGTGTGCAAGTTCCTGAGGCTGAACTCTCTTCTGGACTAAAGGTGAAGTATAGATAGATAGATAGATAGATAGATAGATAGATAGATAGATAGATAGATAGATAGATAGATAGATAGATAGTAAGTAGGTTGATGCACCAATTGATTTAGGTTAGAGTTGTCATATCTAAAAAAGAAGGTAACATTTGAATTCCCCATCAAAAAATACATACAATAGACATCCAATTTGTTTTTGAGATGGATAGGGTACAATTGGCAATTATAAAATACCAATTGATGCAGGTTAGAGTTGTCCTATCCCAAAAAGAAATTAATATTTGAATTCTCCATCAAAAAATACATACAATAGACATCCAATTTGTTTTTTAGATGGATGGGGTACAATTGGCAATTATAAAATACCAATTGATGCAGGTTAGAGTTGTCCTATGCAAAAAAGAAGGTCATATTTGAAATCTCCATCAAAAAATACATACAATAGCCACCTTTTTTTTTCTTTTTCGCTGCCTTTTTTTCGCGGCCTCGTCCATGGACCCGTCCACGGCCGGCCGTTTGCGTCCACGGCCGGCCGTTTGCGTCCACGGCCGCGGCCTCGTCCACGGCCGCGTCCACGGCCGCGTCCCCGGCCGTCTGCGTCCACGGCCGCGTCCACGGCCGGGACGGCCGGCCGTTTGCGTCCGTGGACGCGGCCTCGCGTCCACGGACGTTTTTTTCGCGGCCGCGTCCATGGACGCGTCCACGGCCGCGTCCATGGACGTGGACGCGGCGGCCAACGGCTCTTGCTGGCTATAACAGGCCAATGTAAGAAGGGTGGTATCTGTTCCTTGACCTATTGGGGATGTGCTTGCAAGATTTCACACACATTGCAGGCTGTGTTCATGATTTGAGGTGTTTTTGGCTTTGGCCACTTTATCGCTGCTTGCAGCTATATTTATTATTATTATTTTTTTGTTTTGTGTGTGTGCACTTCATAGGCATATTAGATAAAGGTCCTTAGATTGTGTGTAGAATGTTTCATGCAAATTGCTAAAAAAATCCTAACGGGTTTAAGCGTTTCACAAACTGCTCAAAATGATATAGCGCCCCCCTTTGGCCAATTGGGGTAAGATTGGTTTTAGTGATATTTGGACTAACACTCTACATCTTTGCCAAATGCCATGAACATGTTACTTTGCATGTATGATTTAGAGGCAGAAGAATAATTTGCATAAAACTGCAATATTCATTGAATTTATTTTAAAAAGCATGTTTCAATTTTAAAGAAATCCGATCTGACAGATCTTTAGATATCGGTCCAAAGTTCACGTAAAAAAAGTTTTGTGCATGTGGAGCGAAAATTCCAGAATATAAGCGGGTTTACGCGTTTTACAAACTGCTCAAAATGGCGGAAAATCTTACTTAACAACTTACTTAACTCATTGAGTGCCTATCCCGAATATGTTCGGGATATATTATCGCATACCAGAGTGCCTATCCCGAACATGTTCGGGATATTAAAAAAAAAAAAAATTGAAAAAATTCTTTTTTTAATTTTTTTTTTTGGACCCCATCAAATCTAGTGAACATGATTTCAATCGCGATTTTGCATGTTCCACCCCCATACAACCCCATCTAACATACAGGGCAGCCATGTTTGTTTACATAACATGTAAAACATAATGGCGATTATCTCAAGAATGCCTGAACGGATTTCCAATCGGATTTTTTTGTTTGAAAGCTGTGAACAAACTGCACAAATCCACTTCAATGCAATCCAGGATTGCATTGGATTTTTTAGAGCTCATTCTTCTCTGTTTTTTTCCCATGCATGAGGTGTGCAAGGTTTAATCATGGCTAAGTTGACGAAAATAAGGCTTCTAAAATGCTTGGTAACCAATAGCTAACTTCAAGCTAACTTCATCCTCTTCCTGTACATGCACAAAGGAAAGTGTTCAGGCAAGTCATGGCTGCAGGGCTTCTGCATATACCAGCATATCTCTATGGGATTTTCTATGGCCACTGGGCGCCCTCTAGTGGTGAACGGGGTGGCACTCAAAGAGTTAACAACGACATAGATGTCTTCCGCTCGAGTCAAAGCACGCGTGTAACAAGTTGCATGTCTTCAAACGAAACGAGTCATGACTTATGCCCGTTTGAAGTTTGAATTTTCAAACGCTTCGTATAGCGCCCCCCTTTGGCCGATTGGAATAAAATTGGTTTCAGTGATACTTTGACTAACCCTCCACATCTTTGCCAAATGCCATGAACGTGTAACTTTGCATGTATGATTTAGAGGCCGAAGAATAATTTGCATAAAACCGCAATATTGATTGAATTATTAAAAAAATATATTTCACTTTAAAAGAAATCCGCCGAGACTAGTTTGACCGTATTGGTCCAAAGTTCATGTGAAAAAAGTTTCGTGCGCGTAACGAAAAAAACCCAGGAGGAGATAGATTTTTACTGTTTTTCATATTATTCCGAATTGTGGGAGACCTAAAGGTCAGAGGTCAAAAGTTAGAGGGTAAAAGTTGTTCGGCATGAGGAGACGCATAAGTGTATACAGGTTTCATGCCTGTACCTCAAACACAGCATGAGCTATACCTGTTCAAAGTTCGCACTTTCGAAGGCTTCCTACAGCGCCACCATTTGGCCGATTGCTATAGAAAATAATAGCACACTTCGCCACTGTAAACTGAACACATTGATGTTTTTATTTTCATTTTCTCACTAAGTATGTAGGAGTAGAAAGGAACCGAAGTTCCCGTCTACTGACCGCCAGCCTGATAGATAAATAAACCTGTACAATATCTAAAGTGTGCTCGCCTTATAGGCGAGCCCACAATAACCCGGCTCCTAGCGCCCTCCAGTGGCTAGTGTCAGTATTGTTTTGATTGATTGATTGAAGAATTTATTAGAAGTTTGCAATCGAAAAAAGTACAGTTTCATGACAGTACAAATCACTGGTACAAGGTCAACTAAAAGGAGATCCTAGAAAGCCGAGGCTTATTTCCACAGGAACCACACTTTAAGTATCTCATATAACATTGAAAGACAGACGGATAGAACATAGTACTTTATCTAGGATAATATCAGTTTCAAAAGCATAACACATCAAATACAGAGGCAGAAAAAAGAATAATAAAAAAAAGGGGGGGGGGGGGCATGGGGGCTTAGTCTATTTACAAGTCACGGGTAGCAGCTGTCTGAAGGTGACTTTTCATACCAAGGAGGCTAGGGATTTGCTCTCCTTTAGGGCTTGAGGAAGGGCGTTCCACATGTTGATGGTGAAGCAGGAGAACGAGTTAGAGCCTTGTTTAGTGTTAAATCTACGTTGATGATGATTAGTGGAGCTGCCTCTGGTGTTGTGGTCGTGAACATCCTTGACCTTTAAGAAGTAGTTTGTCAGGTACATGGGAATCTTGGAGGTGTAGTGTATCTTGTACACCAGGCCCATTGCAAGATGCTGTACTCTGTCAGCTACTTTGAGCCATCCCACGCTTTCGTGGTGATGATCGGTAAGGTGGGTCAGAGGAGGGAGACCAAGCACAACCCTAATTAGTTTGTTTTGGGCTGTTTGAAGCTTTAACTTTAAGGCGGCTGGGGCGTCGCGATACCAGACAAGGACTCCGTAATCAATGAGGGGCCCAATAAGAGCTCCTCCTAGTGTCTTTCGGGATTTAGTATTGATCAGCGGGGCAACCCTTTGCAAGAAGCGAATTCGTTGGTTGACTTTATTGATTACCTTGGTGGTCATTTTTTCACTGGATAGGTTAGCCTCCAGGATGCAACCCAGGTAGCAGATGTAGTTTTTTCTTTCTATCACAGTGTCACCTACTTTAATTGTGAAGTTCTCAACAAGGCTAAGTTTCTGACTAGATCCAAAGAGGATACATTCAGTTTTGCCTAGGTGAATTGAGAGTCTGTTGTCATTGAGCCAGGTGCAGATCTTGTTAAGTTCACAGTTAAGGGCCTTTTCAACCTGCAATAAGTCTCTGCCGGAGACTAGGAGAGCCGAGTCATCCGCGAACAGAAACAGATTGCAGTCACAAGCAGATGACATGTCGTTTACGTATATTAAGAACAACAGTGGTCCTAGTATACTCCCTTGATGTTACAGTTCATGTTACAGTCATGAAGAATTGAGACGTTAGATTAAACACTAGCCTAGAATAGAAACTGCGTAAATAACTCTGAGTAAAAAAAGGAAGTGTTAATAAAGTATTAATAGTCTAAGCTGAAGTAACTTGATTGTACTAAGACGGGTTTTAACTTATTCAATCACGACCAAGCAACGCAGCATTCATTTTTATAAAGCCAGGTAATTTCCCAGCCAGTGCTATTAGCCTGAAGTCAATAAAATCACTACAACAGTTTAAGAATCGAGGCATTAACTTTACCTGGAGATGCCACATCTAGGTGGTAAAACAGCAACAGTAGAATAAACTCTCTCATGTTGACGGTGGGTTAGAATAAGCTAAATAAAAGTTACTCCACTGTTTCTCTCCATGTCTGTCTCCACACTTTCACTTCAAGCCTCCATATCATGACGACGACGTGCCAGCAGCCAATAGAAATTAACCAAATGCTGTTGTCATGCGTTTCCTAAATCAACCCTATCACATCACAACTCCAGACTCATTTAAAATTAGAGCCATGATGATATGTTAATTGGCTCCATGGAGCCCATCACAGGTTATATAGTCCAGTCAGTGGTTCTCAAAGTGGGGTCCGGGGACCCCCAGTGGTCCTTGGGGGGTTTCCAGGGTGTCTGCAGCAAAAGTAGTTAAAAGGCCTAATGCATCAAAATCATTTTAACCAGGTCTATATTTAATACGTTGGCTATTCAAAAATAGAAAATGTAGGGTTAGGATTGTACATCTGCTACTTTTGAAACATTTAAAAAATTCTTCTGGGGGGTTCCTGGCACAGAACATTTTAAAATGGGGGGAGGGGGGAATAAAAATGATCAAATTTATCTAAGTACGATATTTGTGGAGTAGTAAAGTATTGAAAAATAAATACTCAGTTAAAGTAAAAGCATGTCAAAAACGAAAGTAGCCTACAGTACATGTACTTGCAGTTACTTTACACTCGCAATTAATCTTGGACGTAGGCTACTTAGTAGGCCTACTGTGTTCTATGACATTTCAAATATCACACACACAGACTGTCTGTCTGCCTACACAGTAGCCAGTTGCCCAGGGTGATATTGTTGTTTCAAATGTTTCAAAAAGAATGTAATGAATAAAATAACCAAAGAAATTCCCTAAATTACAAAACAAAATGTTTAAGAAGAAATGAAAATATCAGATCTGCAAGCATGCAACAAAGCACAAAGCGACGCGTTGTGAGCTTGTAGAGCTGATATTTTCACTAGTTTGGGTCTGGGGCAAAACATGTGATTTCTCCTTTGGGTCTTTTGTCATTTGGGTTAAATTCCTCTGGTCTAGTGTGTTGAGCAGTGAGGAGCAGGAGGTGATATGATGACTGATATGACAGGGTGGAACAATGGTGGACATTTAGAAACATACGGACTGGAGCATGGAGAGGATTCACAGGATCTATTCTATAGCATCTGTTTTGAATGGAGTGTATCTCATGCATATTATTGAATCCTGTCAGAATTATTATTGATTGTGCATAAAGGAACATATCCATCCATCCATCCATCTTTATCTCACAATGCATAGCATCGTTGTGAGCTTGTAGATCTGCTATTTTGATCGGCTTTTTGGAAACATTGCTGTAAAACTCTCTCTCGTCCAGGTTACTGTTGCCATCCTTCTTTGTCCTTTGTTCAGGGTTGACTGCAGGTGCGGTGGTCTCAAAAACATAAAGGAGAACTGGTCGGGACCCACAGGGGGGTCCCCACATGATTTTGAGGGGGTCCCCAGATGACAGTTTAGTGAGAATTTAAGGACTTCCAAGACCTTTTTAATACTTAAGAAAACATAAATACTGCATCAAAAGTAATCAACAAACTACTATAAAAACTGGTCAAACACTGGCTAAATATCCGATCTCCTATATTTCCATAATGTTTATCTGTGGAACCGAGACAAACAATGCCTCAACTCCTACTAAAGTGCTTGTCAGGGTGGGGGATCTCCTGTTCAAATTATTATTGGGGGATTATTTTGGGGGGTCCTGACTTGAAAAGGTTGAGAACCACTGGTATAGACCACTGTTTGAAAACATTCACATTTTTCAAAAGTTTATGGCCATATACTGAGTACTCTATATATCCAGTAACCAGTTAATAACTTTTATTTACGTCTTTAATAGAAAGAAGCAGACCTCTGACTTATTTGGGATTTTTATTAGAAATGAAATAGGCATCAGACCTTTAAATGCATGTAACAAACATTCATCATTTATTATACCTAGTCCAATTTAGATTGATCCAAATCTTTAACATATTTTATGTATTCTAATTAATTTAATAATTTAATATTAATAGTAGAAACATGTACAGATTATATTTGTACTTGGGCTTTCTTTTTACAATACAACCAACCCAAGTTGGTTGATAGCAGGAACATAGCATTACAGTATTTACATCACAGGAAAAACAAATAAGGATTGTGTGTGTGAGTGTGCAGGTTTGTATGTGCAGTATGCATACATGTCTTCAGGTTGATGTCATATGTGTGTTACTGTGTGTGTGTGTGTGTGTGTGTGTGTGTGTGTGTGTGTGTGTGTGTGTGTGTGTGTGTGTGTGTGTGTGTACACAATGTACTGTGCTGTATGTGCTTGAGTGCTGTATTGTGGTGTGTGTGTGTGTGTGTGTGTGTGTGTGTGTGTGTGTGTGTGTGTGTGTGTGTGTGTGTGTGTGTGTGTGAGCGCGTGCGCGTAATAACAATATCACCAGAAGATCCAAACGTAATGGTAGAAATGAAAACAGTTGTAAATGTATAAATGTCCATGTCTACAGTGTTATTTACTGTACATATTCAGAAGCAATAAGTGCTGGATGATGTGTTTGTTTTGTTCAGGACATCAATTCACAACTTATGTCAACAGTTCATTCAAGTCATCAAACATTATATGATTCAAATGCTGGTGATAAAATATTGTGCATCCACGCTGATAGCTTTAGATGTTCTACAGAATGATTACTGACTGACATAAGGTGCAACATATGACATATCCTTTGCTTTAAGAATATAATGAGCATTGTGTAAGTAAAGGTGTATGGTGGACATTTATAAATATTCATAAGAAAGTATACACATGCTATGAAAGTTATTAAATATATATATATATATATATATATATATATATATATATATATATATATACACATATAAACGGGACCTATTTGTGGGTTACAGACAGATTTGTATGGGTCCCGGGCATACACCTAATTTCTCTTTCGGATCTCAAGCTAAAATGTTTGGGAACCACTGGGTTAGATGACATGAAACGGACAGTTTATTCTAATTCACTTCTACATTGAATCACATCACTGATGTCCAAAAGTTTTACATTCTCTTTTAAACAGTGCTTTTCTAAAAATAAAAATAAAACATCTGGCCCAAAATTTGAAAGTCTGCCTAGTCTGATTAGGTTTTTATAACTGTTATGGATTACTGACTGACCCTTGTTTGCACTGATTTATGAAGTAAGGGATAAATACTGGCTCCTTGGGGGTTGTTCAAATATAACATCCCGACGGACTGATAACTCCCCGAGGCGCCAGCCGAGGGGAGTTATCAGTTCGAAGGGATGTTATATATGAACAACCCCCAAGGAGCCAGTATTTATCCCGCTTATTACCCGGCTACTAAATCAAATTAATAATTTGACTCAAAACTAAAAACAAAAGAAAGTATTTCCTTGTTTACAGACGGCTGGAAGTGTTCCACAAGTGTTGCGCTGGGCGTCCTCCCAGCGCGACACGGTTGCCTTGGAAAACAAGGAAGTGCTGATTAGATAAGGTCCATTTTCTGGTTCTACGTCGTCTATTTCTCGCTTAAAATATTTTTAAAAACATTCTTCAGAGCAACGTTTAGTTGTTAATGTCGCTGTGTGTTTGTTTTCATGGCTGACATGTTGGTTACAGCACAAGATTCACACAGTGCAGCTTGACTGCAGCAGGTGCTCTGAGTCTTTGATTAGGCAGCGGTCTGTTATTGAGCGGAGCGGTCTGCTATCCAGAAATAACAGACCTCTGATTTCAGCGCTCGACCAATCAGAATCAAGCATTGAACCAAGCCGGGTAATAAGGGTTAATAACGCACTTCTCACAGCATTTGAAGAGAGAAAGGGTGAGAATGTCTCCACTCTGGCCATGTGCAAACCTAAAATAACAGAAATTCAAACATAAGAGAAAACACAAAACAAGATACTAACTCATCATTCAATAAGTCATTTTACAAAATGATATACATTAGTTTGGGAAGGTAAATAATTACATAATGTCATCTCATTAAATTATATGTATATATTTATATTCTGGAAAAAACACTGTTTGCTTTGTTTCCTGACTATCCCTTACATCTCCCTCTGGTCAAAGCCACATTACTTTTAACTATAGAGGTCACCTGGGAACCCAATTTCAATCAGTGGTCAGATTAAACAGTTTCACTCAATAAAATGACAACACATGGGAGCTGGGTGATCATTACGTCTAAACAATGTTATGTTTAACTTTAAAAAGTAAGTGTTGCCAAAGGTGTAAATAGTTTATTTGATAGCAAACCTACTCCACTGTACTATATAACATATACCATTTCTAAGCTTTTGTGCTGGGGTCCCATAGGACAATTGGCTTTCAAATGTCTATAATTAGGGTCAGATCTGGACATGGGTCACCAAATGCATGAAATTAACTAAGTAGAACAGAAAGAAACAGCCTGGGCCTCCGAGACCAGAGAGAATCACTAATATCAACATGACTTACTGTGTGCAACAAGGTGTCTCTGGCCATTATGCATCTGGATTCAGCATCTCCACCTCAGGAGCTGCAGCCTAATGTTAAAATAAATCATAGTTAGTTATGATACGTCATCACCTACCACTGACCACCTCCTGTTATATACAGGAAACCTCTGAACAACTCCTGACTCCTTTGTGCAATTGTTTCAGTCAATGATGTTGAATGTACTGTTGATCAGTGAATTATGAGACCAGAGGTAAAAATAAAGTATACTACTTACGACAGAGGTCATCAACAGGGGGTCCACAACCCCTAGGGGGTCCGCAGAGGTACTGCAGGGGGTCCCCGAAATTGTTGCTTGATTAAACAATAAAAAAGAGAAAATAAATAATAATAATCAAATGTATATATATCTTTTTTTTTCTTCTTCAAAAATGTCTGTTTGTCTTTCAATATTTTATTTTTAACCATTTATTTTAAAAATAAAGAATGATTCTGTCCATTTTGAATAGCTTTTTTTTTTTTGCATAACATGATTACTGTGACATTGGTTCTCAGTTAATAAATGTGTTTAGAAATGGCAGTGGTACTCTAGTGCAGGGGTTTTCAAAGTGGGTGACGGGGCACAGTGATGCCAGTCAATATATAATATCACTACATCACTATCACTTCACTATGCTTAGTAAAACAGACCTGATTTGCACTGTTATTTTTCCATCTACGACAACTCTCTTCACCAAAAATAGCCGATCTACAAGCTCACAACGCGTCACAACGTGACGCGTTGTGAGCTTGTAGATCGGCTATTTTTGGTGAACCTTCCCCCCAGAATAGGCATGCTGGGGTTCAAGTTGTTAAACGTCAAGTATTAAGTTATTTTCAGTCAGTTCTGATGGAAACGTATATTACTCCAATATGAAGTAAGATTCTAAAAATGAACAGTGTAACTCAGGGGTGCCGTGGATGAAAAAGTTATTTACAGGCCCTGAGTCAAAAAGGTTTGAAAACCCCTGTTCTAGTGTACCTTGTATATGTATGTTTAACATAAAAGCATGAATATGTTTATGCATACGAAACACAATTTTATACATAAATATGCTGTAACCTTCCCCACCCCCCACCCCACGTAGTGGCAGGTGCAGGTGGTCCCTGCTCCATCTCCCCATCAGTTTGGGGGTCCCTGGTCTGTACACGTTGAAGACCCCTTACTTACCAGATGGAGGGCGTGGAGCTGGAAGAAATGTGTAAAGAGATGTAACTGTAGTTAGCACCATATTAATGCAATGATATGGCATGAGAACCAATATGTACGTCATTCTACTGTCTCACCTTTCTTCCTCCTGTACATGAAGACTCCGGTGACAACGGCAGCAACAACAGCAAGAAGCACCACAGCGATGATGATGATGGACGTGATGGATTCTGGTTCAACTGGAACAATAAAATACAAAGAAACTGAGATGAAAAAGCGGAATTATCTTAAAACCCGACATTCATCCATAATCTGACTTTGTCTGTCTGTCTGTCTGTCTGTCTGTCTGTCTGTCTGTCTGTCTGTCTGTCTGTCTGTCTGTATGTATGTCTTTGTCTTACTGTCTGTCCATCTAGCCATCTGTCTGTATGTATGTCTGTCTGTTTAACTACCTATCTACATGTAGTTATTATGGACCAAATCACTATTTTCAGTACATTGGACTCACTCTGATCTAGTCTATATTACATCTGTGATTGGGTTTTAAGATTAGTCATGTGATCAGGCCAGTGACCTCTTTGACCAGCTGTAGAATGTGTCTTTGTGTTTCACTTTACCCACAATTCAGAGCACATACTGTATGCTCATCTAAATCAGTCTCAGGTTAATAACCATTTAAATTAGTTTTGATCTAACTTCTATGGTAGTACATCCATACCTCCTTTAGTCTTAATCCAGTTGGTCTTGATCTTCTCTCTGTCCAGAGTGTACTTTAAGTCCTCTTTGATCCCAGCCAGCTGAAACACACACTCGTACCGCTTGAAGTCTTCATGTTGGACTGAGGTCAGGTCCAGGTCAACGCTCATCTGGAAGGTTCCATCCTCAGGGTTGGGGAGGGTCTCTCCATGGTCCACGTTGTCCTGGAGCTCCTCTCCATCTTTAGTCCAGAACATGATGACTCTGTCTGGGTAGAAACCTGTAGCGTGACACCTCACTGGAGAGGATGGAGTCTTCTGGAGGAAAGATACAGAGGGACGCTCTGAGAGAGAGAGAGAGAGAGAGAGAGAGAGAGAGAGAGAGAGAGAGAGAGAGACAGAGAGAGAGAGAGAGAGGTGGAGACAGACAGATGGAGAGAAAAAGACATGGGGGAGAGAGAAACAGATGGAGAGAATAAGAGAGGGGGAGAGAATAGAGGGGAGAGAGAAATATTTTGTTAGTGTTATTTGTTTGAATTTCAATGTGATTTAAGAGCTGTTTTATTTCATGTGCTTCCGCCACTATCAGTGGTGGAAGAAGTACTCAGATTATTTTGCTATACCACAATGCGGAGATAATAAGTGAAGTCAAATTAATATAACCCAGTGTAAAAGTATTCATTATGCAGAATGTCCCATTTCACAAAATGTGTAAAACGTTTGATAACAAATACCTTTGAAGAAATGAAATGAAAGAGATGGAGAGATAGAAAATATAGTAAGAGAATAATAGAGAACAGTGAGACAAAATGGAGAGAGAAAAGCAGGGATGAACAAACAGAAAAGGAATCAGAGAGAAGGGGATAGAAACAAAGACAGAGACAGAGAGAGAGTTACGAGAACAAACTGATTATGGAAGGGTAACATATTTATCCAAGTGCACAGTTGTACTTGTAACTGTTCTATGTTCTACTCATAGTAATGTTACTACATCTGAATATATTTATCTAAGTACAGATCATCACATCATGTTGTTGTACCTGTTCTCTGCAGAATGTTCTTCCCGTTGTTCAGATGCTTCTTCAGGTATTCAATGCACTCAGTGTTGTAGTAGTGCTTATAGTATGCCATTCTAGCTTTGAGTTGATCCCATCTCAGTTTGGTGATGAAACCCTGTGGTGTTGGAGAGACCCATGTCTCTCTCTTCAGGTCCAATGAGAGGAAGTCCTCTCCATCATAACCATACTGATCGAAACCATCAGTGTCTCCAGTCTCATCATCCCACTCACAACCACACATGTTCTGGACGATGTGGACACCTGAGAGACAGACAGACAGACAGACAGACAGACAGACAGACAGACAGACAGACAGTGTAGTAAACAACAGACACATTCTTCTTGGTGTCAGTGATTGATATTCCATTTGTACCACAGAGAACAGACCATCACACACACACAAACACAGTGTGTGTGTGTGTGTGTGTGTGTGTGTGTGTGTGTGTGTGTGTGTGTGTGTGTGTGTGTGTGTGCGTGCGCGTGCGCGCGCGCGCGCGTGTGTGTGTGTGTGTGTGTGTGTGTGTGTGTGTGTGTGTGTGTGTTTGTCTAACACCTAGGTTTGGCACTATCATGTAATTTGACTTGACAATTAAATGTCATCTAAATAATTGCGATTAACAATTTAACTGTGTTTTGGGCATTGATCAATAGAATGACAAAAACATTTCTGTTTGCGTTTTATGCTTATTTCTGACAAATAAACGAAATACAGTATATCATTTCAAAATAATGGAAATAGACGATCTACAAGTCGATCGATAAGCTCACATCGATGTGAGCTTGTAGATCTGCTATTTTTGGTAAGTACTTTTGTAAGTATAATAGAGAGAAAGTGAGTAAATGAATGTGTGTGTTTGTGCATGTGCATGAGTGGTGTGTGTGTGTGTGTGCGTGTGTGTGTGTGTGTGTGTGTGTGTGTGTGTGTGTGTGTGTGTGTGTGTGTGTGCGTGCGCGTGTGCGTGTGTGTGTGAGTGAAGAGTGTGCATGTGTGTGTGTGCGTGTGTGTGCGTGTGCGTGTGTGTGTGTGTTTGTGTGTGTGTGTGTGTGTGTGTGTGTGGCATGAAGGAAGTTACAACTTACTGATTGTTTTTTTTTTTCCAACAATGTGAATAAAATCATTTCAGCAGTGTGTAGTGAAACATAAACATACCTCCAGTTTGGTTGAAGCGCTGCTTTACAATGTCCATGTTGGCCTTGAAGAGCTGCTGGTGACCCATGCTATTCTGAGTGTTCCTCTCCCAGTACTTTGGGTCCTCTGCTGTGATCTGGTTCATCCAGTCCTGTTTGGGAACGCATCTCTGTGTGTTGCTGTCATAGTGAGTGATCTGAACATCATCAACCATCCCAACAACCACAAACTTTGGGAAGTTTGGGACATCAGAGGATGCAGTGAGGAAGTATTTCAGGGTGTGAGTCACTGTGAGACAAAACAGAAAGATAAAAATCAATCATTATAATTATAAAAATATTTTGATTTAATCACAACAATTAAATTATGTTTCAATTCATTTCCAACAAGAGAGAACTTCAAACAGATAATTTATGTTTCTTTCTTTCTGTCTGTCTGTCTGTCTGTCTGTCTGTCTGTCTGTCTGTCTCTGTCCATCTATCTGTCTGTGGATATATCTCTCTTTCTCTATGTCTTTCTGTCTGCCTCTTTCTGTCTATTTGTCTTTCTGTCTCTTTGGTAGTAAAATGCATAATCTATACTCTGCCGTACAATGGTGTCTGGCGTCACCAAATGCAGATCTACAAGCTCACGTTGCAACAAATTGTCAGCTTATAGATTATTTTTTTCGTCATTAGTTATAAATCAGGCTTTACTGTGTAGTGTATTTGTGTATCTGTGTTTCTGTCTGTCTTTCTGAGTCAGAGTTTATATTTCTGTGGTTTGTCCTCTTTTTACTAGTCTGTCTCTGTCTGCCTGTCTGTGTGCACCTGTCCTTCTGTAGGTATTTGTTTTTACTCTTTCTTTTTTGTCTCCGTTTGTCTTTGTAGTGAACTTATTATCAGTTGAAGTAGGCCTATTCAGACATGGGAGAATTATATTATGTTATAATATAAGTATATAAGGAAACAAGTTTTAATTTACATTTAAAATGTAACATGCTATGATTTTGAAATGAATTTAATGGATTACTATTTGTTATATTTAATTATAGTTGACTACAATTGGCAAAGAAACATGTTTTCAGGTTAAAATAACATGGCTACTAGCGCCCTCCAGTGGCTACTATCGGTATTGTTACAGTCGTGAAGAAGACGTTTGATTAAAACAAAAGCCTTGAATAAAAACTCCGTAAATAACTCCCGTAAAAAAGGAAGTGTTAATAAAGTATTAATAGTCTAAGCTGAAGTAACTTGATCATTAGCCCCATATAGAACCTCACCCGTCGCTGCATACGGTTGTGCTCCGAGACGAGGTCCTATAAGGGTTTCCCCGTGGGGGGGGCGAACGCCTCCAACGGTGCGGTAGAAAACACTCTTCCCGAAATTGTATCCACAAAGTAACGGTAGTTCCGAGCTCTCAGATTGTGAAAACCTAACCAGGGTCAATAATACATGAACCAGGGCACGAAACAACCCCTTAAAATCGCTAGTTTTGTCAGCCGGTAATGTTTACAAGCCTGGAAGTTGCAGCCGGAATGGTAGCATTAGCGGCCCCTCTGGTCGAATGTCTGTTCGAATGCAGCGACGGTTGGGGCTACGTTCGACCAGAGGGGCCGCTAATGCTACCATTCCGGCTGCAACTTCCAGGCTTGTAAACATTACCGGCTGACAAAACTAGCGATTTTAAGGCGTTGTTTCGTGCCCTGGTTCATGTTTTATTGACCCTGGCTAGGTTTTCACAGTCTGGGAGCTCGGAACTACCGTTACTTTGTGGATACAATTTCGGGAAGAGTGTTTTCTACCGCACCGTTGGAGGCGTTCGCCCCCCCCACGGGGAAACCCTTATAGGACCTCGTCTCGGAGCACAACCGTATGCAGCGACGGGTGAGGTTCTATATGGGGCTACTTGATCATACTAAGACGGGTTTTAACTTATTCATTCACGACCAAGCAACGCAGCATTCATTTTTATAAAGCCAGGTAATTTCCCAGCCAGCGCTATTAGCCTGAAGTCAATAACATCACAATGAATGAATTAATGCACGTCATTAAAACTACAACAGTTTAAGAATCGAGGCATTAACTTTACCTGGAGATGCCACATCTAGGTGGTAAAACAGCAACAGTAGAATAAACTCTCTCATGTTGACGGTGGGTTAGAATAAGCTAAATAAAAGTTGCTCCACTGTTTCTCTTCATGTCCGTCTCCACACTTTCACTTCAAGCCTCCATATCATGACGACGACGTGCCAGCAGCCAATAGAAATTCACCAAATGCTGTTGTCATGCGTTTCCAGGAGAATTCCACCAACACAGGTTGTTAACTTGAAAGTAAAACTAGTAGAATGAGAGTTTGACTGTGACAGCATCGTGTTGTTATTGTTTGGTAGAAGCGATATTTGAAATGTTTCCTAAATCAACCCTATCACATCACAACTCCAGACTCATTTAAAATTAGAGCCATGATGATATGTTAATTAGCTCCATGGAGCCCATCACATGTTATAATAGTCCAGTGGTTCTCAAAGTGGGGTCCGGGGTAGGGTGACCATATTTTCAGCCACTCAAACCGGGACGCAAAACACTGTTGCCTAAAACTGGGACCCTAAAAGCAATGCGCATGTTACCGCGCACACATTCTCTGACGTTCGTGCACGCGCACACACGCAACACAGGGTTGCAAACAGGCAGTGAGTGATTGAATAAACAGGCTCAGTGTTGAATTCAGACACGCAATGAATTTGTCCCTTTTTTCTGATTGGTTAGGTGAGCATGTTTTCATGAAAAGAACATGATAAATGTCTATGCAACCACTGAAAACGGCTACTATTATTTTAATTCTGGCGAAAACCGGGACAATTTTGTAGTGAATGTTGAAAACTGGGACATATTAGTGTTTTAGAGATATTTGTCGGGACACCGGGACACGCAGCTTGAAAACGGGACTGTCCCGGGTAAAACGGGACGTCTGGTCACCCTAGTCCGGGGACCCCCAGTGGTCCTTGGGGGGTTTCCAGGGTGTCTCCAGCTAAAGTAGTTAAAAGGCCTAGATAGCATCATATATTTTATATATGTTGGCTATTCAAAAATAGAAAATGTACAAGATTGTACATCTGCTACTTTTGAAACATTTAGAAAATTCTTCTGGGGGGTTCCAGGCACAGAACATTTTAAAATGGGGGGAGGGGGGGGATACAAATAATCAAATTTATCTAAGTAGGCCTACGATATTTGTGGAGTAGTAAAGTATTGAAAAATAAATACTCAGTTAAAGTAAAAGCATGTCAAAAACGAAAGTAGCCTACAGTACATGTGCTTGCGGTTACCACTCGCAATTAATCTTGGACGTAGGCTACTTAGTAGGCCTACTGTGTTCTATGACATTTCAAATATCACACACACAGACTGTCTGTCTGCCTACACGTAGCCAGTTGCCCAGGGTGATATTGTTGTTTCAAATGTTTCAAAAAGAATTGAATGAATAAAATAACCAAAGAAATTCCCGAAATTACAAAACAAAATGTTTAAGAAGAAGTGAAAATTTCAGATCTGCAAGCATGCAACAAAGCACGAAGCGACGTGTTGTGAGCTTGTAGAGCTGATATTTTCACTAGTTTGGGTCTGGGGCAAAACATGTGATTTCTCCTTTGGGTCTTTTGTCATTTGGGTTAAATCCCTCTGGTCTAGTGTGTTGAGCAGTGAGGAGCAGGAGGTGATATGATGACTGATATGACAGGGTGGAACAATGGTGGACATTTAGAAACATACGGACTGGAGCATGGAGAGGATTCACAGGATCTATTCTATAGCATCTGTTTTGAATGGAGTGTATCTCATGCATATTATTGAATCCTGTCAGAATTATTATTGATTGTGCATAAAGGAACATATCTATCCATCCATCCATCCATCTTTATCTCACAATGCATAGCATCGTTGTGAGCTTGTAGATCTGCTATTTTGATCGGCTTTTTTGAAACATTGCTGTAAAACTCTCTCTCGTCCAGGTTAAACTGTTGCCATCCTTCTTTGTCCTTTGTTCAGGGTTGACTGCAGGTGCGGTGGTCTCAAAAACATAAAGGAGAACTGGTCGGGACCCACAGGGGGGTCCCCACATGATTTCGAGGGGGTCCCCAGATGACAGTTTAGTGAGAATTTAAGGACTTCCAAGACCTTTTTAATACTTAAGAAAACATAAATACTGCATCAAAAGTAATCAACAAACTACTATAAAAACTGGTCAAACACTGGCTAAATATCCGATCTCCTATATTTCCATAATGTTTATCTGTGGAACCGAGACAAACAATGCCTCAACTCCTACATTCCAAGTGCTTGTCAGGGTGGGGGATCTCCTGTTCAAATTATTATTGGGGGATTATTTTGGGGGGTCCTGACTTGAAAAGGTTGAGAACCACTGGTATAGACCACTGTTTGAAAACATTCAAATTTTTTTTCAAAACAGTTTATGGCCATATACTGAGTACTCTATATATCCAGTAACCAGTTAATAACTTTTATTTATACGTCTTTAATAGAAAGAAGCAGACTTCTGACTTATTTGGTATTTTTATTAGAAATGAAAGAGGCATCAGACCTTTAAATGCATGTAACAAACATTCATCATTTATTATACCTTAGTCCAATTTAGATGGATCCAAATCTTTAACATATTTTATGTATTCTAATTAATGTAATAATTTAATATTAATAGTAGAAACATGTACAGATTATATTTGTACTTGGGCTTTTTTTTTACAATCAAACCAACCCAAGTTAAACACACATTTGATAGCAGGAACATAGCATTACAGTATTTACATCACAGGAAAATAAAATAATGATTGTGTGTGTGTGTGTGAGTGTGCAGGTTTGTATGTACAGTATGCATACATGTCTTCATGTTGATGTCATATGTGTGTTACTGTGTGTGTGTGTGTGTGTGTGTGTGTGTGTGTGTGTGTGTGTGTGTGTGTGTGTGTGTGTGTGTGTGTGTGTGTGTGTGTGTGTGTGTGTACACCAGTAAGACTCCCTAATCGGGAGATAAGCGACCGTCAGGTCACATGTATACACAAAGAGGGCTGTAACTGCCATTGCTTCCTAGTTGTGTGGGCAATGTAAAGTTTTGTCCACAAATGTGTTTTGCAAGAATGGGCCTCATGGTGGCGCTAGAAGAGGGCCATGTGACAAATGAGGGGTGGGGTGTCCGCGTTGCCTTGGCGGACAAATAGGTACCGGCCCCGGCTCTCCCGGACGCTCCTAGCCCGAGTTACGGCATTTTATGTGAGCTGCAGTGGAGGGGGTCCTCCACTGGGGGCGTCACCACTTTTGCATCCGTTCTGGAGCACCAGGAGTGGGTGGTCCCCGGGAATTCCCAGTGAGCAGCCCCGTTGGGGTGGTCATTTGGTCATTTTTGCACATTTGGTCATTTTTTACCCTAACCCAGGGAGCTGGGGGTCCCTGGAGCTCCGGGTGTCCTTGGAGGTTGTAGTTTGGCAGGTAAGGAGTGTGTGTGCAAAATGTGGCATGGATGGGGGCAACGGTTGTGGAGATATGAGCAGGGCAAAAGTGTGACATGTGACGTGTAACACCTGGGGGTCCCCCAGGGACCTGGGGGTCCCTGGAGCTGCGGGGGTCCTTGGAGGTTGTGGTTTGGCAGGTAAGGAGTGTGTGTGTGTGTGTGTGTGTGTGTGTGTGCGCGCGCGGTGTGTGTGAGCGCGTGCGCGTAATAACAATATCACCAGAAGATCCAAACGGTAATGGTAGAAATGAAAACAGTTGTAAATGTATAAATGTCCATGTCTACAGTGTTATTTACTGTTCATATTCAGAAGCAATAAGTGCTGGATGATGTGTTTGTTTTGTTCAGGACATCAATTCACAACTTATGTCAACAGTTCATTCAAGTCATCAATCATTATATGATTCAAATGCTGGTGATAAAATATTGTGCATCCACGCTGATAGCTTTAGATGTTCTTCAGAATGATTACTGACTGACATAACGTGCAACATATTACATATCATAAAGACAAATAATCAATTATCACATCTATCCTTTGCTTTAAGAATATAATGAGCATTGTGTAAGTAAAGGTGTAAGGTGGACATTTATAAATATTCATAAGAAAGTATTATACACATGCCATGAAAGTTATTTAACAAAAAAATAAGATTTAGAGGGTGATATTTAGGGTGTAATCCATCACAGATTATTACCTACCAAACGTTTGTATTACTAGTCCAACTCAATAAACCAGATGATTTTGCCATCCTGGACATGATGCTACCATCTGATGACTGACTTTGTTTGGATGGGTTAGATCACTGGTTCCCAAACACTGGGTCGGGACCCATTTGTGGGTTACAGACAGATTTTTATGGGTCCCTTTTTCGCTAGTGTGGGTCCTGGGCAAACATCTAATTTCTCTTTCGGATCTCAAGCTAAAAGGTTTGGGAACCACTGGGTTAGATGACATGAAATGGACAGTTTATTCTAATTCACTTCTCGAATCGAATCACATCACTAATGTTTAAAGGTTTTGTTTTTTTTAAGAAAAAAAAAAAGAAAAAAAAACATCTGGCCCATCATTTGAAAGTCTGCCTAGTCTGATCAGGTTTTTATAACTGTTATGGATTACTGACTGACCCTTGTTTGCACTGATTTATGAAGGGTTAATAACACACTTCCCACAGCATTTGAAGAGAGAAAGGGTGAGAATGTCTCCACTCTGGCCATGTGCAAACCTAAAATAACACACATTAAAACATAAGAGAACACAAAACAAGATACTAACTCATCATTCAATAAGTCATTTTACAAAATGATATACATTAGTTTGGGAAGGTAAATAATTACATAATGTCATCTCATTAAATTATATGTATATATTTATATTCTGGAAAAGACACCGTTTGCTTTGTTTCCTGACTATCCCTTACATCTCCCTCTGGTCAAAGCTACATTACTTTTAACTATAGAGGTCACCTGGGAACCCAATTTCAATCAGTGGTCAGATTAAACTGTTTCACTCAATAAAATGACAACACATGGGAGCTGGGTTATCATTATGTCTAAACAATGTTATGTTTAACTTTAAAAAGTAAGTGTTGCCAAAGGTGTAAATAGTTTATTTGATAGCAAACCTACTCCACTGTATATAACATATACCATTTCTAAGCTTTTGTGCTGGGGTCCCATAGGTCAGTTGGCTTACATAGTAAATGTCTATAATTAGGGTCAGATCTGGACATGGGTCACCAAATGCATGAAATTAACTAAGTAGAACAGAAAGAAACAGCCTGGGCCTCCAAGACCAGAGAGAATCACTAATATCAACATGACTTACTGTGTGCAACAAGGTGTCTCTGGACATTATGCATCTGGATTCAGCATCTCCACCTCAGGAGCTGCAGCCTAATGTTAAAATAAATCAAAGTTAGTTATGATACGTCATCACCTACCACTGACCACCTCCTGTTATATACAGGAAACCTCTGAATAACTCCTGACTCCTTTGTGCAATTGTTTCAGTCAATGATGTTGAATGTACTGTTGATCAGTGAATTATGAGACCAGAGGTAAAAATAAAGTATACTACTTATGACAGAGGTCATCAACAGGGGGTCCACAACCCCTTGGGGGTCCGCAGAGGTACTGCAGGGGGTCCCCGAAATTGTTGCTTGATTAAACAATAAAAAAGAGAAAATAAATAATAATAATAAAATGTATATATATCTTTTTTTTTCTTCTTCAAAAATGTCTGTCTTTCAATATTTTATTTTTAACCATTTATTTTAAAAATAAATAATGATTCTGTCCATTTTTAATACCTTTTTTTTTTTTTTTTTTGCATAACATGATTACTGTGACATTGGTTCTCAGTTAATAAATGTGTTTAGAAATGGCAGTGGTACTCTAGTGCAGGGGTTTTCAAAGTGGGTGACGGGGCACAGTGATGCCAGTCCATATATAATATCACTACATCACTATCACTTCACTATGCTTAGTAAAACAGACCTGATTTGCACTGTTATTTTTCCATCTACGACAACTCTCTTCACCAAAAATATCAGATCTACAAGCTCACAACGTGTCACAACGTGACGCGTTGTGAGCTTGTAGATCGGCTATTTTTGGTGAACCTTCCCCCTAGAATAGGCATGCTGGGGTTCAAGTTGTTAAACGTCAAGTATTATCAGTCAGTTCTGATGGAAACTTATATTACTCCAATATGAAGTAAGATTCTAAAAATGAACAGTGTAAGGGTGCCGTGGATGAAAAAGTTATTTACAGGGGTTAGGGGAGTCAAAAAGGTTTGAAAACCCCTGCTCTAGTGTACCTTGTACTGTATGTTGTATGTTTAACATAAAAGCATGAATATGTTTATACATAAGAAACACAATTTTATACATAAATATGCTGTAACCTTCCCCACCCCCCACCCCACGTAGTGGCAGGTGCAGGGGGTCCCTGCTCCATCTCCCCATCAGTTTGGGGGTCCCTGGTCTGTACACGTTGAAGACCCCTTACTTACCAGATGGAGGGCGTGGAGCTGGAAGAAATGTGTAAAGAGATGTGACTGTAGTTAGCACCATATTAATGCAATGATATGGCATGAGAACCAATATGTACGTCATTCTACTGTCTCACCTTTCTTCCTCCTGTACATGAAGACTCCGGTGACAACGGCAGCAACAACAGCAACAACAGCAAGAAGCGCCACAGCGATGATGATGATGATGGTCTTGTTGGATTCTGGTTCAACTGGAACAATAAAATACAAAGAAACAGAGATGAAAAAGCGGAATTATCTTAAAACCAGACATTCATCCATAATCTGACTTCGTCTGTCTGTCTGTCTGTATGTATGTCTTTGTCTTACTGTCTGTCCATCTAGCCATCTGTCTTTATGTATGTCTGTCTGTTTAACTACCTATCTACATATAGTTATTATGGACCAAATCACTGTGTTCAGTACAGGGGACTCACTCTGATCTAGTCTATATTACATCTGTGATTGGGTTTTAAGATTGTGGTCATGTGATCAGGGCCAGTGACCTCTTTGACCAGCTGTAGAATGTGTCTTTGTGTTTCACTTTACCCACAATTCAGAGCACATACTGTATGCTCATCTAAATCAGTCTCAGGTTAATAACCATTTACATTATTTTTGATCTAACTTCTATGGTAGTACATCCATACCTCCTTTAGTCTTAATCCAGTTGGTCTTGATCTTCTCTCTGTCCAGAGTGTACTTTAAGTCCTCTTTGATCCCAGCCAGCTGAAACACACACTCGTACCGCTTGAAGTCTTCATGTTGGACTGAGGTCAGGTCCAGGTCAACGCTCATCTGGAAGGTTCCATCCTCAGGGTGGGGGAGGGTCTCTCCATGGTCCACGTTGTCCTGGAGCTCCTCTCCATCTTTAGTCCAGAACATGATGACTCTGTCTGGGTAGAAACCTGTAGCGTGACACCTCACTGGAGAGGATGGAGTCTTCTGGAGGAAAGATACAGAGGGACGCTCTGAGAGAGAGAGAGAGAGAGAGAGAGAGAGAGAGAGAGAGAGAGAGAGACAGAGAGAGAGAGAGAGAGAGAGAGAGAGAGAGAGAGAGAGAGAGAGAGAGAGAGAGACAGAGAGAGAGAGAGAGAGAGAGAGAGAGAGAGAGAGAGGCAGAGAGAGAGAGAGAGAGAGAGAGAGAGAGAGAGAGAGAGAGAGAGAGAGAGACAGACAGACAGAGAGAGAGAGAGAGAGGGGGGAGATGGAGCAAAAAAGACAGAGGTGGAGAGAATAGAGGGGAGAAAGAAATATTCTGTTATTGTTATTTGTTTAAATTTCAAGGTGGATTTGTTGACTGCTTTGTTTCATGTGCTTCCACTATCAGTGGTGGAAGAAGTACATTGTACTTAAGTACAGTTCTTGAGTAAACGTACTTAGTTACTTTCCTCCATTAATGATTAACGATAATAAATACCTTTGAACAAATGAAATGAAAGACATGGAGAGATAGAAAATATAGTAAGAGAATAATAGAGAACAGTGAGACAAAATGGAGAGAGAAAAGCATGGTTGAACAAACAGAAAAAGAATCAGAGAGTAGGGGATAGAAACTATCAGTGGTGGAAGAAGTACTCAGATTATTTAATGCAGAAATAAGTGAAGTAAAATAACATACTTAACATTGTACTTAGAAACAAAGACAGAGACAGAGAGAGAGATACGAGAACAAACTGATTATGGAAGGGTAACATATTTATCCAAGTGCACTGTTGTACTTGTAACTGTTCTATGTTCTACTCATAGTAATGTTACTACATCTGAATATATTTATCTAAGTACAGATCATCACATCATGTTGTTGTACCTGTTCTCTGCAGAATGTTCTTCCCGTTGTTCAGATACTTCTTCAGGTATTCAATGCACTCAGTGTTGAAGTAGTACTTCTGGTATGCCATGTCAACTTTGTTTTGATCCAATCTCAGCTTGGTGATGAAACCCTGTGGTGTTGGAGAGACATATGTCTGTCTCTTCACGTCCAATGAGAGGAAGTCCTCTCCATCATAACCATACTGATTGAAACCATCAGTGTCTCCAGTCTCATCATCCCACTCACATCCATACATCAGCTGGGCGATGTGGACACCTGAGAGACAGACAGACAGACAGACAGACAGACAGACAGACAGACAGACAGACAGACAGACAGACAGACAGACAGACAGTGTAGTAAACAACAGACACATTCTTCTACAGTTTGGTGTCAGTGATTGATATTCAATTTGTACCACAGAGAACAGACCATCACACACACACACACACACACACACACACACACACACACACACACACACACACACACACACACACACACACACACACACACACACAGTGTCAATATGGTTCTGTCTGTCTTACTCTGTCTGTACTTTTTCTGTCACGGTTGGATTTATACTTGGCGTACGACGGTGTCATGCACTGACAATAGCAGATCTACAAGCTATAGATCTAGATATAGGTTAAGTCACTGTCATTGTATAAAGGAGTGTGTGTGTGTGTGTGTGTGTGTGTGTGTGTGTGTGTGTGTGTGTGTGTGTGTGTGTGTGTGTGTGTGTTTGTCTAACACCTACATACTGTATGTGTGTGTGTACTGTAGGTTTGGCACTATCATGTAATTTGACTTGACAATTAAATGTCATCTAAATAATTGCGATTAACAATTTAACTGTGTTTTTGGCATTGATCAATAGAATGCCAAAAACATTTCTGTTTGCGTTTTATGCTTATTTCTGTCTGACAAATAAACGAAATACAGTATATCATTTCAAAATAATGGAAATAGACAATCTACAAGTCGATCGATAAGCTCAGTCTAGTCTTCCTGGGGTCCATATAAAAGACATACAAATATAAAAACATGAAAAATACATAATTACAAAAACATTATACAAAAATGATATACAACATAACATTATAATTAGATACAACACAAGATCAATATTTCAGTCATGTGGTCAGCTGTGATAAGTGTTTCTTTAAAGCTATCTTGAATGATAACTTATTTTGTGTGAGATTAATATGAGGTGGTAACAAATTCCAGAATGATATGGATCTATAAATAACTGTGTGTTTTTGAAGATTCGTTTTTGGAGCTGGAGGATTTAAATAACCAAGACTGGCATTCCTGGTGTCATAATTGTGTGTGATGGTTGATTTTAATTACTGATTGTAAAAATAGTCTGGTGTCTGATTTAAGATGACGTTTCTAAAGAACATAAGCAGACTGCAAAGCAGTTTTTGTTCGACATACAGCCAGGACAGACGTGTATGCATATTTGCAACATTAGTGCGCATAGAACAATTAAGTGCCAATCTAGCAGCTCTGTTCTGAACAATTTGCAATTTGTTCAGGTCTGACTTATTGGCCGCTGACCATATGACAGGACAATAATGAAGGTGACAAAAAACTAAGGACTGAATAACTTGACCCATAATTGATGGTGTCAAGTAATTAGAACATTTCCTCACCATGGCTATGCCTCTGTAGCATGGATAATGCATTCATTATTTCATTATTCAGTATTTCATGTATCATTTTCATTTGGCACATTCCTCATTATTGTGTTGTATTAATCTGTGCCCTTTTTGTATTGACACATTAGTTCCTACCTGCCTAGGTGCATAGGGGGACAGGTAAAAGGGTTACTCAGTTCAGTGTTGTTGGTTAACCACATGTGTTTCAAGTACGGCTGCTGTGTTGGTTCAGGCTGAATAAAGAAGATATTATTGTTCCTACAATTGTAGCCCGCTTATTCCCACCATCCTAGAAGGACTGGAGAACGCTACCTATTGGATAAAAATAAGGGTTACAGACTGGTGGCAGCGGTGTTTCTTCATTTTCGGCTGTAAACCAAAGGCATTCAACGACGTCGGCTGAAAAGGTGCTGCAGTCCCCGGTGCGCCCCGTGAGTTGTTGCATAAACTGTTTAACGACTGGAATTGCACAAAGGACAAGCGGACCGAGTTTTTCGCCGAGTTGGACAGTACTTTTCATAGTTTTCAACATGTCACAGAACGGAGAAGACGAGATTGTGGAAGTGCATGAAGAGGAAGAAGAGGATGAAGATGATGATGATAATAGCGCGGGCGGCGCGACCCGGCGGCGGGAGACAACAAAGACTGTGGTTCACTATAGGGTGGAATTACCACCATCTTTCCATGGAGATGGTAAGGACAAGGAAAGTTTTTCTCTATGGAGAGCTCGTTTGGAGCTTGCAGTTAAAGCCTGTGCAGATGGACAGAACCTGAATATTGCCACAATACTGCCTACCCGCCTCAGTGGAGATGCACTGGCATATTGGCTGTCATTAAAACCTGACGTGCAACAGAACTATGAACAATGTACAGCTAAGCTAAATGATGTTTTTGGGAGGAAGGAATTTTTGCTTCACTTCCAAACTTTTGTCAATGCCAGGCAGCGTTTGCCAAAGGAACCCTTGGAGGTTTATGCTGCAGAAATAACAAGGCTAGTGCTGGAGGCATTCCCTGACTATGGTGAGCCAGCTATTAAAATGGAACGCTTCAGGAGATTCATCGCTGGTTTGGAACCCCTTCTCCAATCTAAATGTCATGAACATGGAGCAGCTACACTGGAGGAGGCTCTGTCCATTGCATGTAAGTGGGAACGTGCACAGGAAGCTTTGAAACTCCTACCTCCTCCTGCTTCTTCACATGCTACTGCACGGTGTGTTGCCTCAGAACCACATGGTGAGCCACTTTCAGCTATGGTTTCCGCTGTCCGTGATACGACTCCTTCTGACACATCTGCTGGTCTTATTGATGTTGTCAGACAGCTCTCAAAGGATGTTCATGCACTCAGGCTTGAAGTTAAGCAGCTGGGACAGGATCGTGGCCACTCTGCTAGTCGTCGTGCTCAACATGCTGATTTCTCCACACATAAGTATGACCCTCCAGGTGGGCTGAGGGGTGAGCGAGGCAGAGACAGATATCGCCGCTCTCCATCTGTGTCTCCTGACCGTGCTGCCTACTCCTCTACGCCTTACCATCAACGTTCCAGCAGGTCGTACAATGATCATCCCCACTCCAGATACTCACCTGACCGCCGCGACAGGCGCTACTCTCCTAGTCCTCCTCCCCCACATCACCGCAACCATCCTTCTGCCAGCAGTCAGGATCGCTTTAGGCGCTACAGCCCGGACAGACATCGCTTTCCTGACCACTCAAACACCACATACACACGCCAAAGTGACCACTACGGACATGACCCTTACTATGCCACGCATGAGTCAGCTAGGCCCAGGAATGACTCACGCCAGGCTCATTCTGCAAGGGGTCGACACCCATCACCCAGGGAGGGGAGTCATCATGTCAGCTTCGATACAGACCCCTATGAGCAGGGAAACGACTGGTAGCAGGTGCTGAGGGCCACGTGTCTGCTGCTACTGTTGATGAGGCCCCACCACAGGTGCTGTCACCTTCACACAAAACACCTACACGATATGTAATGTCTGTAGTTGAGAACATCGCCATGAAAGTCTACTTAGATACAGGCTCTGATATATCATTGATTAGTGAAGCCTTCTGAATGTCTGTTCCATCTCTGAGAACAAAACCTATGCAATACTCCGAGCTGTTTCCTAGGGCAGTGACAGGTGACTATTTAGACAGCCTAGGCACACTTCCTATTACTATCAGGTTAGGTAATGAGGTTTTTACCCACACTGTTCAAGTGGTTAGAAATGTTACACAACCAATTATCCTAGGCTGGGACTTTCTACTTGCACATCATGCAGCTGTGGATTTGAGGGAAGGTATTCTTAGAGTAGGAAGCCATACTAGTGTCCCTCTTCTGTGTGCTACTGAGACTGCCCCTCTGAGCTGCAACGCCGTCACTTTATCCTCTGTTGTTGTTCCTGCCATGTCACAGATGACAGTTTTAGCTAAACTGCAGGCCCCTGTAGGTATGTTGGATCCTGAAGCCGAGTACACAGGTGTCTTAGAGCCAGGTCCACCTGGTTTTCAGGGTCTGTTGGCGGCACGTACTCTTGCTCCTGTGCAGGCAGGGCTGACTCACATTAGAGTAATGAACCCGACTAATAATGACCTTCATGTACCATGCAACACTAGGCTGGGAGACTTCCACTCCCTAGGTGGAGATAGGGAGTATGACTGCTCTGTATCAGAAACAAGCCCAGCCACAGTTGGTATGATAGCTAAAAATTCCCCTCAGCAGCCATTAGCAGATGTTGTCCTTGATCGTTTGGCACTTACTGAGGAACAAGGGCGAGGGCTCGAGACTTTAGTATTGGCTTACAGTGATGTGTTTAGTGCTCACGACCAAGACTATGGACGTACTAATGTAGCCAAACACAGTATTAAGACGACGCATACTCCCCCTATTAAACAGAGAGCATACAGAACCTCACCTAACATGAGGGCAGAGATGGACAGGCAGGTTCAGCAGCTCTTAGAACAAGACCTAATTGAGGAAAGTTGTAGCCCCTGGTCTTCCCCTGTTGTTCTAGTGAGGAAAAAAGATGGCAGCTACAGATTTTGCGTTGACTATAGAAAGTTGAATGCAGCGACCATCAAAGACTCATACCCCCTGCCACGCCCTGCTGATGCCTTGGATAGCCTGTCTGGTGCATGCTGGTTCAGCACAATGGACTTGTCCAGTGGATATTGGCAGGTTGAACTTGAGCCGCATGACAAGGAAAAAACTGCATTCACTACTGGCAGTGCTCTCTACCAATTCAAAGTTATGCCTATGGGCTTGACCAACGCCCCACCGACGTTTCAGAGGCTGATGGAGCTAGTGCTTCACGGCCTGCATTGGAAGGACTGTTTGATTTACCTAGATGATGTTTTAGTGTTCAGTCGCACTTTTGCAGATCACCTAAAGAGCCTGGAAGAGGTGTTCAGCCGGTTTCGTGCGGCTGGTCTCAAGCTGAAAGCGAGAAAGTGCCACCTTGCACAGAAACAAGTAACCTTCCTTGGACACGTTGTATCCAGTGATGGGCTACAACCAGATGCAAGGAACCTTGAAAAGGTCCGGGGATGGCCAACGCCCAGATCTACCACAGAGGTCAGAGGATTCGTTGGCCTCTGTTCCTACTATCGTAAGTTTGTCAAAAACTTCTCTGTTTTGGCTGCTCCACTACATGCCCTTACGCAGAAGGGAGCAATATTTTCATGGACTGTCGACTGTGAGGATGCTTTCCAGTCACTGAAACATGCTCTCACTCAACCGCCAGTTGTTGCACACCCCATCTTCACACAGCCTTTCCTGCTGTACACGGATGCTTCACAGGACAGCATTGGATCTGTTCTGGCTCAGCGACAAGACGGCAAAGAGCGTGTAATTGCCTATGCCAGCCACACACTGACACCTCCCGAACGGAAATGGTCAACCTTTGACCGGGAGCTTTGGGCAGTTGTGTGGTCTGTGAGACATTTTAAACACTTTCTGTCGGGCAGCTCATTCACAGTGATCACAGATCATAAGCCACTCCTGAGTTTGAGAAAAGCCCCAGTTGATAATGACCCTACTGGCCGACGCAGTCGGTGGGTTCTCGAGTTGGATGTGTTTGACTACACCCTCCGACACAGAGAAGGCAAACAGCACGCCAACGCAGATGCTATGTCCAGGCGTCCCTGTCCCGAGACCTACAACAAAAGTGTGCAGTGTGTCACCTCAGCTATCACCTCCACAGACATGCATGACAACACTATCTCAGGTATTTCTGACATTAATAACACACTGTCAATTGATGTGGGCAAACTGAAGGAACAGCAGAGGGGGGATGAAAGTCTCAATAGTGTAATTGCATGGCTAGAGGGTGATGCTCATAGACCGCCTATCGGTCGCCTCAAGAAATCTTCCCCCACACTCAGAAAATTATGGCATGAATTTCCCAAGCTGACGATGCGACAGGGTATTCTTTGTAGGAAAGTTAAGACAGGCCCACACACACCTGAAACGTTTCAAGTAGTCCTGCCTGCGGCTCTCATTCCCACGGCTTTGACAGGTTTACATGGGAATCCATGCAGTGGACACTTAGGTGTGGAGCGCACGTTGCACAGGGCCCGACGCATCTGTTATTGGCCGTTTATGGCCCGTGATATTAATAAATTTTGTACTGAGTGCTTGCCTTGTCAAAAGCGGAGTTCCCCGAATCCACATGTAAGAGCCCCACTACAGTCAATGCATGCAGATAGGCCCTTTCAAAAGATTGCCGCTGACATTGTTGAACTAGGGGTCACTACACAGGGCAATAGGTATGCTCTAGTAATTCAGGACTATTTCACACGCTATGCTAACCTTTTTCCATTGAAAGATCAGCGTGCTGTTACAGTGGCAAAGTGTATTTTCGAAGGTTTTATTAGACAACATGCTGTTCCAGAATCCATTCACACTGACATGGGAGCTATGTTTGAGTCTGACCTGGTAAAGCATATTTGCACATTACTTGGAATTGAAAAGACACACACAACACCATACCGGCCAGAATCGGACGGGATGGTGGAGAGGCTGAACAGAACTTTGATAGATCAACTGACTAAGTACCTGTCTCAAGGTGGTGGTGAATGGGACCAGTACCTTTCACAGTTTGAGCTTGCCTACAACTCCGGTGTTCATTCCAGTACTGGATTTTCACCTTTCTACCTTGTTCATGGGCGTGAGCCAAACTTGCCATTGGATATCATGTTGAACTGTAGTCCTGCTGTGACCTCTGCTACCCCTGGTACACCAGTTGCTTATGCTTACGACCTTGTCTCACGTTTGTCACATGCTTTCAGGGACGCAGCCCAAACGTCTGCTGTGAGCAAGCAGCATCAAAAGACTCAATATGACAAGAAAGTGGTGTTTCATCCCCATCAGCCAGGGGATCTTGTCCTCCTGGATGACCCAGCAAACAAAAGGTACAAGCTTGCCCCTAGATGGAAGGGACCATTTGTGATAAGACAGAGGATGAGCACAAATGGACAGCCTGGTGTCACCTATAAAATCACAGATCCAAGTAATGCACGCTCACGGACGTGGGTGGTCCATCATGATAGACTGAAAGCTTTTAAAGGGACTTTGCCAACTGTTTCTGTCAGCAGCCATGCACCTTCAGTGCCAGTTGACGGAGCATCAGTTATGCCTGGCCCTTCTCTTACTGCGTTGTCAGGGGCTCTGCCTTTTCGGCCCCCGACTCCACCTCATGTGCCTACCACAGCTGGGAGGCAGCCGCCACCTGCCCCAGTTGTAACTCCTCAGCGCAGTGCTCCACCTTCTCCTCGCCCCCTTACGCCTCTGCCCTGCCCTTCCCCCCCACCTGATGGACATGCCTTGCCTCTCGGCGGACCCCTGTCTGACATGACTCGTTGTGGACGCCTAGTGAGGCGGCCACTCAAGTACAGGGACTTTGTCACATAGACTGGGGTTTAGATGTACTTTCCACGCTCTTGGGTTATGCACTGTTATGTGCACAATGACATTCCTTTGAAAAAAAGAAAAAAAAAAAACTTTGATTGTTATTGTTGACTGTTATTGATGCTATGGTGTGATTGATTGCATGTACTTTTTGCATTCATTATTTCAGTATTCTGTATTTCATGTATCATTTTCAGGAAGGATTGATTGAAATGAGGACATTTCTACTTGTGGTAGGGGAAGACTGTAGCATGGATAATGCATTCATTATTTCATTATTCAGTATTTCATGTATCATTTTCATTTGGCACATTCCTCATTATTGTGTTGTATTAATCTGTGTCCTTTTTGTATTGACACATTAGTTCCTACCTGCCTAGGTGCATAGGGGGACAGGTAAAAGGGTTACTCAGTTCAGTGTTGTTGGTTAACCACATGTGTTTCAAGTACGGCTGCTGTGTTGGTTCAGGCTGAATAAAGAAGATATTATCGTTCCTACAATTGTAGCCCGCTTATTCCCACCATCCTAGAAGGACTGGAGAACGCTACCTATTGGATAAAAATAAGGGTTACACCTCTTCCCATTTTCATCACAATTCCATCAATATGCCCCGACCATGACAGTTGACTGTCCAACAAAACACCAAGTAGTTTAACTTTCCCAACCCTGTTCTATAGGCATGCCTAACATTGATAGATGCAGCTGAGGATTATCAATAATTAAGCATATGCCTGGAACCAAAAACAATACTTTTTGTTTTGGTAACATTTAGGACTAGCTTGTTATTTTTCACCCAATTCGACACCCTTTCTAGATCCTGATTTAAAGACGTTACCAATTCATTCAAGGTAGGGGCAGTACTATACAAAGTTGTATCATCAGCATACATTACCATATGTGTGTTTTTTGTCACACAAGGAAGATCATTTGTGAAAATAATAAAAAGCAAAGGACCTAAGCAGCTTCCTTGAGGAACTCCGCAGTTATTGTACTTACGATTGGATAAGCTACCATTAAAAAACACTCTCTGTGATCTATCTGATAAATAGCTCATCATCCAGTCAAGTGCCAGACTACTGAATCTATATTTTCTTAATTTAGCAATCATTATAGTATGGTCTATGACATCAAATGTCGCACTAAAATCAAGCAAGACAGTGCCAACCATCTTCTTGATGTCTATTTGTGTCAGCCAGTCATCTGTTAATTGAGCTAAGGCAGTTGCTGTTGAATGACCAAGTCTATACGCATGCTGGGAATTAGTAATTAGTTTGTTTTTAATAAAATACTCTTGAATTTGCTTAAACACTACTTTTTCCATCAATTTGCTTAAAACAGGAAGAATGCTAATTGGCCGACTATTTGTACCAGTAAAATCTTTCTTTTTATCCTTAGGTAAAGGAATGACCTTTGCTTCTTTCCAGACCTTAGGACAAACTCCATATGCCAAACACTTATTAAATATGTGACATATAGGATTGGAGACATAGCATGATGCAATTCTTAATAGTTTGCTATCTAGCATGTCAGTACCGGCAGGTTTATCACATGGCAATGATGACAACAAATTCTCAATATCAGGGTTACTAACTTGCGTAAAATCAAACTGACAGTCTTTACCTTCCATTATATCATTTTCAATAAAAGTGCAAGAGGACGATCCGTCAGATGGTGTCATTGTTGCTCTGAGATGATCAACCTTGCTTGTGAAGTAGTCGTTAAAGTAATTGGCAATATCTACTGGTTTAGTCAGAAAAACTCCATTGTTTTCTATAAATGAATTAGTTTGATGTGATGATCTACCCATTATTTGATTCAATATTTTCCATAATTGTTTTCCGTTATTTTTAGAGTCATTGATTTTATTCTGATAATATTCTTTTTTACTACTTCTATTTATTTTAGTTACATGATTTCTTAATTTAGTGTAGATCAGCCTGTCAGACAATAAACCAGATAAGTCAGCTGACTTTTTGGCCTGGACATGTTGCTTCATAAGGGATTTAAGCTCATTGCTGATCCAGGGGGCGCCGTTAGCCCTGACAGTTATTTTCCTGACAGGAGCATGTTTATCAGCAATCTTTAAAAATAAACCCATGAAACAACCCAGAGCAACTTCAGGATCCTCCTCACGGCACACAGTTGACCAGTCAACATTTTTCACATCCTCTCTAAACAATTCCTCATTAACCCTCTAAGGCCCACGGTTGTAATATTACAACGTTTGTATTTTATCCAAAAAAAGGTTTAAATCATTTTATTTTAGCTCCCCCTACCACCTAAACACCACCATTGGATTCTATTGTTTAGTATTACAATGCCATTGGCCACAATATTTGCATATAAATACCCCCCACAGGGGCTGACATTCACACCCGCCACACCCGCTGAAATTCCAGAGTTTTGACGAACAACATCTCACTTTTTCATGGAAGCTATACCTCAAAAAAACATAAGTAAAATGCCTGTACTATTCTTTTTGGTGATCATTAGAATGTCTAGAACATGTACATATGTTATTATTTTGAAAAATATCCCCCATATGTAAATTAGAGCATGATTTATGATTTTTGATTTATGGCTATAAAATCTTACAAAAACATTTTTTTGAAAAAAAACATTACATTTTCCTCTTAATAGGACTACTACAACACCATCTGATTTTTTTCAATTTTTTATTTCAAGTATTTCTTAATGCGGGCCTTAGAGGGTTAAAATGTTTATATGACCGTTTATGTATGATCAAGCTGGGAGCTTTTGGGACCTTAGTTTTCCTTTTAATTGCTATTAAATTGTGATCACTGAAACCAACAGTAATTGATACAGTTTTTGTGCATTTTTCAGGAACATTTGTAAATAGGTGATCAATACATTTTGATGTTTTTAACCCGTTCTTATTTTCAGCGGTTCTGGTAGGTAGAGTAATGGTCTGTGTGAGGTTACAAAGCTACAGCAATGAGTCTATCCTTCAGAGGGTACATAGATAACCAGTCGACATTGGTATCCCCAGTAAAAAATAATTCTCTATTCTCATCACTAGCTGTATCTAACATTTCACATAATAAATCAATATATTTTAAATCCGCACTAGGCGGCCTATAGTAACAGCCAACAAGAATGGGTTTAGTTTGTGGCAGGTGAACCTGTATCCACAGTACCTCCATATCTTCCCTCATTAAATCTCTGCGTATTTTAACTGGAATATGGTTCTGCACATACACAGCCACACCCCCACCATATTTATTTCTGTCCTTCCTATATATTGTGTATCCATCCACCCATAATCCTGAATCCTCAAAAGAGGAATCAAGATGGGTTTCAGATAAAGCTAGGATGTGAATATTATTTAGCTTCATTAGCATACATAAATCATCAATTTTATTTCTCAAGCTACAAATATTTAAGTGACCAAGCCTTTGCCTGGTAAATTAAAAGTGGATGAACCCATAATGAAGGTAATTAAGGTCCAGTACAAAATATTGCCATACAGCAGTTAACCAGAACTCCAGTGTGTGTGTGCATGTGCATGAGTGGTGTGCGTGCGTGTGTGTGCGTGCGCGTGTGTGTGTGTGTGTGTGTGTGTGTGTGTGTGTGTGTGTGCGTGTGTGTGTATGTGTGTGTGTGTGTGTGTGTGTGTGTGTGCATGTGTGTGTGTACGTGTGTACGTGTGTGCGTGTGTGCATGTGTGTGCGTGTGCGCGTGTGCGTGTGCGTGTGTGTGTGTGTGTGTGTGTGTGTGTGTGTGTGTGTGTGTGTGGGGCATGAAGGAAGTTACATCTTACTGATTGTTTATTTTCCAACAATGTGAATAAAATCATTTCAGCAGTGTGTAGTGAAACATAAACATACCTCCAGTTTGGTTGAAGCGCTGCTTTATAATGTCCATGTTGGCCTTGAAGAGCTGCTGGTGACCCATGCTAATCTGAGTGTTCCTCTCCCAGTACTGTGGGTCCTCTGCTGTGATCTGGTTCATCCAGTCCTGTTTGGGAACGCATCTCTGTGTGTTGCTGTCATAGTGAGTAATCTGAACATCATCAACCATCCCAACAGCCACAAACACTGGGAAGTTTGGGACATCAGAGGATGCAGTGTAGAAGTTTTTCAGGGTGTGAGTCACTGTGAGACAAAACGGAAAGATAAAAATCGAACATTATAATTACACAAATACACGTTTGTTCAAAAAATATTTTGATTTAATCACAACAATTAAATTATGTTTCAATTAATTTCCAACAAGAGAGAACTTCAAACAGGTCATTTCTGTTTCTTTCTGTATAAACTCATCTGTCTGTCAGGCTGTCTCTCTGTCTGTTCTTCAATATGTGCTTATTGTCTCTGTCTGTCTGTGGATATCTCTCTCTCTCTCTCTATGTGTCTTTCTGTCTGCCTCTTTCTGTCTATTTGTCTTTCTGTCTCTTTGGATGTAAAATGCATAATCTATACTCTGTCGTACAATGGTGTCTGGCGTAAAAAAAATGCAGATCTACAAGCTCACGTTGCAACGAATTCTCAGCTTATAGATATTTTATTTTTTTCGTCATTAGTTATAAATCAGGCTTTACTGTGTAGTGCAGGGGTGCCCAAAAGGTAGATTGTGATCTACCAGTAGATCACCAAGGGTGTGCAGGTAGACCACATGACATGCCTCTAAAAATATGTAATTAAAATATAAAACGAATATATGACATCAAGAAGGGCCTGTCAGCTCCCTTCATGGCTTCTAAAGTAGGCAAACCTCCAATGCAATACTTTGTTCAAGAGTCAGTAGCATTACAAAGAACCCCAAAACCTACCACTTCCATACAGAATGGGATTAAAACATTTCCCCCAGTATTTCCTATTTAGTTCCCCCTTACAGTAAAAGTGTGTTTGTCTAAAATGTAAAGCCAGTGCTGCTATTCCAAAGCCCCCCTCAGGCCCTCAGCTAAAACATTTTGGATGGGTAGATCATGTTGAGTTAGTCATTTTAAAAGTAGATCTCACGTCAAGAAAGTGTGGGCACCCCTGTAGTGTATGTGTGTATCTCTGTTTCTGTCCTCTTTTTACTAGTCTGTCTCTGTCTGCCTGTCTGTGTGCACCTGTCCTTCTGTAGGTATTTGTTTTTACTCTTTCTTTTTTTTGTCTCTGTTTGTCTTTGTAGTGAACTTATTATCAGTTGAAGTACAAGTAGGCCTGTTCAGACATGGGAGAATTATATTATAATATAAGTATATAAGGAAACAAGTTTTAATTTAAATTTAAAATGTAACATGCTATGATTTTGAAATGAATTTAATGGATTAATATTTGTTATATTTAATTATAATTGACAACAATTGGCAAAGAAACGTGGTTTCAGGTGGTTAAAATAACCTGGCTCGTAGCGCCCTCCAGTAGCTACTGTCAGTATTGTTACAGTCATGAAGAATTGAGACGTTAGATTAAACACTAGCCTAGAATAAAAAACTGCGTAAATAACTATGAGTAAAAAAAGGAAGTGTTAATAAAGTATTAATAGTCTAAGCTGAAGTAACTTGATTATACTAAGACGGGTTTTAACTTATTTCAATCACGACCAAGCAACGCAGCATTCATTTTTATAAAGCCAGGTAATTTCCCAGCCAGCGCTATTAGCCTGAAGTCAATAAAATCAGTTTAAAAACAGTTTAAGAATCGAGGCATTAACTTTACCTGGAGATGCCACATCTAGGTGGTAAAACAGCAACAGTAGAATAAACTCTCTCATGTTGACGGTGGGTTAGAATAAGCTAAATAAAAGTTGCTCCACTGTTTCTCTCCATGTCTGTCTCCACACTTTCACTTCAAGCCTCCATATCATGACGACGACGTGCCAGCAGCCAATAGAAATTCACCAAATGCTGTTGTCATGCGTTTCCAGGAGAATTCCACCAACACAGGTTGTTAACTTGAAAGTAAAACTAGTAGAATGAGAGTTCGACTGTGGCAGCATCATGTTGTTATTGTTTGGTAGAAGCGATATTTGAACTGTTTCCTAAATCACTCCAGACTCATTTAAAATTAGAGCCATGATGAAATGTTAATTAGCTCCATGGAGCCCATCACAGATTATATAGTCCAGTGGTTCTCAAAGTGGGGTCCGGGGACCCCCAGTGGTCCTTGGGGGGTTTCCAGGGTGTCTCCAGCTAAAGTAGTTAAAAGGCCTAGATAGCATCAAAATTATTTTAACCAGGTCTATATTTAATACGTTGGCTATTCAAAAATAGAAAATGTACAAGGATGTACATCTGCTACTTTTGAATTTTGAACATTTTGAAAAATCTTCTGGGGGGTTCCAGGCACAGAACATTTTAAAATGGGGGGGGGGGGGGGGGGGGGTTCAAATGTTTCAAAAATAATTTAATTCATAAAATAACCAAAGAAATTCCCTAAATTACAAAACAAATGTTTAAGAAGAAATGAAAATATCAGATCTGCAAGCACGCAACAAAGCACAAAGCGACGCGTTGTGAGCTTGTAGAGCTGATATTTTCACTAGTTTGGGTCCGGGGCAAAACATGTGATTTCTCCTTTGGGTCTTTTGTCATTTGGGTTAAATCCCTCTGGTCTAGTGTGTTGGGCCGTGAGGAGCAGGAGGTGATATGATGACTGATATCAGGGTGGAACAATGGTGGACATTTAGAAACATACGGACTGGAGCATGGAGAGGATTCACAGGATCTATTCTATAGCATCTGTTTTGAATGGAGTGTATCTCACGCATATTATTGAATTCTGTCAGAATTAATATTGATTGTGCATAAAGGAACATATCTATCCATCCATCCATCTTTATCTCACAATGCATAGCATCGTTGTGAGCTTGTAGATCTGCTATTTTGATCGGCTTTTTTGAAACATTGCTGTAAAACTCTCTCTCGTCCAGGTTAAACTGTTGCCATCCTTCTTTGTCCTTTGTTCAGGGTTGACTGCAGGTGCGGTGGTCTCAAAAACATAAAAGAGAACTGGTCTGGACCCACAGGGGGGTCCCCACATGATTTTGAGGGGGTCCCCAGATGACAGTTTAGTGAGAATTTAAGGACTTCCAAGACCTTTTTAATACTTAAGAAAACATAAATACTGCATCAAAAGTAATCAACAAACTACTATAAAAACTGGTCAAACACTGGCTAAATATCCGATCTCCTATATTTCCATAATGTTTATCTGTGGAACCGAGACAAACAATGCCTCAACTCCTACATTCCAAGTGCTTGTCAGGGTGGGGGATCTCCTGTTCAAATTATTATTGGGGGATTATTTTGGGGGGGTCCTGACTTGAAAAGGTTGAGAACCACTGGTATAGACCACTGTTTGAAAACATTCAAATGTTTCCAAAGTTTATGGCCATATACTGAGTACTCTATATATCCAGTAACCAGTTAATAACTTTTATTTACGTCTGTAACAGAAAGAAGCAGACTTCTGACTTATTTGGGATTTCTATTAAAAATGAAAGAGGCATCAGACCTTTAAATGCATGTAACAAACATTCATCATTTATTATCCCTAGTCCAATTTAGATTGATCCAAATCTTTAACATATTTTATGTATTCTAATTAATGTAATAATTTATTATTAATAGTAGAAACATGTACAGATTATATTTGTACTTGGGCTTTCTTTTTACAATACAACCAACCCAAGTTAAACATTTGATAGCAGGAACATAGCATTACACATAGCATTATATGTGTGTTACTGTGTGTTTTACTGTGTGTGTGTGTGTGTGTGTGTGTGTGTGTGTGTGTGTGTGTGTGTGTGTGTGTACACAATGTACTGTACTGTATGTGCTTGAGTGCTGTATTGTGGTGTGTGTGTGTGTGTGTGTGTGTGTGTGTGTGTGTGTGTGTGTGTGTGTGTGTGCGCGCGCGCGCGCGCGCGTGCGGTGTGTGTGAGCGCGTGCGCGTAATAACAATATCACCAGAAGATCCAAACGTAATGGTAGAAATGAAAACAGTTGTAAATGTATAAATGTCCATGTCTACAGTGTTATTTACTGTACATATTCAGAAGCAATAAGTGCTGGATGATGTGTTTGTTTTGTTCAGGACATCAATTCACAACTTATGTCAACAGTTCATTCAAGTCATCAATCATTATATGATTCAAATGCTGGTGATAAAATATTGTGCATCCACGCTGATAGCTTTAGATGTTCTTCAGAATGATTACTGACTGACATAACGTGCAACATATTACATATCATAAAGACAGATAATCAATTATCACATCTATCCTTTGCTTTAAGAATATAATGAGCATTGTGTAAGTAAAGGTGTAAGGTGGACATTTATAAATATTCATAAGAAAGTATTATACACATGCCATGAACGTTATTTAAAAAAAAAAAAGATTTGGAGGGTGATATTTAGGGTGTAATCCATCACAGATTATTACCTACCAAACGTTTGTATTACTAGTCCAACTCAATAAACCAGATGATTTTGCCATCCTGGACATGATGCTACCATCTGATGACTGACTTTGTTTGGATGGGTAAGATCACTGGTTCCCAAACACTGGGTCGGGACCCATTTGTGGGTTACAGACAGATTTTTATGGGTCCCTTTTTCGCTAGTGTGGGTCCTGGGCAAACATCTAATTTCTCTTTCGGATCTCAAGCTAAAAGGTTTGGGAACCACTGGGTTAGATGACATGAAACGGACAGTTTATTCTAATTCACTTCTACATCGAATCACATCACTGATGTCTAAAGGTTTTTAATTCTCTTTTAAACAGTGCTTTTCTAAATAGAAAAAAAAAAAAAAAAAAAACATCTGGCCCATCATTTGAAAGTCTGCCTAGTCTGATTAGGTTTTTATAACTGTTATGGATTACTGACTGACCCTTGTTTGCACTGATTTATGAAGGGTTAATAACACACTTCCCACAGCATTTGAAGAGAGAAAGGGTGAGAATGTCTCCACTCTGGCCATGTGCAAACCTAAAATAACACACATTAAAACATAAGAGAACACAAAACAAGATACTAACTCATCATTCAATAAGTCATTTTACAAAATGATATACATTAGTTTGGGAAGGTAAATAATTACATAATGTCATCTCATTAAATTATATGTATATATTTATATTCTGGAAAAGACACCGTTTGCTTTGTTTCCTGACTATCCCTTACATCTCCCTCTGGTCAAAGCTACATTACTTTTAACTATAGAGGTCACCTGGGAACCCAATTTCAATCAGTGGTCAGATTAAACAGTTTCATTCAATAAAATGACAACACATGGGAGCTGGGTGATCATTATGTCTAAACAATGTTATGTTTAACTTCAGAACAAGTAAGTGTTGCCAAACTAAAGGAAGGTGTAAATAGTTTATTTGATAGCAAACCTACTCCACAGTATATAACATATACCATTTCTAATCTTTGTTCTTGGGTCTCATAGGACAGTTGGCTTTCATAGTAAATGTCTATAATTAGGGTCAGATCTGGACATGGGTCACCAAATGCATGAAATTAACTAAGTAGAACAGATAGAAACAGCCTGGGCCTCCAAGACCAGAGAGAATCACTAATATCAACATGACTTACTGTGTGCAACAAGGTGTCTCTGGCCATTATGCATCTGGATTCAGCATCTCTAATGTTAAAATAAATAAATCATAGTTAGTTATGATACGTCATCACCTACCACTGACCACCTCCTGTTATATACAGGAAACTTCTGAATAACTACTGACTCCTTTGTACAATTGTTTCAGTCAATGATGTTGAATGTACTGTTGATCAGTGAATTATGAGGTAAAAATAAAGTATACGACTTACGACAGAGGTCATCAACAGGGGGTCCACAACCTCTTGGGGGTCCGCAGCGGTACTGCAGGGGGTCCCCGAAATTGCTTGATTAAACAATAAAAAAGAGAAAATAAATAATAATAATAAAATGTATATATATATTTTTTTCTTCTTCAAAAATGTCTGTTTGTCTTTCAATATTTTATTTTTAACCATTTATTTTAAAAATAAATAATGATTCTGTCCATTTTTAATAGCTTTTTGCATAACATGATTACTGTAACATTGGTTCTCAGTTAATAAATGTGTTTAGAAATGGCAGTGGTACTCTAGTGCAGGGGTTTTCAAAGTGGGTGACGGGGCACAGTGATGCCAGTCCATATATAATATCACTACATCACTATCACTTCACTATGCTTAGTAAAACAGACCTGATTTGCACTGTTATTTTTCCATCTACGACAACTCTCTTCACCAAAAATAGCAGATCTACAAGCTCACAACGCGTCACAACGTGACGCGTTGTGAGCTTGTAGATCGGCTATTTTTGGTGAACCTTCCCCCCCAGAATAGGCATGCTGGGGTTCAAGTTGTTAAACGTCAAGTATTACGTTATTTTCAGTCGGTTCTGATGGAAACGTATATTTCTCCAATATGAAGTAAGATTCTAAAAATGAACAGTGTAACTCAGGGGTGCCGTGGATGAAAAAGTTATTTACAGGCCCTGAGTCAAAAAGGTTTGAAAACCCCTGCTCTAGTGTACCTTGTATAATGTATGTTTAACATAAAAGCATGAATATGTTTATGCATACGAAACACAATGTTATACATAAATATGCTGTAACCTTCCCCACCCCCCACCCCACGTAGTGGCAGGTGCAGGTGGTCCCTGCTCCATCTCCCCATCAGTTTGGGGGTCCCTGGTCTGTACACGTTGAAGACCCCTTACTTACCAGATGGAGGGCGTGGAGCTGGAAGAAATGTGTAAAGAGATGTAACTGTAGTTAGCACCATATTAATGCAATGATATGGCATGAGAACCAATATGTACATTCTACTGTCTCACCTCCTGTGAGACAGTATCTCCTGTACATGAAGACTCCGGTGACAACGGCAGCAACAACAGCAAGAAGCGCCACAGCGATGATGATGATGACGGTCTTGTTGGATTCTGGTTCGACAGGAACAATA